>NC_134325.1:21668994-22031151 GCF_964195595.1 Calonectris borealis
CAAACCTCCCCCACCCACCCAAATTTTCCCTCCACCCATCTTTTCCACCCCTTTTCCCCTGCCCTTCCTCCTCCCTCCATCCCCTCCCCAACCCAGGAGGGTCACACAGGGGTGCGGGGACAACGGGAGCCTCGGGGTCGCACACCGTAGCTCTTCCCAAGCCTTTCGCCCCTTGGCTGGCTGAAGGCGCTTGAACCTCTGGAAACACAGGAGAGAAAAAAAAAAACCCTCTCTCCTTCCATTTCACCCAATTTTCTCTCTTTTAACCCCTCCTCGTTATTTGTAGCCTAGGCTCTGCCTCCCCGAAAGCCCCAGTGCTTGCCACAACCACCTGAAGCTTTTTCTTCTCCTAACATGGGGAGAATCAGCCCTCCATGGGGTGTTGGAGGCCAGATTTGGGTGGGTCACCCAGGGCTTGGGGTTGTGGGGACACACTGGGGCAGGCACTGCCCAGAACGACCCCCCTCCATCGCCTTCTCCACGAGCAGACAGATCTCACCCCATAGTTATTTTCTCAGCTATTTCTGAGCTGCGAGGTCTGTTGAAAGCTCCTCTGCATGGTGAGGAAGCGCGGCTTTGGCAAATCCACGTTTTCCCTGCACAAATCGGAGCTGGACCCCACCACCCCACCACGGCGCAGGGATGCGGGGTTGCCCCTCCATTTGCTTTGGGGTGGGACGTGTGAAGGCAGCCCAGGGCCAGGCTGTAAACAAGGAGGTCACTTCAAAGGGGACACCCAGGGACATCAGCCCAGCTTAGCACAATGCCAAATTATTTCAACACCCCCGGGCAGGATGGGGGGGGTTGCACCTCCTGCTTGGCCATTTGGTAGCTTGAAAAAGCAGCTTGAAAAAGGGCTGGGACGCTCCCTGGGGTGTGGGGGACCTGGGTCCTGTCCCCATCCCTGTTCCCATCCCCGTTCCTGCCGGCCGTGCTTGTTCATCCATCACCCCGCATCTCCCCACTGCAGCCCACACACACTTTTAGCTCCAAACAAAGGTCCCGGTGCACAATAACCTCTTTTTTTCCAGCACCATGTCCCCCCCGGCACATGATTTGGGGACATCTGGCTGTACCCCGCAGACCCGGCCAAGCTCGAGCCTGCAGCGGGCTGCAGCAAGCCAAAGCATCGCTTTTTCAGGATTGAGGGTCCCCACCTTCACCCCAGGGGAGCGCAGCCCCAGCTCGCCCGCCTTCCCAGGGTTCTCCAGGGATGCTCCTGGTGTCAGCAGGGTCCCACTCCCCACCTCCCTGTCCCGTGGTCCTCGGCTCCCCCCCCCTCTATCTTCCCTCCTCATCTTCCCTCCACCACACTGCCGCAGGAAGGCAACACCTTCCTTATCTCCTTCCGACGGGTGGTCCGGGCCCCCGCTGCCCCTTCCCCCCCAGCTCCGGCCTTGTTTTTTTTCTGAAGTGTCCCTGCATTTCCCCCCAGAGACTCCTCAGCTAAACATTTCCCTCCTGGAAGGGAAAGGGAAATCTCCAAGAGGCGGATAGAAAGTCGGCGGCTCCGGTCTCTGCTGGCAGGGCGCCCTGCAGCCATTTCCGTGCCTGGCCCCCGCGCCGGGGAGGAAACTGTCCTCGCCGGCTCCCCGCCGAAAAACGGGGCCCCCCTCACCCCCTTTAGTGCTGGGTCATTTGGGGTTGGTGGTGGGATGGAGGGGTGGATGGAGGGACGGAGGGATGGAGGGAGGAATAGAGAGACGAAGCAATGGAAGGATAGATGGATAGAGGGAGGGAGGAAGGGAGGGAAGGATGGACAGATGGATTGATGGATGGACAGACGGATGAATGGTATCAAGGGGTCTCTCCAGGGCAAGCGAGCCTGGAAGGCACCTTGAATATAAACATGCTCCCCCCCCCGAATTTCTCTTCGGGCCGTGGCCCCAGATGTAGCATTTCCACCCCCCAAGCCCCCTGGCTCTTAGATCAAACCAGAACCATGGGGAAACCCCCCAAAAATCCCCAGCCGGGGTGAAAAGAACCACTGTAGGCTCCCAACCCTCTGCACCGGGCAGTTTATCCAAACCGCAGCCCCCACCGGCCACCTTCTCTTTTTACTTCGTTAAGACAAAGGACCGTCCCCAAGGAGGGATGACTGTGGCTGGGTTGCCTCCCAAAATTAGGTGGCGGCAAGCGGGAAGGTTAACACAGCCCCCCCAACGGGAAGCTTCCCAAGGAACCCAGTAATGATCCCGCATCCTTTCCAAGCGGGAACAAAGGCTGAGGAGACAGGATAGTTCATCACGAGTAAATGAAGGATGTAAATAACGAATAGGGGGAAGATTTATTTAGAGCGAAGCCTCAGGAAATGGCGGGGGCCGGGGAGGGAAATGGGAGAGGAGCCATTTGGTGGCTCATCAAAATCCTGGGTTAGCGTGGGCCATTGTCCTGCCCAGCACCCAAAAACCCCCCGTCCAAACCCAAATGGTCCCTCGTCCCCATCCCTCAGGTTTTGGGTATTTAATAGCATCAGCATCAGCGGCCCATTTTCACGCCACAGGGAGGAGTCACCCAGGGCTTGTTCTGGCCTCAGATAAGGAGGAGAAAAGCCCGAAAATGGGATTTGGTGGGACAGAGCAGCTGCCTGATGCAATCAGAGCTGCCGGGAGGGGAGGGGGGGGAAGGTTTGGGGCAGGCGGGCGCCCACCCCACAGCGGAACACTTGCAGGGGGCTTTATTTTGGTGTTAAAACACCCACATCCCGGCGCACTGCGATGCTCGGATGCTTTGGGATGGGAATTTTTGCATTTCCCAAAGTGTGTGCTGGGGAAGAGACCAGGGAGAGTTTGCCCTGGGCTTGAGCCCCCAGCGGGGGCTGGGCGTGCCCGGGGGGGTACCCAGGAGGGGACGCAGGCAGCCATGGGGTGCAGGGACACCCCGTAGTGCACACACACACACACACGTGCAACACCCCCCGCTCACGGACACCCTAAAACCCAGCCATACCACCCCCCACCCCTCCATGCTGCTCCACACCGCGTCTCCTCGCAACTCCACTCCCTCCCCATCCCCCCAGAGGGAACTGTGCACACCCTGCTCCTTTTTTAACCAAAATTCATTTATTTGTCACAAAATCCAAAGCCCTGTGGGTGCCGGGGGGAGCCACCCCTGCCCAAGCCCCCCAGGGGCTCCTCCCAGGGTCTGCCCAGCCCCTGCCTCAGTTTCCCCTTCCCACGAGCAGGGCTTTCCAGTGGGGGGGGTCCCCAAAGCAAGCCAGGCTCTGGGGTGAGGAGGAGGTGGTGGGGTCCCCCCAAGGAGACCAGCTCGGGGGGCACTGGGGGTGGATCAGGGGGGTTAGCCACGGAAGAGTGTCTCCTGGGTGGCGGGGTCCAGCTTGCCCCCTGGGACCGGCCCCCCCTTGCCGCCGGGGGGGTGGCTGTGCCCTGAGGAGTAGCTGGCGGAACGCTCGGTCCCGGGGCCGGGGGTCCGGCAGCAGAGGAGGGCGGCGCAGGCATGGCGGAAGCGGGGGTCGAAGAAGGCGTAGAGGAAGGGGTTGAGGCAGCTGTTGACGTAGGCAATGCCGGTGCAGTAGGGATGGAGGTTGTTGAGGAAGGCGTGGAGGCCGCAGGACCACGGCAGCACCTCCAGGTCCATCAGGACGTAGAGGGTCTTGACCAGGTGGAAGGGCAGCCAGCAGCCCCCAAAGGCAGCCACCAGCACCGTGATGATGGTGAGGAGGCGCTTGCGCTTGCGGGGCCCCTCGGCCCGCTCCCGGCGGAAGTGGCTGGCCACGGTGCGGGCGATGAAGAAGTAGCAGGTCAGCATGACAGCAAAGGGGGCCACGAAGCCCAGGGCAGTGGAGGAGAGCCCCAGCCCCACCTCCCAGGCGCCCTCCGTCCCCGGGGTGGCCAGACCCCCGTAGTCCATGTAGCAGGTAATCTTGGTGTCCCCTCCCAGGGCAGCCGCCCGCCGCAGCACCAGGGCTGGCAGGGCCAGCAGAGCCGCCAGCGCCCACAGGGCCACTGTGGCCACCAGCCCACTGACCCGAGAGCGCAGCTTGGCGGTGGCCAGGGGCCGGACGATGGCCAGGTAGCGGTCGAAGCTCAGCCCCGTCAGGCAGAAGACGCTGGCGTACATGTTGACGAAGACCAGGTAGCTGCTGACCTTGCAGGCAGCCGTGCCAAAGGGCCAGTGGTAGCCCAGCCAGGCGTAGGCAGCCCACAGTGGCAGGGTAGCCACGAAGGTGAGGTCGGCGGCAGCCAGGTTGGCAATGAAGGTGTCGGCCGAGCGCCGGCGGTCCCGGCCGCCCTTGAAGACGGTCCAGAGGACCAGCCCATTGCCTGCCGTGCCCAGCAGGAAGACCAGCAGGTAGATGGTGGGCAGCAGGGCCAGTGAGGGGCCCCACTCAGCGTACTCGCACTCTGTCTCGTTGTCCCCGTAGGCGTAGGCGTCCGTCGCCTCCTCCATGCCACCGGTCGCTGGGCTCAGCTCAGCTCAGCTCATCCCGGGCTCACCGAGCTCCTCCGGCCCTCTGAGCCCGGCCCAACGAATCCCACCACGTTACCTCCCCTTCCTCCTCCTCCTCCGCCCTCCTCCTTGAGGGGGCGGATGGGGTGGATGGATGGGGGGAGCCCCGTGGGAAATTTCACAGCTCCCCCTCCACCTCCATCTGGCTCCTTCCTGGGGGGTTTTACCAAGCTCTCACCCAAGTGTCAAAGCATCAACCCCTGAGCTAACCCCCGTCCCCGCGCCGCAGGGTGGCTGCCTCCCAGGGGATTTCGGTCACCCCGCCGGCGCCCAGGTTTGGTGCCGCGGCTTGGGGAAGCCGCCTCGCCAGGGCAGGGGGGCTCGAAGGCCGGGCGCAGGTCCACCACCCTGCGAGTCCAAATTTGCATTTGGGATTTCACGTTCGGGGTGCTGCATTCGGCATTTTGCATCGGGGTGTTGCACTTCAGGTTTTGCATTTCGCCTTTGGAGTGTTGCACCGGCCGTTTTGCAGCAGGGTGTTGCCCTTGGGGGACTTTGCATTTGGCATTTGGGATGTGGCATTTGGCATTTTGCACTTGGGATTTTACATTTTGCTTCCAGGGTTTTGCATTTTGCAAACGGTCCTGGCACTGGGAGGGTCCCAAATTGCCGGGGCCCTATTTCGAGCGTGTCAAGCTGGGGACCTTTATGTGTTTACCAAAAATCTGAGGAGAGGGAGCTCTGGGATTTCCCCCCAGTCTGCAAAAAGACCATTTTAAGGCATTGTCTGCTGAAGGACCGGATGGCAATTGGGAGCCCTCGCTGCGTCCTGGTTCTGTGCAGGCTTTGCTGTCCAGTAAAAGAGCCAAACGCAGCAACGCCTCCAGCTGAGCCAAGAGAGAAGAAGAATCACCCCCACCCCAAAAATAAAACATTCGGAGGGAGCAGGAGGAGGAGGGAAGCTCTCCGCCGTGGCCAAGCTCTCGCAATTACAGCTTTGGGGAAAAGCGCTGGAGAAGCTGAGTGGAACTTTACAAAAAGTAAAGTCCGAAAAGCCGCGAGTGCCCCAGGAGGCCAGGAAAAGCGCGGGGGGGCTTGGGCTGGGCCAAAGAGCCGGAGGAGCGGAGGTGCCTTTCGCTGTTGGAATAGGTAAATCATGAGAGGAACGGGCTGCAAAAATGGCAAGGTTAAAACCCAAGCGCTGGCACAGTGGAGGAACGGCAGGGATGGAGGCTGGGGGAGGCGCAGCCGCTGCGAGGGCAAAACCCCCCGCGACCCCCTGCTGGTGCAGCAGGTCCCTTTTGCCAGCAAAGTGGTGTAAAGAAAGGGGGTGGTGGTGTAATTCAGTGGCTGAAACAGGGGGGCAGCTTGAAGGGGTCTCCAAAATGAGAAAAAAATGAGCGGTTCGGGAGGGAGAGGGGCTGGGGAACGGGGGTGCGGGTTGGGGAGCGGCGGGTGGGCACGGCGGCCACCAAACCAGCCGCCCAAGGGGGACCCAAAGCTGGACCCAAAGCCATCAGTCTGGGAGAACAAACCAGGGCTAGAGATAATGAATAATAAAATATTCTAATGACCTGGGACAGTCTGCTTGGAAAGGCGCATGTTAACCCTGCAGGGTAAGGTGCTGAGGCCAGCAGGTCTTAGGAAAATAAAAATAAAAAGCTGCTAAAAATTGATGCATAAATGTGATGGCTGCTGATTTAAGTTAAAACCCAAAGTTTGTTTAAAGAAGGGGTGGACCCCCACACAAACCGAGCCTGATGAAGACGTTACTTAAGCCTATTAGCTAATAAATGGAATAAAATAGGGAAATAAAAGAAATGCTAATTAGACTCTTGGTATCGCCAGAAATTGCTACAAAGGGAGATGTTCCAGCCTGGATAACGAAGATCACTATTAATAACGATCTCAGCTATTTTTGTCTTCTGTGGGTAGCGCAGGGGAACAGGTAACCCTTTCCAGCCCCGCCAAGGCGATGCCTTGCCAAAAAGCCGCCGGCGACACTGGGGGTGCTGAAGGGTCCCCAGTCACCCCCTTGCCGCCCCAGCAGTGGGGACGGCTCCACTCATGCACTGTCCTCAGTGCCACCCTGGGGTCCCGGCATGGTCCCCAGCACCAGCTAACCCACGTGCAGCTTCCTCCGGTGGGAAGGAGCGTGCCGGCTGGCTGGAGACCCCCCCCGGGGTCGGGTTTGCCGTAGCCACGGGCAGTGGGTCAGTGGCCAGGGCTGGGTGAAGGGCCCCAAAGCCGCGGGGAGCAGCAGCAGGGTGTAATCACTGGTGGGGGTGGCAGGGCTGATAATGAACACCGCTATCTTAACGCCATTAGGCAGCGGGAATGCACCCGGGCCATGCGGGGAGGGGTTATGGGGGGCTTGGGGTGCCGAGCCTGGCAGTGGGGGGCTCTGCAAGGAGACGGGGCGACAGGCTGCCCTCGAGCACCTGCAGCCCCATCCCAGACAGCAGCAAGAAGCTCCGGGGACTCCTAATCCCCAGGGAATAAATCCCAGGGGCCAGTAGCCAGCAGCTCCGTCTGGATGGCGGCGCAGAGCCAAGCCCACGTCCGTCCCTGCCGGCTCTGCACGGGCAACCCGGAGGGAGCAGCACCCATCGGGTGTGCTCAGAGGGAAAAGGCCGAGGTTTTGCTGCAGCTCCAGGATGAAGCCAAGGGCTCGGGGGCAAGCAGGAGCCCTCAGACCCGCTCGTGGTGCAGAGCTTTGCTGGGGAAAAGTTGAGCCCATCAAGCATCTGCCGGGTTCCTTGGCTTGGATCCATGCGACACAAAACCCACCCCCCAAACGCGTGGCGGGGGGCTGCCCCACTGGGGACGGGGGCCCCGGGCACCCCTTGCCAGGAAGGGCAGTGTTTGGCTTTGCCGCAAGGTGGGATTTGGCAACTTCCTCTGCAGCCATTTGGAGTTACTCACATCCTACCAGGGAAGCAACAGCTCTTCAGCTACATCTCTCCCTCTGGATCCTCTTTCCGTTAGGCTCTGCCAGGAAAAAACAGCCTTGGGGTCCCCAACCCGGGGGACACAGCCGGGTCTCGGAGGGGCACGTGCCCAAAGAGTGGCCGTAGTGGCAGCTCGGCTCACCAGCCTGGCTGAAAATCAAGACGGGAGGGACGCGTGCAGCAGCCGCCGGCAGCGCTTCTCCTTTGGTGACGGTGCAGCTGCCGCCATCCCCGGGGCCCGCGGCCCTCCTCCCCTCGCAGGCCTCGCTTCGGCAGGAGGGAGCTCGGGCTGCTCAGCGCGCCCGGAGGCTTGGGTCTGGGGTGGCATCTGTCCGCACTCTTCCGTGGGGTGACCCTGGCACCCAGCACCCCGGCAAGCGGGCGGGCAGGGAACAGGCAGGACGGCGCCGTTTGGTCCAGGGTGGGCGTGCGCGGCCGGTTTGTACACGTGAGCAGAGGTGTGCACACACAGGAGACGGCACGCGTGCAAGGCAAGTGTGCAAGGGGCTGCTTCTGCAGAGGGATGCTGCATGTGTGGGGGGTGCCAAGGGGAACGGGGGGTGTGGGTACGCAGGGGGCACAGCGCCGTGGGGAGGCGCATGGGCGCATCACCAGTGGGGTGGGCAGACGCCTGGGCCTGTGCAAGGGGGTCTGCAACTGCTGAGCGTGGAAGCACGCCCGCGGCTGCACGGGTGGTTGCCCAGCTGCGCACACTGCCCCTGTGCAGGCACCCACGGGGTGTCAGGGTGCACCCGTGGGGGGGCATTTCTGCCAGGCAGCACCAACGGGTGCCCCGCATCCCAGCAGGCCGAAGTGGGGGCACCCAGGCCCAGCTGCGGGCAGAGAGCTCCTCCTGGTGGCAGTCCCCGTGCCAGTGTCCCCACGGGGCCACCCCCGTCCAGGGGACATCCAGGGGCTGGGGGGGCTGAGAGAAGAGCCAGGGCCCCCCTGAACCAACCAACGAAGTTTTATTGTCCTGTCAAAGTGGCACCAAAATCCTGACCTGTTGCTCTTTGTCCAGAGGGTGATACAAGAGCAGGGGGCAAGGGGAAGGGAGGGGGCTCGCTGCCCACCCCTCCAGCTCCTGGGTACACAGGGACCGAGGGGAAGAGGAACGCGGGGCGAGGCCCACGGGCCGAGGCGAGGGAGGACGTGTTGGGGAGGGGGACAGGGACCCTGCGAGCATCGTACAAAGTGCATAGATGTGTGTGTGTGTGTGTGTGTGTGTGTCCTGCCGCGGGGAGGGGGCAGGCCTGATCCTGGGGACAGCGGCCGTCAGCTCCAGGGACGTGCTGGCAGGAGAGCGAACCTGGAGGAGACACAGTGGGGAGAGGGGGGTGAGGACCCTGCAGGGAGCCCCAGCCCAGGGGTGACCCAGCCCTGGGGATGTCCCTCGGCAGGACCAGGCAGCACAGAGCCCAGGGACACAGGGACACGCTCCCACCCGGCCCACCCCATCTGGTGCTGCAGGGCCTGTGCCACGGCCAAATCTGCCTACACACCCCCTCCAGCCCCCTGGGATACAGAGCCCCGACACAGGGAATGTGGGGAGGGGGAGGCCCCAGCTATGCCTTGCCCCAGGTGCTGGGGTGGGCCGGGGTCCGTCCCCCAGCGTCCCCCCAGCTCCCGCACTCACCCGCTCAAGGTTTCTTCTTTTTCAGCTTCAGCGCTTGCAGCCAGTGGGGGGGGGAGGCATCAGACCTGGCAGGTGTTGGCACAGCGTTGGCACGTGCCCCCAGAAACACCCCCAGGACCCAGCCCAACCCCCTGGGGACAGAGCCAAGAGGGACCCCCAGCTGACCGCTGCTCCCCGGGGGACACGGTCGGGCAGGGAGGGCGGGCAGGGAGCTGCCGCACCGGCTGCGGCTTTAAGGGCTCGGTCCCAAGCGCTGTTTAGGGTGGAGCAGCCCGGCTCTCCAGGCAACGGGCCCTGGGAAAGCTGGGCCCAGCAAAGCCTGCCCCCACGCCCAGCTCCAGCCAGGCAAGGGCCCGGCCCAGCCTCCTGCTGCCTGTTACGCCAGCAGCCTGGAGAGTCCCAGCACCCCTCAATATCCCTTCACACCTCTAAAGCACCCCCAAAATCTTCATGCCTCTGGAAAAACCCACCCTCTGTACTGCTTCAGTGGGCGGCAGAACCGGGTTAACAGCCCCCCAACACGTCCCCACCCTTCAGCATCCCCCCTGCATCGGCCGCATCTGTCCCCAAACCTGCACACATGCCCCCCAAACCCCGCTTTCCCACCCCTGTTGCTCCCCGAGCCCGGCCCCGAGGCACAGCCCTCGCCTCCCTACGAGGGTCCCGCGCCCCCAACACTCACCCTGAGGACTTCTCTGGCTTGGGGGGCAGCGCCAGGGGCTTGCCGCTCAAGCCCGGGATCTTGCAGGACTTGGAGCGCTGGACATGGGGGTCTTTGGGGGGGGTTGCCTTGCTGTCCCCTGGCGGTGCCCCCTCCTCGGCCGAGCGGTTTCGGCCCCTCAGCTTGGCCTGGGCACAGATGAGTGAAGTCAGGCTGGCACACGGTGCTGTGCCCCCTCCCAAATCCTCCCACCGCCTCCTCCCCATCCCTCCCTGTGCTGCCTGCCTTTGGCCAACCCCCAGGCCCAACCTGCCTCAGCTTCCCCGCCCCTTGTTAAGCCCTCCCGTCCAGGTCCAGCTGGCCGGGAGGTGTCACCCCACTCGCTCGGGTCCCGGCAGGCCCCACCTTGAGGGCAGATGTGTTGAGGCCGGGGAAGAGTGGCACCTTGACCCCCTTGCTCGATGGGGACGCTCGCACCCGCCGGCTCTTGGGTTCTTCCGCTGCCTCCTCGTCGGAGGACGCTGCCTGGCGGGCTGGACGGGGCTCTGCAGGTAGGACATGGGGGACAGTGTCACCATGAGACACCTCTGCTGCGGACGGATGGCCCCGCAGTCCCTCTCCTGTTGTCACCGTCCCACGGGCTCTCACCTGTGGAGTCCCGGAAGATCCAGCTGTCCCCTTCTGAGGCGGCCCCGGGGCGGAGGGCCGGTGCCCGGTGCCTGCGCTTGCGGCCCAGGTTGGCCTTGCTGCGGTACACGCTGCTGTCCAGGACCTCCGTGTCCTGCAGAGCCACAGGGACAGGTCAGTGCCCAGCACCGGGGAGCCCCCGGACCCCCACTCCACCCACCCAGAGTGCCCACGGACCCCCACAGCAGCACAGGGGGGCCCTGATTCCGCAGCCCGCCCCTCAGGGGAGGCTAGGGCCAGAGGGTAAAGCCGCCATCCCCCGAGGGGGACAGGAACAGGGCGCCCAGACAAGCGTCGCTGTGGCGGCCAGGCACTCGCAGGGCCGTACAAGGGGGCTGGAAGCTGCCCCCTCCCCGCTCACCTCCAGGAAGGTGAATTCCTGCCCGGCGTGGTCCGTGGGTCCCTCGGGCTGAGGGGCACCCAGGAAAAGCCACTTCTCCTCCCGGCTTGGTGGTCTCTTCCCATCCAGGTGGTCCGAGGGGGCCTCTTCGCTCTCCGCGTCTGGCAGGGTCCCGCCAGCAGCCTCTGGCAGCAGAGGGGAGGCCCTGGGGCTCCGCGGGGCAGCAGCCAGCTCAGGGGGGGCCCCCTCCTCCTCGGTGGGGCTGGGTGGCTCGCTCTGGGGGGACTCCGCAGCTGGGGGGTCAGCCGGACCGTCGCCCATCGGCGGACTGGGGTCCGAGAGATGGATGCTTCTGCTCAGGGAGACAAGACGAGACCCCAGAGTTCCTCCAGCTCCAGCTAACACAAGCCCTTCCCCTGGCCCGAACCTTGCCCCCGTCAGCCTCCAGGGGAAACTGAGGCACGGGGAGGCCAAATGCTGCTCCCATGAAGCCAGGACAGGACCCAGGCGTCCAGGACTCTCCCCCCTCTCCCAGGATGTCACACAAGGGGGTGGCGCCTCTGGGAAGTTCCCCCAAAGCCCCTTCCCAAGGCTGGGGCAGAATTTGGGGTCTGGAGAGGGCAAGGACGCTGGCAGACTCATAGGGGACTCAGGCCAACTCTCCCCCTTGGGGCAGAGAAAGGGGTCAGACCCCCCAGTGGGGTCACCAGTCCCCAGGAGGTGGCCAGGGGGACACCAGGTGACCAAGAGGCCCCCAGGGGCAGGAGGAGGAGGAGGATCAGGGCCACTCGGGGTGCGGGAAGACGCTGGCAGCAGGAAAACGCACAGCTCCCGGGGCAGGGGGTGGGGGCTCCCCGCTGCCCCACACAGGTCGACCAGGCTGGGGCCTTCCCGAGGCCCGGGAGCTTTCACTTCCCTCCTCCTGGGACCTTTATTTTCAGGCAGTTTAAGGGAATTTATTGTTTTGGGAATCTGCAGCTCCATAAGTTGGCTGAAATCAGGGTTCCCACATCCTGGCGAAGTGGTAAGGGCATGGGGCTAATTCTGCCACTTTTTCGGCGAGGGAACACCAGCACCGCCTAAACTTGGCGCACAGCTCCCCATGTCGGAGGGAGACCAGCACAAAAAGCCCCAAAGGCATCATCTCCCCCTGGATCAGCTCAAGATGGCAGATCTTGCTGGGACAAGTTGAAACCCAGTCCCTCGAAAAGTTCCCGCTGCAGTTGTGGGGCCGGAGGCTACACAGGAAAACGTAGAGGCTGGGGAAGAGGAGCTCTGGCAGCCCAGGGCCAGAGGCAGGTCCCCCAGCTACAACTGAGGCATGGTAGGACGCCAGCAGAGGCCCATGGCATCAGAAGTCCCTGTCGCAGGATGGCGCGGGCACCTGAGGGGGACGGATCCCTCCCCCGGGCCACGCTGCCACCACCAGCACCCTCCTTACCCGTCCGCCGAGCCAGCGTCATCTCCCGGGCTCCGCTCCCCAGCACCAAAGTCCCGGCTCCGGGCCGCGCAGCGGGCGCCGAATGCACTAGCCCACTCCCGGCGCTTGGCCTCGGCGTCGCACAGCTCCACGCTCCAGCCAGCTGCGTCGAGGTCCTGGCTCCAGCCTGGCTCTTCCACCCCAGCCTCCCGGGGCTGGGAAGAGCTGCCCGCAGCAGGCAGGCTGCCCAGGCCCTGATCCCAGGCCATCTGGCCCGGTCCAACCCCACCAGCATTACCAGTGCCCACGCAGCTGGTGGCATCCGAGCTGCCAAAGGAGAGATCCCTGTGCCAGTCCCCCAGGGGCTCCTGCAGGTCCCCAGACCTCATTCCAGCCCAGGACATCAAGCCATCTGATGACGCTCCAGCGCTGGAGGGATCTGGCACCCGCTCTGTCCCAATGATGCCAAACTGGTTGCGGCACTCAGCTCCTCTAAGCTCTTCAGCCCAGTCCCTGCTATCGGTGGCACCGCGTTCCTGCCGGTCAGTGCTGCCCCAGCCGGGCTCCTGGGCTGGAGGATCGGGGGCACAGGAGCCAGGCAAGTCATCTTTCCTGAGACCAAAAGCATTGACCAGCTCGGTTTGGCCAATGCTGTGCTCGCTAGCCCAGCTCAGCCGGCCAGGACTAAAGTCTCTTTCTTCCTTTTTGGTGTTCGTAGAGCTGTACTCGCTGGCCCAGGCCGCTCTGCTGGGGCTGAACTCCCTGTCCTGGGTCTCCACGTCCCTGGTGCTGTATTTGTCATCCCAGGTTGGTCTACTGGGGCTGGACCCGCTGTCCTGGGTCTCCATCTCTCTGCTGCTGTACTCACTGGCCCAGGCCGGTCTGCTGGGGTTGAACTCCCTGTCCCGGGTCTCCACATCCCTGGTGCTGTGCTCATCATCCCAGGCCGGTCTGCTGGGGCTGAACTCCCTGTCCCGGGTCTCCATGTCCCTGGTGCTGTGCTCATCATCCCAGGCTGGTCTGCTGGGGCTGAACTCCCTGTCCTGGCTCTCCATGTCCCTGCTGCGGTACTCACTATCCCAGGCCAGCCTGCTGGGGCTGAACTCTCGGTCCTGGCTCTCCATGTCGCGGGTGCTGTATTCACCAGTCCAAGCTGGTCTGCTGGGGCTGAACTCCCTGTCCTGGCTCTCCATGTCGCAGGTGCTGTATGTGCTGCCCCAGGCTGGCCTGCTGGGGCTGAACTCCTTCTCTGGGGTCCCAGTGTCCCCAGTGCTGGATCTGCCAGCCCAGCCCAGCGTCAAATCCTTGTCCTTGGTCTCAGCATCCCTGCTGCCATATTTACGGGCCCAGTCTGGGGTGAGCTCCCTGTCCTTCATCTCTGCATCGCTGGTGCCGTATTCACCAGCCCACGCAGGCGTGATCTCCCCATCCTGGCTCTCCGGGTCCCCGGAGCCGTACCCGCCAGCCCAGCTGGGCTGCCTGGAGCTCGGCTCCTCATCCGGCTGCTGCCCATGTCCCACGCTGTAGCTGCTGCTCCAGGCAGCCTTCCCGGAGCCGATCTCCTCCCTGCTGCCCGCACTGTCCAAGCCATAGCCCGTGCCCCACTTGGGTTTGCCGGCACCAAAGTCTCGATCCTGCAGGCAGCTTTCCCCTGCGCCGTGGGATTTGGACCAGTCGCTGCAGCCCAGTCGCGTTTCCCCCATCAGCTCCGTCCCTTTGTAGTCACTGCCCCAGTCCTTCCTGGCGGTGCCAAAGGGCCCATCCTGCTGGTCCCCATCCCTGATGCTGCGGGTGCTGTCCCAGCTTGATTTGGTCCCAAATTCCCGGTCCTGCTCTGTCTCACCAGGCCAGTCTCTCTCCCTGGCCACAGCCTCACGGGTCCAGTCGAAGGTGCTGGCCTGGTGAGGTCTGCCAATGCCGAATTCACTGCAGAGGTCCTTCCGCGACCAGCCGAGCAGGTCCTGGGGGAAGAGGGTGAGAAAAGGGGAGAGGTGGTTAAAGGGGGTCGCAGTCAAATGCTCACGCAGAGCAGAGAGCTGGAGAGGAAAAGAGAGGGGGAAATATCCTCGGGTGCCTGGGGGACACAGCACAAGCAGGGTCCCCTTCCCCAGGGGAGGCCAGATCCTGCCGCCTGCCCTCCCCACTCCACGGGGCCCCACATTCCCGGGCCGGGAGCTGCCGGCTGCCCGGGGGCACTCACAGCCGCCGCACCCGCCCAGGGCCCTTCCCGGCCCCGCGCCTGCCGAGCCCTCCCCAGCTCGTCCCGCAGCTCCAGGTTGGCCAGCAGCCGCTGGAGGATGGCCGTGGTCCCCGACTCGCCGGCCATGGCTCCCCAGCAGGCCCTGCACGCGGCGGCGGCCGCACCCCGGCTCTCCCTGCCGGCACGGCACGCTCCCGCTCAGCCTCCACCCAACCCGTCCCACTGCCCTACGTACGCCCGGCGAGGCCCGGCCCTGTCGGAGAGGAGCCCAGCGCCACACCGACACCGTGGCCCGGCATTAACCCTTGCCACCGCGGAGCCGCCCAGCTCCCTGCGCCCCCTTACCTCCGGCCCCTCCGCGTCCGGAGAGCCGTGCCCCGTGGCGCGGGCCCCGGGCGACGTCAGCAGCTCCGTCAGCCAGCCTGGGTCAGCGTGGGGATCGGGGCCCCTCGAGGATCCTTCGGCCCGGCCCGGCCCGCCGGGGCCCTGCAGGCTTACGGGGGAGTCGCCCGCCGGCGCCCAGGCCGAGTCGGCTGCACTGGGCGGATCTGGTGGGGCCAGATCCAGCGGGGCAGCCTCGATGAGGAGGCTGGGCTGGGCGGGGGGCTTGGGCTCTGCTGGGTCCCGGCTGGGCTCCGTCACGCAGAGAGGGGAGCGGGACACAGTGGCATCCCGCTCTGCCTCCCCTTCCTCCTCCTCCTCCTCCTCCTCCTCCGCCGAGCCCTCGGCCTCTCGCTGGGCCACTGGACCCCCCGGACATGGAGCCCCCTCCGCTCCCCGGCTGCTGGCCACCGTGGGGCCAGGCCCTTCGGATCCGCTGTCCCGCCGGGAGCGCAGGGGGCAGGGGGCCGGATCCTCCCCATCCGACTCACCCTCTTCGGACAGCCCCGAGTCGGCTGTCTCCTGGATAGGGGACCGGGGGGGGGATGCTAGCCGCCGTGCCCCCCGCGAGGGGAACGTCCACTCAAAGGACTGGGAAAGGCTCCAGCCAGACTCGCTGCCCAGGGACGGCTCCGATAGCAGGTCCCCGGGACATGGCAGGGTGCTCAGCGAGCCCCCCAGCTCCCCCATGCCCTGCCCCGCGGTCGGGGGCTGCAACACCCCCTCTGAAGAGCGCCGGAGCCCCGAGTCCCTGGAAGGGGGACGGGGGCTGAAATCAGGACCCTCGGGGGTCTGTGGGGGCACTGGGGAGTCATCGGGTCCCTCCGGGGAGCCTGGAGGACGAGAGGCTTTAGTAGGGGGCTCAGGGGGCAGGCGGGGGGCGGGCCGGTACTCCGTGGCAGCCTCGGGAGAGCCGGGGGGGCAGGTGACTCTGAGGGGCAGTTCAGGAGTGCCAGGCGGGCTGGCAGTGTCTGGGGATCCCTCTCCGGGAGTGTGGGGGGAGCCGGGGGAGCGGGAGACACCGAGCCGGGGTTCGGCTGCAGAGGAGGGAGCGCCCGGGGCCTGGATGGAGGTGGCTGACACCTCAGCTGGAGGCTGAGCGGGGGATTCAGGGGCGCCGGGGGCCAGCGTGGGGGAGCCAGGGGCTGGGAGCTCTGGGGGGACATCGGGAGAGCCAGGGGCCGAGGCAGAGGGCTCGGCGGGCTGGAAAGGAGCTCCTGGGGCCGGGGCCGGGCAGGCGGGGGGCCTTGGGGAGCCAGGGGGTCCGAGGGCGCCCGGCTGGAGGGAGGAGAGCTGTGGAAAGAGCCAGTAGGGGGGTGTCGTGTCACTCGAGAGGAACCTCCCCGGCGTCACCCACCCCCAAATCACAGCCCCCTCTCCCAGCCCCACTCTCCAGTGAGGGTCCCTCCCGCCGGCACCCCCTCCCCTCCCCAAATCTGAGGCAGGAGGTGCCCACGCTTCCTGCCAGCGCCAGGCTGCTTCCTGCGTGACTCAGCCCGGGCGGCTCCCGGCAGCCCCCGGCCCTGCTCCATGCCCCGTCGGGCAGGACATGGCAGTGCCCTGAGCCCCCCACTGCTGCCCCCCGCCACCCCCCTCAAGCGCCCACCCTCTGGCAGCGCAGAGACAGATGGAGAGGAAGAACTGAAGCAGGAGGAAGTAAAAACACCCCCAGCCCGGACCCCCCACCCCACCACGGGGCTGGGCACCCCCCTGTCAGCATCGCCCTGCCACGCGCCCGTCAGGGTTTGTCCCCCTCTCCGAGGTGACCCGGTGCCACTGCCTGGGCTGCCACTCCCGATGTCACCATGGCCGGGTGTCCCCGTCACCGCCGCGAGCACGGCGGGAGAGCGGGGTTGGCGGGGAGCCCGAAAGGGCCTGCCCTGCCACATACCTGCCGGGTCACCAAACCCTGGCTGGTGACTCACGGCTGCTCCCTGCCTACGCCTCGGCAGCGGCACTGGCACACACCACCCCCTCCAAAATAACCTGGCCCTGCGCCCGGGCACCCAGCGTGGGGGGCACCCGGCTTCCCCGCAGAAAGGGGCAGTCAGCATCCCAAGGAGAAAGGAGAGACACGCACCCCGCAGAGAGGGAGCCCCGGAGGAGACAGGAGAGCCCCAAAGGAGAGAGCCCAGGAGCAGAGCCGCCGCGGCACAGGAGGGCGAGGCGAGAACTCACGTCAGGGGGGGAAGGCGGCCTCCGGCGTCCGCGGGGGTCCCCGGCACAGCTCAGGCCAGCTGGGGGGGAGCCGCTGACAGAGAGAAACAGGGAAGGAGGGTAAATTCCTCCCATGCGCCTCTGCTCTCCTCTCCCACCGCCTGCCGAGGCGCCTCCCGGACCCAAACCACCCACTCTGGCCGCAGAAGGATGGGGTCGGGCGAACCGCAAGAGGCCCTTCAATTGCTGCAAGCCATACCCAAAACCAGCAACGGTTTGACTGGAGAGAAAGGGAAGCAAATCAGCCCCAATCCCCTTTCCGGAAAGTTTTCAGGCCTTTAGAGAGCGAGTTTCTCACACTCGGGTTTAAAATAGCCCCCGTCTCGCTCTCCCGGAGGTGCCCAGCTTTCCGGAGCATGGCCAGGCGCTGGCTCTCACTCAGGACATCCTGCAGCCAGGAGTCCCACAGATCTGCCGGCTCCCTCCACCTTGGCACGGCACGGCAGGAAAAAAACCAGCAAGGGTGGGAAAAAGGGAGCATCTCCCCGGTGCAGTGACCCCCTCCCCGTTATTCCCAGCCTCGGGGCGGACCCTGTCCAGGCAGCAGGACGGCCGGCTGGCTTGCTTCCCAGCCCTCGGGGGCTGCAGGCGCGGAGGCAGCTCCTCAACCGGGACAGCCCGTTCCTGCGGTCTGAGCAAACCACCCGGCGCTGTGGCGGCTGCCCTGGCCTTCCCACGGAGGCAGCTCAAGGCACTGCCTGCTCAGGAGGAACACCGGTCTCGTGCCGGCAACCAGACCTCAGCTCCGTTATTCCCATTCCCGCAGCCTCTCACCCTGCCAGGGTCGGTCCTTGGCCCCTCACCTTGTCTCGGCAATCGGGCGTCCGTCATCCCCCGTCCCCAGCTCGCCCACCGCGGGTTGGGGCGTCTGGCGGGCTTCGCCAGGGGGGGCTCCATCTGCCTCCCCGCTGGGGCGTCTCCGGAAGGCGGTGAAGGTCTTGGAGCCGAAGCGAGAGGAGGGATTGGGGCAAAAGAGCGAGAGCCGGGCTCGGTCCGGGCTCCCCGGGCCCTCCCTGCTGTCCATTTTGGCCAGGATCTCCTCCACAGTGGTGCCTGGAAATCGCTCCGGTTTGGATGCCACCGGCACCGGCGTCACCTTGAAGGAGGCTGGACCTTTGCGAGGGAGGGTCGGCGGGGCGGGGGGCACCCCCTCTCTGGGGGTCGAACCCGAGTCCTCGGCGGCTGCGACGGGAGGGGACGGGAGCCCCTTCCCATTGGGGGTCTCGGATGACTTGAGGGTGAAGGAGGGGCGCCTGAGGGGCCCCCCCGAGCTGCCCCCGCTGTAGGGCTGGGGCCCTGCCAGGCGGTTCATCTTCTCGGCAGAAGGCAGCTCCGGGCGAGGGTGCCGCAGCCCCAGCGGGGGGTGTGGCAGGGAGGGCTTGGCGGGCACAGCCGGCTTGGGCAGCACCCGGGGTTTGGGCCGGACAGGCGGCTTGGGGCGAGCGTTGCCTGCGAGAGAAGCGAGGAGAGGAGAAACGCCATGTTGGCGGGGCACCGCAGCCCCGGTGGGCTCCCCGGGGAAGGCCAGCGGAGCACACCAGGCCAAGAACAGATTCCAGGCACCAGCCTGGCATCCCCAGGGGGGGCTTTCCCAGCGCAGACCAGACCGGCAAACCCCCCAACCCCAATCTCTCCCACCCCCATGGAGACAGACCTTTCTCGGGGCCGCCGGCCGCCAGCCCAGCCCCCCCGGCGCCTGTGGCGGAGGCGCAGGGCAAGGCGGGGCACAGGGGCTGCGGCTGGGAGGCCATGGCGAAACCAGGGCCAGAGCTCAGTGGGCACGGCGCAGGGTCAGCCTCTGGGGAGAGAGGAAGGAGGGAGAAGCATTTCAGGGAGCATCTCTTCGCCTGGGCTCTGAGACTGGCAAGACCCAGCAGCAGGCAGCTGCCTCCTCCAGCCACGCTGCGCCATGGTACCAACCTCCCAGCCCTGCACCAAACCTTTGTGTCCACCTGTGCCGGCACCCGGACAGCGTGCCAAACCACTATCGCACCGCCAACCCTCTCTTCGCTGATGGCACCCTTTGTACACCGGCCTTGGCTCGCCTGCACCAACCGGGCACGGAGCAGTAACCCCAAATGCCGCATCAAACCCCCTCTGCCTGTACCCCCTTGTACTCGTTGGTAAACGCGCATACCCCATCCTCGTTCACCTGGACTGGCTCCCGCACACTGTGAACCCCCCATCACCGTGCGGTTCCTCGTTTACCAATACCGGCCCTGCATTAGCCTGTCCCAGCACCCCAACACACACACATCACCCCCACTGACCCGTGCTAACCCCCCTCGAACACTGGGCCAGGCCCCAGTTTGCCCCAGTAACCACCACAGCCCTCTCCCCCACGTACCAGCCCCAGTTCGCCTGTACCAAGCCCTTGCCGAGGCCTGCAGGCCGTGCCAACCCCCGGCACTGCGCCGAGCCCTGGAGCTGCCGGCCGGGCCCCCCCGACCCCCACGGGGCCGGGAGCACCCCCCGACACAAGCCCCAGCACCCGCTGCCCGGGCGTAGGGGCCGCGGGCGCCCCGCTCACCTTCCCCACAGCAGCCTCATGTCCGGGCTGGGTCGGGGACACGAGTGGAGGGTGCAGGTGGGCGGGGAGGGGGGGTTGCCGTCCCCACGGGTCTCACGCTGCCGCCGCCGCCGCCGCTCCCGTGACTCACCGGGGCTGCGGGGACAGGAAAAACCCGCTCGGTGCCTCCTCCTGGCCCTGCCCTCCCCTCCTCTCCCCGCCTCGCTCCCTCTGGCCCTGCCGGGGTCCACCCCCCCAAGACCCCCCTCCCTCCACGGGGGAACGGGCGTCACGGCCGCCCCAACCCACATCTGGAAGCCATCGGGCCCGTTTCCCAACGCCTTGGCAGCCCCGGGACAGTGACGAGGCCCCGCTCCCCGCCCCGGGATGCGGGTCCGTCCCGTCCCGTCCCCCCTACAAGTCCTCCTCCGGCGGGGCCTACTCCCGTTGCCCCGGCAACGAAGCCCCCGCTCGAGTAGCTGGGTAGGCCGCAACCAGCGGGCCTAGGCCCGTCGCCGTGGCAACGGAGCCCCCCACTCGATTTTGGGGAAGGGAGGCGGTACCGGGCCCGTTGTGCCCGCCGGGGCCGAAGCCGCGGGGACCCGCGGCTTCGGCCCCGGCGGGCACAACGGGCCCGGGGGGGATCCCGGTTCCCCGTAGGCCCGGCCCAGCGGAGCGACCCCCGCTCACCCGCCGCCGCCGCCGCTGCTCCTGCATATTCATGAGAGCGCGCCCGCCCGCCCACCGCTGGCCACGCCCCTCTCCCCCCTCCACCCCACCCCCTACGCCAACCAGCAAGAGCGGCGGGCCAGAGCGGCCCCGGCGCCGCGTGGCCGGGCGGACCACTGAGAGGAGGGGCTAGAGAGGCGCCCTGCCCCGCCCCTCCCGCGGCTGGGTTTACCATCGAGAGGGCGCTAGAGGGGCTCCCACCGCTGCCCGACTGTTGGGGTGCTGGTGGTGCACCGCCGCCAGGATGGGAGGTACCCTGCGGTGCAACCGGGTCCTGCCCGCCCCATGGACACCCCACTGCAGCGCACAGCCGCCCACGGCACCCCACGCCCTCCCACAGCACCCCACTGCAGCGCACAGCCGCCCACGGCACCCCACGCCCGCCCGCAGCACCCCACTGCAGCGCACAGCCGCCCACGGCACCCCACGCCCGCCCACAGCACCCCACTGCAGCGCACAGCCGCCCACGGCACCCCACGCCCGCCCACAGCACCCCACTGCAGCGCACAGCCGCCCACGGCACCCCACGCCCTCCCACAGCACCCCACTGCAGCGCACAGCCGCCCACGGCACCCCACGCCCTCCCACAGCACCCCACTGCAGCGCACAGCCGCCCACGGCACCCCACGCCCTCCCACAGCACCCCACTGCAGCGCACAGCCGCCCACGGCACCCCACGCCCGCCCACAGCACCCCACTGCAGCGCACAGCCGCCCACAGCAGCACACACGCGCCCGCAGCACCCCACTGCAGCGCACAGCCGCCCACAGCAGCACACACGCGCCCGCAGCACCCCACTGCAGCGCACAGCCGCCCACGGCACCCCACACCCTCCCACAGCACCCCACTGCAGCGCACAGCCGCCCACGGCACCCCACGCCCTCCCACAGCACCCCACTGCAGCGCACAGCCACCCACGGCACCCCACGCCCTCCCACAGCACCCCACTGCAGCGCACAGCCGCCCACGGCACCCCACACCCTCCCACAGCACCCCACTGCAGCGCACAGCCGCCCACGGCACCCCACGCCCTCCCACAGCACCCCACTGCAGCGCACAGCCGCCCACGGCACCCCACGCCCGCCCACAGCACCCCACTGCAACGCACAGCCGCCCACGGCACCCCACGCCCGCCCGCAGCACCCCACTGCAGCGCACAGCCGCCCACGGCAGCGCACAGCCGCCCACAGCACCCCACTGCAGCGCACAGCCGCCCACGGCACCCCACGCCCGCTCACAGCACCCCACTGCAGCGCACAGCCGCCCACGGCAGCACACCCGCGCCCGCAGCACCCCACTGCAGCGCACAGCCGCCCACGGCACCCCACGCCCGCTCACAGCACCCCACTGCAGCGCACAGCCGCCCACGGCAGCACACAGGCGCCCGCAGCACCCCACTGCAGCGCACAGCCGCCCACGGCAGCGCACAGCCGCCCACAGCACCCCACTGCAGCGCACAGCCGCCCACGGCACCCCACGCCCGCTCACAGCACCCCACTGCAGCGCACAGCCGCCCACGGCAGCACACCCGCGCCCGCAGCACGGCGCTGCAGCAGCTGCCCGGACACCCCGTGCTCCCCGCCCGACGCCCCGCAGCACCCCGCGCCCCCGGCCCCGGCGCGGGACGGCGCTGCTGGAGCAGGCCGGCGGGGGGAGCGGGCAGCCTGGCCTCGCCCCGTCCCCGGGGGCCGGTTCCCGCAGCCAGGCCGGGAAGCGGCCGCAATCACCGGCCGAGGGAAGCGGCGCTAATCGGATCAGGGCCCTGCTGCCCGCCAGCTCCCCCGCCGCGGCGGCTCATCAGGGAGGTGGAGAAAACCCCAACCGCATCAGGATCGACCGGGGGGCCTCCATTAGGAGCCCGACGGCTCCTCGGCGGGGCTGGGGGCCGCTAATGGAGGGCAGGCAGTGAGCTCAGCCGCTGGCCGCCGCTCAAGGCGGGAGCGGGGCTCTGGCCAGCTGCGGGGAAGGAGGGCGGGCGCGAGCCGGCCCCGGGGCCCCGCCGCCGGGGAGGGCAGGAACGGGGGAGCCGGCCCCGCTCCCTGCCCGGCGCTGCACCCACACTCACGCTCTCGGTGGGTTTTTTTTTATTCAATCCGAGTTGCCATGTGAACAGACCCAAAATACAAAAAAAAAAAAAAAAAACAACAAGGAAAGAAAAGAGACAGAAACAAACCCGAGTATTTAAAAAAAATAAATTGATGCGAAACAGGGCTGAGGTGGGACTGAGGCCCCTCCAGGGCCCCCCTCCTCCTCGGGGTCTCACTCCCCCAGCCAGGCACCGAGGGCTGGGGCAGGGGGGCCGGGGGCCCTCCCACCCCGCTCCCCCGTCTCCCCGGCGTGGGGGGCAGGACGCGAAGTCTGGCAAGGTGGGCTGGGAGCCGGCCGGAGCCCAAGACCCAGGTCCCTGCCGCGGGGCCGGCCCGCCCGGTCCTCTCGCTGATCTGGGAACCAGCCTGGAGCCAGCCGGGGACGGGGCTAATCCGAGCCAGACGCAGATTCCTCCGAGCTGGGGGGCAGGCTGGCGACCCCCTCCTCCTCCGAGTCCTGCGGGCAGGGGGCGAGGTCAGGGCAGCAGCTCCCGTTCCCCCGCCTCTCCCGCGCCCCGCAGCGGGGACGGAGTGGCAGTGGGGACCTGGGGACATGCGTAGCACGCAGACAGGCCACCCGCACCCAGAGGGACGTGACCAGCGTACCACAGACAAGAGGTACCAGAGGGCCCCAGCCCCTACAGGGGTGGGAGGAGTGGGCCGCCTTCGGAGGGACAAAGGAAGCATTCCCCCAGGAAGATGGGCCAGGAGACCCAGCCCAGCCAACCCACCAAGAGCCTTACCTCCTTCTTGCTCTCTCCGGAGGAGCTCTCATCACTGGAGACAAATTCCTTGCTCTTGAAGCTCTCGCTCGTATTCTTGGCAGGGGACTTGATGGAGGACAAAGACTTGGAGGTGGCACCTTTCTTCTCCACTTTCCCCTTCATCTGCTTCTCCTGCTTCTTCTTCTTCTTTTTAGACCTCTCCCTGCACGTGTGTTGGGAGGGTGGAAGGGAGAGGAGAAGCGTTACACTGCTGACAGCCCCCCAGCCCCGTCTCTGGCACCGCAGAGCCAAGGACGCTCTTCACACCCGCCCCAGCCCTGGAGAGGCCCAGGCACCGTGACGGCTGGGGAACAGCCCGATTCTGGAGGGGCGAAGCCCTGCCACCCCTCCCGCCAGCCCTCTGCTCCATGCACTCACATCTTGGAGCTCTCTGACTTGCTGCCCACGCTGTACTCCTTCATGGCCTTCTCATAGTCCCTCCTGGCGTCTTCCGCCTTGCGATCCCATTCCTGCAGGAAGAGCACAGGGTTAGCGGGGCCTCTCTCCTCCTCCACCACCATCTGCTCCGCCAGAGCCAACACCATCCCCAGCCGCACCACGCCAGCACTCCCACCACGTCCCTCGCCACTTGGTGAAGCCTACGCTCACACAACAGCTCACCATCACCGCCCCGCTGCTGCACTCCCTTCCCTACCTCCCATCGATGGAGCACCAGGCTCCCAAGACCACGTGAGAGCCTGCCAGGCCCCCTCATGCCCGGTCTTCCCCTCCTAGGCCAGGCTCAGGCCTCCCCACCAGCAGAGCAACCCAGATGCCCCGTCCCTCGCCTCTTTCTTCTCCTTGGACATGGCTTTCCAGAGCTCCCCAGCCTTCTTGGACAAGTCTGTGATGCTGATGCCAGGATGGTCTGACTTGATCTTCTCACGGCTGGCGTTCAGCCAGAGCATGTAAGCCGACATCGGCCGCTTGGGAGCATTGGGGTCTTTCCCTTTCTTGCTCTAGGAAGTAGGGAGCGGAGAGAACAAGCATGACAGCCTCAGGCGGCAGCACTCATTAAAGACCTCGGGACCTGGGGTTGCCCCGAGATGAGGGGCTGGGTCTCAGCTCGCCTCCCACATCCCACCAGCAATTCAGCTACACCATCAGGGGAGAAGGGTTGTCAGGTCACACCCACAAAAGCCGAAAGGACAGGTTGTTGGAGACAAGTCCCCCAACAACCAAAAGGGCTGGCCAGGCGCGGGCACAACGCGCCTTTTGGAAGAGACTCAACCTAGACTCAGCTGCAGGAGGCAGCGAAGTCAGGCTTGGACAACCGACTCTGCCGGGGCAAAGCACAGCGAGGTGGTGGCACCAGATCAGGCCAAGGCAGAAGGCTGGGGTGAAGCAGCTCAGCTGATGGGCTGCGACCTGCATCTCCCTGGTGTTGGTCCCAACAGGGAACAACCACCCGTGCTCCAGGAGCGGGTCCTGCTCTCCCAACCCGCCAGCAGCAATCTCTCACCTCAGGCTGCTTCTTGCGGGGCTTGCGGTCTTTGACAATCTTGGCCTTCTTAGCTGGCTTCTTCTCGTCCCGGTCGCTGTCGCCGTCGCCGCTGGAGGAGCTGGCCGAGGCGTTGCTGTCAAACCTGTGTGGAGGTACTTGGCTTCAGCGACAGCTCAAGACCCCCACCCGAAAAAGATGAAGCACGAGGTGGGGGAGATGTAGCAGCGACAAGCAGGCAGCAAGACTTGCCCCTGAACTCTCCCAGCCTCCAGCAACCCATAATTCAGACACTTCCTGAGCTGAAGCTGTTGTGTTCGTGCTTAACAGCTCTCAGGGGACTTTCCTTCCACGAACACGGCTCATCGTTTTCTCACTTCCTGTAAATTTTCGGCACTCAATGCCACACGGCTCAACTCCACCAAGATCCACCTCCTCCTGTCAGGCTGAACCCGGCATTCACACACAACGGCCGTTCGCGCTGGTGCGGACACCGCTGAGGCTTCATCCAGAAGCCATCTGATCCCCCGACTGCGCTTCTCTAACCCTTTCAAGCTGTATAATGTCGTTATATCAGAGAGTGCCCAGAACTGCACCCGCTTCTCAAGATTTTTAAGTCCAGGGATGTATAGAGTGATACTAGCTGTGCCTGCAGCATTCCCCAACATTCACACAGCCCCACGCCGCCGCTGCCCCCACATGACACCCTCAAGCAGCTCCTTCCAAAAGCCCCCCCTAGACAGACCCCTGCCCAGCCTCTACTCACTCTTCAGCCACGTCGTCATCCTCTTCTCCGGGGTTGAAGGACTCGTCTGGAAGGAGAGAGAGCAGGGGTCAGCTTATAGGAAGGCGAGGACGGACAGGACTTCACCAGAGCGGGGGAAGAAGCCTGAGCACTGAAGACAGCCCCCCTGACAGTCCCTCACGCCCGCCCAGAGTCAGCCCTCACCGGTCTCCTCCCCAGAGCCATCGCTGCTGTCGTTGGCGTTCTCCTCCCGGATCTTGCCCTCCTCCTTCATCCTCTCCAAGTAGGCATCGTGCTGGTCCTCGTCAGAGTCAGCATATTCGTCGTAACTCTGCTTCATGCCCTGTGGGAGAGACAGCGTGAGAGCCGCTCCCTGCGCTCCCCCCACCTGCACGCACACCCCCTCTGGAAACGGCAACTCCTGGCACGCTCCCAGGTGGGTACGGCCCCCGGCACATGCACGGGGCGGGGAGGACGGGACACCCGCCACGTCCCCTCCTTCTCCCCGCAAGGGCCCCAGAGAGAGGGGCAGAATCGTTATCTGAGTTAGGGGGGGCCCCTCTCGCAAATCATGCCAGAGTTACTGGGTTTAGTCAGGGACCACCACGGCCATGCAGAGGAAACCTGCACCAGGAGGAGGAAGAGGAGAAAGAGGAAGGGATATCGCACGGACCTTTTTCCTCTACAAGGGCAAGGAGAGAAAAGAGAGGTGAAAAAAAAGGGAAAAGCAGCAAAATTCTGGAGAGAAGACAGCCCCCAGCCCTCTCCCCCCTGAGCCGGCGAGGCAGCGGTTCCAGCGGGGCACGGGGAACCAGCCCTGCTCAGCAGGTACCTCCTTGAGGCCTCGGTTCTTGATGTTCAGCTTCTTGGCGTTGACGAAGTCAAAGAGCTTCCCATACTCCTCCCTGCAGGACAGGCGGGGAGGTCAGGGACAGGTGGCAACCGGGGTGCCAGTGCGCAGAGAGCAGCCCGGCAGGCACGGCGAAGCTTGCCCCGCGCCCCGCGCCCACCTCTCTATGCTGCTGAAGGTGTACTGCGTGCCCTGCTTGGTCTCGATCTCGAAGTCGAAGGAGCGGGTGGTGGTGGTCCCACGGGCAAAGTTGACGAAAGAGATCTCATCGAAGCGGATGTGCACGGGCGGCTTGTGCACGTAGATGAAGCCACGCTCCAGCGGGTAGAGAAGCCCCGAGCTGGCCTTGTAGGAGCAGGTGATGCACTGGGCTCCGGAGTGTCTGCGAGAGCGAACACAGCCGTCTTACACCCACAGGGAGCAAACGCCCTCGCCGTGCCCATCCCCACGGCCAGACAGAGGACCCCGGCAGCCCCGACGAGCCCGTCAGCTGCTCCCCTGGCACGCGGCACAGATCTGACAAAGCCCCTTCTCCCTGACCACAGGAACAAGAGAGAAAGAGAGGGGCCGGTCCTGCTGCCAGTCAGGGAGGGATCGCAAACAGCTGGCCTCAGACTACCAACCCAGCAGCTTCTCCTGCCCTAGGGAGGACAAGGCACGCTTTGCACCTCTCCCAATCTCCACACCCTTTCCTGCAGCAGGGAGATCCCACGTTCCACCATCCACACCCCCCTCGGCCGGCAGCAGCACACCTCACCCCTGGAAGTTGCCAGGCACGGTGATCTTGCGATTCACCAGCGCCTTCATGACCCGGCTGACCATCTCATAGAGGGAGCCCGACATGTTCTTGGTGAGCCTTCCCTCGAAGCGTTTCTCCACCTCCTCCCTGCGCAGCCAAACGAGAGGGCAATGGTGAGAACGGGAACCCAGGAGGTTCGTTACCTCCCTGCCAGCTCCCCGCAGCCCCCAGATCCACGGAGGGGGTCAAGGAAGTGGCCTGGCAGGAGAGGAACTCACTCGTTCATGTTGAGGGTCAGGGAGATGTCCTCATCCTTGGAGAAGAGCAAGATAAGGAAGTGGTAGCGGGTCTGGCCTTGCTTGATCGGGGGGTCCAGGCTGATCTGAAAAGAGAAGAGGAGGCGAGAACCTGAAATCCCCCGAACCCATCACTTGCCACCCTTCCCTGGGGGAGGGAAGACCCCTCGTCTCCTCCTCACCACAAAGAACATCTGCCGCTGGTCCTTGTGCGGGAGCAGGAAGAGGCGCAGCACAGTCGTATAGGGGATCTTGTAGTCGAAGGTCTTCCCATGGAGGTGCAGGAAGGTGGGGTAGATACGGATGTCGTACCGCCCGCGAGGCGTCAGACACTGCAGTTCCCGGAAGATGCAGATAGCATCTCCGGTGGCCTGGATCACGTCCGCCTTGGAGAGGACGTTCTGAGCGAAGGCCTGCAAGGGAAGGGAGTTACGGCCGGGTGAGGGTACCCAGCTCCCGCCTCTGTCCGACCCGCTGCCCCCTGGCCCCCGCTTACCTCCACGGGGTCCACGCCGTCCTCCTGGGTCGGGGGCACGTAGAAGCGAACCTCCATGAGTGAGACCTCGGCATCGTCGTTCTGGTGGAACTCCAGCGTCACCTCGTTCTTGCCCGTCGTGCACTGGGAAACGTTGCTGAGGGGGATCTCGAACACTGGCTGCTCCCCGATGTCAAAGGAGAGCAGCTGCCCTACAGGGGCGGGAAGGGGGACGCAGCCCATCACAGCAGGATCAGAACCACCGCGCTATGAGGCAGGGACCAGGACCTAAGGTCCACCCTGCGCGGCAGACCACGGTGTCCTCCTAGATCCCATCTCCAGCAGCAGCCTCAGTCTTCTCCCAAAATCCAGCAATGCCTCTCCTCTGCCCCCCTGCATTCCCATGCTCCCTCCCACCTTTCCAGGCTTTCTCTTTCTGGCTACGGCCCCAGAGATCGACACTGATCAGAAATGAACAGGAGCAAACCGTCTGTTCTGTGCTCCCCTGGTCCCAGACCAGGGACGAGTGTCCGCCAGCTCCCCTGTTCCTTCAGGAACCGGCAGGCTCTGCCAGATGCTCGCAGCTCCCACGCCAACCTTTCTTTTACGCTGAGCGTTCCCTGCCTGCAAAACCTTCCGCCTGCACTTGGGGCCCGCAGGTACCTCCTGCTTTCCTGGCATGACCATCATCCTCGCTGTACCCGAGGACACTGCTCGAAATCGGGTTGCTGCCCAGGAATGGGCGCTGCAGGAATGGCCACGCTGGTGGCTACCAGACCAGCCCCACCGCCTCAGGCTGCACCTGGCACGGAGGTTCCCCTTCCCCAGTAACGGCGTCACCACGACTCACCTCCAAACCTCACCGTCCCCCAGTTCCAACCCTTCACGCACAGGTCCTTCTCCGCCAGCTCCAGGCGATAGTGGGCCTTGAAGAAATCTGAGAGCTTATCAAACTCCTGGGCAGAGAAGGAGGGAACGTCCGTCAGAAACCACCACATACAGGCAGGGGATGCCCAGAGCCTCTAACTGCGATGCAGCCCCCCAGCACAAGGGAAGCAGCAAGAAAAATGGGGGTCAGCGCTGTTCTTGAGGGGTCAGCGCTGTTCTTGGGGGGGGTCAGTGCTGTGAAACTCACAGCGAGCGCAGCTCAATACCGGACAAGCACAAGCCAGCAAGAGAAGAGACGCCAGCCAGGGACAAGGACGGCCCAGGGAGGCAGGGGCCGGGGGACTCACCGATTCCCGGAAACCATCGTATTTGTAGACGTGGCCATTCTTGGTGAGCAGCTTGAGGCCGTGACCGAGCGCCACGCGCCGCCACACACCCTCGGCCAGCTCCGAGGCCTGGATGTTGTCCACCTTCCCCGTCTTGCTGTTCTTGAAGATCACGCCCTGGCGGCTCAGCCGCAGCCGCCCATCGTTCTGGCGGGAGAGGCAGGTGTGAGGCGGGGGCGGCTCGCCCCGCGCGCAGGGGCGCAGCCCAATGACACCGACGGGCTCTGGAGCTGGCAACCAACACAGCCCAACAACACCGACAGGCTCTGGAGCGGGCAACCAATGCAGCCCAACCACACCAATGAGCTCCGGCGCGGGCAACCACCGCCCTTCGGGTGCAACAGCTGCCAACCCCTCCAGGCGAAACAAGGCGACTTCCCCAACCGCCCACCTGCTTTAGTCCTCACGTGCTCCTCGCCACTCGAATTCGGGACTCAAGTAGCCACAAGACAGTCTCCAGCACGTTTGGTACTGCCACAGTGCTGTAGCTCTGTTGGGCTTTTGGGGACAATGTCCCAAAAGCCAGAGGGTGCAGGGTGACCCAGAGACACTCAACACCACTGCAAGCCCCCCCCCAGCTCCCCAGCACCGGAACAGGCCTCGCGCAGCAGCTACGGTGGACGCACAGAGCTGGCATCCCTTCTCCCTCCTCCTGGAAGCGTTCCCAACCGCAACCTCGCTTGCTCCGCAATGGGCTGGCACTAAAAGCCCCCATCGATGCTCCAAAACCCTTCAGCCCTGGAAATGCAGCGCCTCCGCTCCCCGCTTCCAGGTGAGATCAGCAAAACATCCTCTGCCAGGACGAGGCAGCGGAAGAGACGCCGGCGAGGGGGGAAGCGCCCTGCAGTGTTCCGGCTGGGAGAGTGGGTCTCGACGCCATGTGCCACCCTCTGGGGCCCAAGCAAGTCTCCCCGGGGACCGTGTTCCCCCTCGCTCACCATGGACCCCTTCACCTCCTGGTATATCTCGTTGAACTCCAGCGTGTCGGCCATGGCGGCTGGGGGAGGTGGCGGCACCTGGGCGTTGGGAGGGGAAGGAGGCCGAGCACAGCGAGTCGTTCAGTTCCCCCTCCGGCCCGGCATGCCCCGGGCCAGCGGCAGGTGGGGACAGGGACAGAGCAGCTGTGGGGGGAGAGGAGGGTGAGCAGAGCTCGGCGAAGGGGCTCCCCGGGGGGCAGGATGGCTCCCGGCCCTCCCGCACGGGGAGGCTCTGCGAGCACACCCATGCCGGCACCCCCAAAACCAAACCTCTGTCGCCCCCAACCTGCTCCCGCCCCCAGCCCCGCTTTCCTCGTCCCCCCCCGGGACAAGGCCCCTCCGGGCGGCACCTGACGCACTCACGGGGGGCGACCCGGACCCCTCCCGGACCCCTCTCCCCCTTCCCCAGGAGTGCCACGGCCCCAGGGCCCCCCTCCAGTGTCCCCCCCCATCGCCCCCGGTCCCTCCAGCCCTGCCCTTCCCCTCCCCGGTGCCCCCCCGCACCCCAAACCACCCCCCGCACCCCAAATTCCCCCCCCTCGCTGCTCCCAGCCCCCGAAACCCCTCGCCCCTGAGGCCCAGGCGCCTCCCGGGCCTGCCCTCCCCCGGGGCCCAGCCGCCTCCCCAGGCCCCCCTCCCCCCCGCCCCGGTGCGGCCCCCCCCGGCCCGGCCGGGCCCGGCCCCCCCGCACCGCCGCCACTTTTCCCGCCTGCGCAACACGAACCTCGCGCGGAGCCTCCCCCCCGCCGCCGCCGCCGCCGCCGGAACCCGCCCCCACTTCCGCCATAGAGAGGAGCCGCTCTGGGCGCCATCGCGGGGCGCGGGAGGACCGCGCGACACTGGCGTGGGCGGGACCATAGAGCGCCCGGAGGACTCCGGCTAGAGAGGACGCGGCGTCCCGCGCCCGCCCCGCCATAGAGGTAGGGGCGGGGGGGCTAGAGCGGCCGCTGCCCGAGGCCTCACCCGCCGCGCTGCCGCGCCTGGCACCATAGAGAGGCAGGAGGCCGCTGGCCGGAGGGGCCCATGACGTCACCGCGAGGGCTCGGGGGGGCACCCCCAAAATGGGGTGCCCCCAAAACGGGACACCCATACAAGAGGCACCCAAATTAGGGGCACCCAGAAATGGGGGCACCCCAATGTGTGGCACCGCAAAATAGGGGCACCCCAAAAATGGGGCGCCCCCAAAACCTGAGGGCCGCACGCACGGGGCACCCCCCACGTGGGCACCCCCCCCGGCGGAGCCCCCCAAAACCCGGCACCCGAAGTTCGGGGCACCCCCAAACTTGGGGTGCCCCCAGCGCCCTCCCCCGCGGGGCTCCCCGGCCCCCCCGCGCGTCCGGACGGCGGGGGGCCCCAAGGGGGTCCTGACACAGGGGACCCCAGAGCGGGGGGGGGCCCCGGCACAGCCCGCCCCGCCCGCCCCCTGCACCCCCGTCCCTCCCCAGGAAGGGGGTGCGACCCCTCCCCGCCCCCCCGGCTGAGCCTCCACCCCCCGCCCTGCCCCCGCCCTGCCCGCGCCCTGCCGGCTCCTGCCTGCTCCTGCCTGCACCATCCCGCTCCTGCCTGCACCATCCCATCCCTCGCTGCCCGCCTTGCCCGCACCCTGCCGGCTCCTGCCTGCTCCTGCCTTCACCATCCCGCTCCTGCCTGCACCATCCCATCCCTCGCTGCCCGCCCTGCCCGCACCCTGCCGGCTCCTGCCTGCTCCTGCCTGCACCATCCCTCGCTGCCCGCCCTGCCCGCACCCTGCCCGCATCCTGCCTGCTGCTGCCCTGCCCGCAGCCCCTCGCTGCCCGCTCCCCCTCGCTGCCCGCCCCCCGCCCTGCCCATGCCCCCCCCGCGCCCCGGCACCCGCTGGGTGACCGACTTCTTCTCCTACGAGACCACCAAGTCGGTGGTGGTGAAGAGCTGGGTGGTGGGGGCCATCAACCGCGGCGTGCAGCTCCTCATCCTCACTTACTTCATCGGGTGAGACCCCCCTCGGGCCCCCTCGCTGTCACCTCTCCTCGCCCCGGGCGTCACTTGGTGCTGAGGAGCGGGTGGCACGAGGTGACGGGGCTGCTGCAAGGGACACCCGGGAGTGGCATGGGGGACGGGGGGTGATGCCGCGTGGCAGTGGGGTGACAGCGAGGGGACGGCCTGGGCAGCGCTGCGGGGACAGGGGGGTGGCCGGGCCAGGAGTGGGTGACGGGGTGGAGGAGGGACAGGAGGGGGTGATGAGTGTGTCAGTGTCGGGAGCCTCAGGTGTGCCAGCACGGGTGACGGGGGGGACAGACAGGGGAGCGTGCCGGTGTGGGTGACACGATGGGGACAGCCAGGGGAGCGTGCCGGTGTCGGTGACGGGGGTGGCTGTGTTGGTGTGTGTGACACAAGGAGGACAACAAGGAGAGCATCTCAGTGCGGGTGACAGGTGGGGGACATTGTTGGTGCGAGTGACAAAGAGGGGCAGGAGCAGCACACGGCCACAGCGGGAGGCGGGTATCTGACCCCGGGTGCTCCCCGGGGGTGACAGTGGCCACCGGCAGGGTGCGGGTGGGTGACAAGCGCCTGTTGGAGGACCGGCAGCCACTCACTCTGGCACCCCTGGTGCCCCAGGGCTCCGGCAGCTCTGGGTGGGCTGGAGGTGATGGGGGGCCCAGGCAGGTCCCGTGGGGGTGGCGGGAGCGGCTGTCCCCACCGTCAGCCCCTGCGGGTGTTGTCCCAGCTGGGTGTTCCTCCATGAGAAAGCCTACCAGGTGCGGGACACCGTCATCGAGTCCTCGGTGGTGACCAAGGTCAAGGGCATCGGGCACTATGCGGGCCGGGTGCTGGATACAGCCGACTATGTCACCCCCCACCAGGTGAGGGGGCTCCGGGCACCGGGGTCCCTCCCCTGCCTCAGTTTCCCCTCTCGGATGGCGCGGGGGGCGGCCAGGGTGACGGTGACGTACCCCCCAGGGCACCTCGGTGTTCGTGGTGGTCACCAAGCAGATCCTGACGGAGAACCAGGCGCAGGGCGTCTGCCCGGAGGTACGGGGCTGGGGGGCGGAGGGGGACGCGCTGCGGTGTCCCCCTGTGCCCCCCGCCCCAGCTCACCGCGCCCCCGCAGAGCGAAGCCGAGTACCGCTGCACGGCCGACCGCGACTGCCGGGGGAAGAGCCCCGCCACGGGCAGCGGTGAGGGGCCCGCCCGGGGATGGGGGGCGGGGGGCTGAGGCCCGCCCGCTCGCCGCACTGACCGGGGCTCCGGCAGGGGTGCTGACCGGGCGCTGCGTCCCCTACAACGGGACCCTGCGCACCTGCGAGATCCGGGGCTGGTGCCCGCCGGAGGTGGACACCGTCGACGTGTGAGTGTGACCGGGGACACGGGGGGGCAGGGGTCCCTGTGTCCCCTCCGTGTCCCCAGGGACACCCCCTCTCTCCCCCAGCCCCGTCATGCTGGAGGCCGAAAACTTCACCCTCTTCATCAAGAACAGCATCCGCTTCCCGCTCTTCGGCTTCGAGAAGTGAGTGGCACCGGGGACGCGGGGACAGGCCGGGGGGCCATGTCCCCCCCAGCCCGGCTGGCTGATGGCCGTGTCCCCCCGTGCCCCCCCAGGGCCAACCTGCCGCCCCCCGGCAGCGGGGGGGAGCTGGGGCGGTGCCGGTTCCACCCCGAGCGGCAGCCCCTCTGCCCCATCCTGCGGCTGGGGGACGTGGTGCGCCTCGCCGGGCAGGACTTCCCCACGCTGGCCGCCACCGTGAGCCGGGGCGCGGGGACACAGCCAGTGGGCGGTGGGACGTGAGACAGGGGACGTGGGGACATGGGGTATGGGGACACGGGGATGTGGGATGTGAGGACATGGGGACATGGGGACAGAGACATAGGACGTGGGGATGGGGGATGTGAGACGTGGGATGTGGGGACATGGGGATGTGGGGGCACAGGGAGGTGGGACATGGAACCTTGGGGACACAGGGACATGGGACATGGGGGTGTGGGGACATGAGACATGGGACATGTGGACATGGGAATGTGGGATGTGGGGACACGGGGATGTGGGACATGGGGACATGAGAACATGAGGATGCAGGATGTGAGGACACAGGGACATGGAAATGCAGGGATGTGGGATGTAGGGAACGGGATGTGGGGACGCGGATGTAGGACGTGGAACTTGGGGACACAGTGATGTGGGACTTGGGGATGTGGTGACGTGGGATGTGGGGACACGGGGACATGGGGACACGGGGATGTGGGGACACAGGGACGTGGATGTGGGGGCACGGGGTTTGGGATGTGGGATGATGTGGGACATACTGACATGGGGACATGGGACGTGGGGTGCGGGGACACACAGAGGGATGTGGGACTTGGGGACACGGGGACATGGGATGCAGGGCACAGGGATGTGGGGACATGGGGACACAGGTATGTGGGATGCAGGTACATGGGATGTGGGGACACAGGGCCGCGGGGCCACAGCGCGCCGCTCACGCTGGGGTGGGCAGGGGGGGGTGCTGGGCATCAAGATCGGGTGGGTGTGCGACCTGGACCACGCCTGGGAGCGCTGCCTGCCCCGCTACTCCTTCACCCGCCTGGACGGCCTCGCCCGCACCCCCGCCCCCGGCTACAACTTCAGGTAGGGCACGCGCCACCGCACGGAGACACGCGCGTCACACGCGTGTGCACATCCTGGCACGGCCCCCGTCCCCCGCATCCCCGCGCAGGCACGCCAGGTACTACCGCTGGCAGGACGGCACCGAGCGCCGCACCCTCACCAAGGCCTTCGGCATCCGCTTCGACGTCCTGGTGTATGGCAACGTACGTGCGGGGCTCGGGGCTTTCCCAAGGACCCTGGAGGGGCCATGGCGGGTGGGGACCCCCCTCCAACGGGTGTCTCTGCACTCCCAGGCCGGGAAGTTCGGCATTGTCCCCACCCTCATCAACACGGTGGCAGCTTTCACCTCCATTGGCGTGGTGAGTTGTGGCCGTTCTCAGCCTCCATGCAGTGGCATCTCCTGGGGGCGGGGGCGGGGCTTGGCAGAGGCCTTGTGCACCTCATGGCGGGGGGCAGTGATGGCCCGTAGTGATTGGGAGGGGGATGGAGGAAAACCCTATACCTGTGGTGCACGGGGATAGAGGAAAACCCCATAGCCGTGGGGCAGGGGGACACAGCAAAGCCCCAGGGTGACGGCAGCCTGGCTCCGTGGGGGGCTGAGGGGTGCCGGGGGGTGCCCCATAGCACGGGGCCCCCCCACCCCAACGCTGCTGCCCCCAGGGCACGGTGCTCTGCGATATCATCCTGCTCAACTTCCTGAAGGGAGCCGAGCACTACAAGGCCCGCAAGTTCGAGGAGGTCAGCCGTGGGGCCGGGGCCACGCCGGGGTCCCCTCCGGTGGGGCTGGATCGGGACACACTGGGGGATGTGTGGGGCTGGCTGGTGGGGGGGACGTGCAGACAGTGTCTCTGAGCCCCCCCAGGCGCCCTGGTTATGGGGCAGAGACTAACGCGGCGCCCATCCGCTGCCCCACAGGTGCCAGAGGCTGGCGTGCCCGCACCCCCCACCAGCCCCACGGCGTGTCCCCCCGGGGCGCTGGGGGGCTGCAGCCGAGACAAGCAGTCCACTGACTCGGGCACCTTCTCCCTCGGTCTCTAACCCTGGGCACCGTGGGGCAGCCCCCCGCTTGCCCTCACTGTGGGGCTGCCCCCTGCCTGCACCCAGCTGGGGGGCCCCCCGCACTCTTTGCCCCCAGCCCCCCCCATGGCTGGCACCCCCTTTCCCATGCTGCCAGTGGCACAGGGCACAGGGGACATAGGGGGCAGTGGGAGTGACGCTGGTGGCCATGGGGCAGGGGAGGCCATGGGGACAATGTCAGGGCCGTGGGGGTGGCAGCAGGGGCACAGGGGACAGGGCACAGGGGGGTGGCACTGGGGCTAGCAGAGGGACATTGGGGTATGGGGACGTGGCAGAGGGGATGTGGGGAGAATGGGGTGACGCTGGCAGAGGAGCACAAGGCACGTGGGGGTGGCCCCAGGGGTGGCAGAGGGTCACAGGGCCCCAGGGATGTCCCCCAAGGACCACTCAGGTGGGCACCAGGGCTGGGATGCCCGCGGTGTGGGGACGGGGGACATAGCCCTCTGGGTGCCACCCCGCTGACCGCCAGTGCCCCATGACCCCCAGCACGTGTGCTCCTGGTGCCACTGCGGGAACCTGGCTGCTGTCCGCAGCCCACTCATCTGCACCGGGGCCATCGCCACGGGGGGTGAGGGGCTTGCCAGGACCCCCACCGGGCTCCTACCGCCCACCCTGTCCCCAGTGCCCACCCAGGGTGCCCCAGCCCTGTCCCAGTGTCCCCAGTGCCCATTTTTTGGTGCCCCAGCTCAGTCCCAGTGTCCCCAGTGCCTACCCTGGGTGCCCCAGCCCTGTCCCAGTGTCCCCAGGGTGCCCCAGCCCCATTGCCCCCCCTGACCCAGGTGGCCAGTGCTCCCCTCAGCAGGTGCCACCTGGCTGGGGGGTCCCATCCCACGTACCCTGGGTCCCTGCAGCTCCCACATCTCCAGCCGGGGGGGCTGGGAGGGGGCCCTGGGGCTGGGTGCTGCTTCCTGGGGCAGTGGGTGCTGTTGGGTGCCAGGGATGACCCCTCCTCTCCCCCCGATGGGTGCGGGGGAGGGGGCGTGGGCAGCCAGGCTGGCTGCCCTTCACCTGCGGGTACTGAGGGGCTCACCCCCCCGGTGTCCCCCACCTCTGTGATCCCGTCCGGCACCTCCCTGCTCCCAGCTGGCCCCACGCTGGGGGGCTGCACCCCCCACCCCAATAAACCTTCAACTCGCAGCACCCATACGTCTCCAGCCTGTGGGCGGGGGCGAGGGGTGGTTGGGGGGGTCTGATGGGAAGGGTTGGGGCACAGGGGCGAGGAAGGGGAGGTCAGGGTGATGCCACCAATCTGGGGGGGGCGTGGGGCCTGGTGTCAGTGTGCCACCACTGCCCCTGGGGAGGGGACCCTGTGCCCCCCCATTGCCCATGCAGGGGCCATGCAGGGTACAGGGGTGTCCCTGTCCCCAAACCTCCGCCCACTGTGCACACCAGGGTGCTTCCTACCGCCCCCGTTACAGCCCCAGCACCCACGCCGGGGCCCCCCAGGACCCCCCATCCACCTACCCAGCCTGAAAGCTGATACTTTATTGAGATCCGGGGTGGGGGTGCAGCCCCCTGCCCATGGGGCCAGCAGGGGCGACAGCAGCAGGGGGTGCCGGGGGGGGGCACAGAGCTGGGGGGCAGCCCGGGGGGACTGAGCCCCTCAGTACTCGCAGATGAAGGGCAGCCTCACCCCGCAGCGCAGGCTTCTCCAGCGCCCATCTGGGGGGGAGAGGGGCGTCAGCCCTGGCACCCAACAGCACCCAGACACCAGGAACCAGCACCCAGACCCCAGGGACCCCACCCTAAACTCCCAGGGACCAGCCCCAAACCCCCAGGGACCCGACCCTACCCCCCCTGGTGCCAGCCCCCCAAAGTGCCATACACCAGCCCCCAGCCCCCCGGGCCCACCCCCCCAGCACACCCCAGCACCCTCCCCACTCACCCGCCCACTCATGGGCAAGGCTCCCAGCACAGCCCCCCCAAGGCCCCCCGCAGCCCCCCGCGCCCCCCGCCCCACTGACTGTTGGTGCAGAGCGAGGTGCAGTAGCGGTGGGAGTGCAGCGGGTAGCCGTGCAGCCAGTGCGAGAAGTTCCAGCGGCTCCGGTCTGCCCACTGGCAGCTCACGGTCCTGCCCTGCGCGGGTGGTCGAGGGCATGGGGACACCCCCCGGAACAGGGCATGGGGGGCCCGGGGGATGGCAGGGTGGAGGATGGGCTGGGGCACCCAGGGATGGGCACTGGGGACACTGGGATCAAGCTGGGGCACCCAGGGATGGGCACTGGGGACACTGGGAAAGGGCTGGGACACCCAAGATGGGCACTGGGGACACTGGGACTAAGCTGGGACACCCAAGGATGGGCACTGGGGACATTGGGACAGGGCTAGGGCACCTGAAGATGGGCACTGGGGACACTGGGACTAAGCTGGGGCACCCAGGGATGGGCACTGGGGAGGCTGGGACAGGGTTGGTGCCCCCAGGCCGGGCAGGGTGCCATGATGCCGGGGTGGGGTGGTGGGCGCAGGGGGTCCCTTACCACGGGCTGGGTGATGGCCCCGATCCAGACCTGCCCACGGTTGGTGCAGAGCTGCGCCTGGCGCTGCAGGCAGGCATTGGCGTGGTAGCTGTGGATGGAGGCCAGGCGCCCGCGGTAGCACTGGGCACAGACACGCTGTGGAGGGGGACAGGCATCGGTTACAGGGACGCCCGGGTGGCACACGGTGCCCCCTGGCCCCAAAGCCCCCTGCCCACCCCCTGCCCACCTGGGCGTCGTGGAAGGTCTGGCAGCGTGTGACGATGACGTAGCGGAAGGTGGTGGCAGCCAGCGGGTCAGGGATGCTGAGCGCCCGTGTCTCGCTCTCCAGTGGGCACCCGGTGTCCTCCAACGGCACCTCCAGCGCCACCTCCTCTGCCTCGGGGCTAGTGGAGGCTGGGGGCACCAGCAGGTGTCACCTCGGGCACATGGGGTGCGGGGGGGCAGGGGGTGTCCCCACGGTGTCCCCGCGGGGTGGGCAGTGTGGCGGGCACTCACCGGGGTGGCTGGCGGAGGCCGTGCCCAGCAGGGCCAGGGCGAGGAGCAGGCAGGGCTGCATGGCAGGGCTGGGGACACTGGCACCCTCGGGCACCACTGGGAGATGCCGTGTCCCTGGTCACCCTCTGCCACCCTAGGGCCACCCCCATGTCCCCAGTGAACCTTTGCCATCCCCCACATCACCCCGTCCTCCCCACATCCCCTGTGCCCCAGGGTCCCTCTGCCACCCTCAGTGCCACCCCCATGGCCCCGGCACCCTCGTGCCACTCCACGTCCCCTCTGTCCCTCTGCCACACTCAGTGCCACCCCGTGTCCCTCACCCCCACCCTGCTCCTCTGCCCCGCCGTGTCCCCACTGTCCCTCTACCATCCCCAGTGCCACCCTATGCCCCATCCCTTCTGCCCCTGCTGCCACCCCCATGGCCCCCAGCCCGCCCATGCCACCCATGGCCCTGGTTCCCCACTGCCATCCCTGGAGCCACCTGGTCCCCTGGGCACCCTGTGCCACCCCGTCCCCCCCATGTCCCCCTGGCACCCCAGAGCCACCCGTGCCAGCCTTAGGGACACCCACCCCAGCCCTCAGCCCCAGCAGCTGGCGGCTGAGCCCACCCCGCTGTCCCCGTCCCCGTCCCCGTCCCTGCTCCTCACCTGGGGGCTGGAGGGCTCTGCCTGCTGTCACCCTTATAGCGGTGACAGGGCCACGTGTCCCCAGCTGCAGCCTTGCGCCACCCCAGCCCCTGCCCCGCTGTGGCCCCTACCCACCAACTGCTGGGCACGGGAGGGGGCACCCCAGGGGGCCCTGCCTGCACCCTGCCTGGCTGGTGCACAGGATGCATTTGGTCCAGGGAGGGCGTGCTGGGGTGTGGGGTGCACAGGGGATGGGGGTTGTGGGGGGCGTGTGGGGCCGTGTGGGGCGCACAGGAGAGGGGTGAGGGGGACCAGGGGTGGGGGCTGTGGGTGCTGAGCCATGAGCCCCGCGGGGCCCAGGGCAGGGGCAGGGGCCGCCTGGGGGTCAGGCCGGGGGGGCTGCGGGCCAACGGCCAGGCCAGACCCCAGGGGCCGCAGCCGTTGGGGAGGAAATGGCCCTTGGGCAAGCGCTGCCCGGCGGGAGATGGTATCAGCACCCCAACCCCGCAGCACCCCCCAGCCCCCCCGGGGTCCACTGCGACCCACACACCCACCCCGCAGCCCCAACCCACATGCCCTGTGCACCCCAAACCTCTGCAGCACCCTCCTATGTGCACCCCACCCCCCCGCAGCCCCCCCCCCACGCCACATGCACCCCTCCAGCAGCCCCCACCCCTGGCCCATGCGCCACCCACCGCACAGCCCCCTGTCCCCATCCCCAGGGGTCCGGTGGGTGCCCCCCGTGCCAGGCAGGGCCAGGCGGGGTGCAGGCAGGACCCCCCGGGGTGCCCCCATAAGGTGTCACCCGCAGTTGGTGGGTGGAGGCCATGGTAGGATGGTGCAAGGCTATGGCGGGGACATGTGGCCCTGTCACCCATATAAGGGTGACAGCGGGCAGAGGCCCCCAGCCCCCAGGTGAGGACGGGGACAGCGGGGTGGGCTCAGCCGCCAGCTGCCGGGGCTGAGGACTGGGGTGGGTGTCCCTGAGGCTGGCACGGGTGGCTCTGGGGTGCCAGGGAGACGTGGGGGGGACAGGGTGGCACAGGGTGCCCAGGGGACCAGGTGGCCCCAGGGATGGCAGTGGGGAACCAGAGCCATGGGGTGTGGAGAAGAATTCTGGAATTGGGAGTTTCGGATAGGACTTTGGCAATGCTACAAAACCATAAACAACAAGGGGGAGATGTGGAGAAGAATTAAGAGGTGGCCTAATGAGCACCAGCTGATTCAAGAACAGAAACAGGTGAAGGGAATTGTGAGCAGACGTGATCGTTGCCAAGGAAGATATAAGGGAGGCAACGGAGAGCGACAAGGGAGAGAGGTGCAATGGAGAGAGAGGTGGTAGGGCTGCCCCCTTATCATTAAGGCTGTGCACGTATGCTGCAACAATGGGGGGCTGGGCGCCATGGGGGTGGCAGCAGGGGCAGAGGGGACAGGGCACAGAGTGGCACTGGGGATGGTGGGGGGACAGTGGGGACACGGCGGGGCAGAGGAGCAGGATGGGGGTGAGGGACACGGGGTGGCACTGAGTGTGGCAGAGGGACAGAGGGGACGTGGAGTGGCACGAGGGTGCCAAGGCCATGGGGGTGGCACCAGCGGTGGCAGAGGGACCCTGGGGCATGGGGGGGGGCACAGGGGACGTGGGGAGGACGGGGTGATGCTGGGGTTGGCAAAGGTTCACTGGGGACATGGGGGTGGCCCCGGGGTAGCAGAGGGTGACTGGGGACATGGCATCTCCCAGTGGTGCCTGAGGGTGCCAGTGTCCCCAGCCCCGCCATGCAGCCCTGCCTGCTCCTCGCCCTGGCCCTGCTGGGCACGGCCTCCGCCAGCCACCCTGGTGAGTGCCCGCCACACTGCCCACCCTGCGGGGACACCATGGGGACACCCTCTGCCCCCCTGGGTCCCTCAGCCACCCCGGGCAGCCTGGAGAGGTGCCATGCCCACCCCACCAGGGTGGTGCCACGTGCCCCAGGGCTGGCGGTGGGTGGCAGAGGGACCCCCCGGTGCCAGCCCTCACCCCCGTCCCCACAGGCACGACCGAGGAGGGCCACAAGTTTTGCTACGTGGTGGTGACCAAGCTCCGCACCTGCACGGGCGCCCAGGTGAGGGGGACGTGGGCGCTCGGCGGGTGCCGGCAGATGCTGGCGGGTGCCCGGTGGGGCCCAGTGGGTGCCGGCAGGTGCAGCGGGGTGCCAACCTGTGCCCTGTCCTGCAGCGGCAACTGCCGGGAGGTGCTGGGGGGGCAGCTGGCCTCACTGCACAGCACCGCCCGCAACCAGGAGCTGCTGAACCTGGCACGCACCTACACACGCCGCACGCTCTGAATTGGGGCCATCACCAGCCACAGGGTGAGGGCGACGCAGCCCCCACCCGGGGTGCTGGGAGTGGGGCTGGGGCTCAGCGTGGGTGCTGGGGCTGGGTGCTGGGTAAGGGTGCTGGGACTGAGTGTGGGCTGCTGGGTGCTGGTTATGGGGTGCTGGGGCTGGGTATGGGTGCAGGAGCTGGGTGCTGGTTATGGGGTGCTGGGGCTGGGTATGGGTGCAGGAGCTGGGTGCTGGTTATGGGGTGCTGGGGCTGGGTATGGGTGCAGGAGCTGGGTGCTGGTTATGGGGTGCTGGGGCTGGGTATGGGTGCAGGAGCTGGGTGCTGGTTATGGGGTGCTGGGGCTGGGTATGAGTGCAGGAGCTGGGTGCTGGTTATGGGGTGCTGGGGCTGGGTATGAGTGCAGGAGCTGGGTGCTGGTTATGGGGTGCTGGGGCTGGGTATGAGTGCAGGAGCTGGGTGCTGGGGCTGGTGTTGGGGCTGGCTAAGGGATGCTGCAGCTGGGTGGTGGGTGCTGGGGCTGGGGAGGGGAATAGGTGTTGGGGCTGGGTCTAGAACTGGGTATGGGGTGCTGTGGCTGGGCGCTGGGTGCTGGCGGCGCTGCAGCAGGGGGGCAGTGGGGGTCACAGTGGGAGGACGCCAGCCCCTGGAACTACAGCAACTGCTGCCTCTTCACCACCTGCACCCCCCTCAGCACCCACGGTGAGGGCATCCGCATCCCCACCCACCGCACCGGGGCACCCAGGCACTGGGGGCACTGTGGGGGGCACAGGGCTACTGGGGGCACAGGCCATTGGGCGCAATGGGAGGGGGCACTGGGCTACTAGGGGCACTGGGAGGGGGCACAGGCCACTGGGGGCACTGGGAGCGGCACGGGGGGCACAGGCCACTGGTGGCAATGGGAGGGGGCACAGGTCACGGGGCGCAATGGGAGGGGGCACAGGGCTGCTAGGAGCAATGGGAGAGGGCAGTGGGAGGGGATACAGGGGACTGGGGGCCACCCCATGGCCCTGACGCTGGCCCCTGTCCCCAGATGGGCTCTGGAGAAGCAAGCTTTGCTTCCAGCTGCACCCCTTCATCTGCCAGTAATGAGGGCACCCAAGGGTGCTGCCATGACCCCCAGTCCCTGAGCACCCACAGTGGCCCCTGACCCAGTAAACCAGAGGTGCCCCGAGGCTGTGTGTCCATGTGTGCCGGGGGTCCATGGGGAGGGGTCTGTGTACCCCAGCCCTGGGAGGCAGTGGGGTGCCCAACCCCATAGCAGACACTGGAGAAGCCCCAGCGGCTGGGGATGCTGGGAGGGGGCAGCACAGTGAGCAGAGGGGTCATCAATATTTATTCCCCCCCAAAACACACCCCATCCCACTGGCATAGCACCCACAGCAACAAGTCCAATAGAAAAATGGGGTGCAGCAGGCGCGGGGTGCTGGGCCAGCACCTGGTGGGTGCGGAGCTCAGTGGGGCATCTCAGCGGGGGTCTCGGCGTCTAGGGGGGCTGTGAGGGGGGTGCCGGCTGCCCCCAGCTCCTTGGCTCGCCGCCGGCACTCGCGGGCCACCACCACGGGACTGACGAAGGCCACCAGCACCACGGCGATGAGCCCCAAGTTTACCTGCAGGGGGGTGGCAGGGCATGGGGCCAGGGGGCTGACCCCACCCAAGGGGGTGCCCCTGGGCCAGCCCTCCCTGCTAGACGCAGGACCCCCACCCTACCATGGGCCAGCACCCTGATCCTACCATGGACCACGGCCAGGACCCCCCTCCCACCATGGGGCAGCACCCCCGTCCCTCCCTGGGGCAGGACCCGCACCCCTTCCCCTGTGGGGCAGGACCCCCATCCCTCCCCAGGGCAGGACCCCATTCCCCTATGGGGCAGGACCCCCGTCCCTCCTGGGGGCAGCCATGGGGCAGACACTCACGTAGAAGGGGTCCCCGTGGAGCGGCCCGCGCACCAGGGTGACGCAGGGGTACTGCAGCAGGGCCACCAGCGCCGACAGTGCCATGGCCAGCCCGTACAGCTTCCCAAAGTGCTGCGGGGGGAACCTGCCCAGCCACCCACCATGTCACCACCTCACCCTGCCACCCTGTCCCCTGACACCCCCCCAACCCTGCCACCATCCCCTGGCACCCTTGCCCTGACCCCACCACCTTGTCCCTCCAACACCCTTACCCTGCCACCGTCCCCTGCCACTCCCACGATGACCCCATCACCATCCCCTGCCACCACCACCCTGTCCTCCACTGCCCTGTCACCCGCCACCCTGTCCCCTGCCACCACCATCCTGACCCCCACCACCCCGTCCCCTGCCACCACAGCAGTGGTGGCTGCAGGACTCACGCGATGGCCAGGAAGGCGGCGTTGCCCCCATAGAGGAAGGAGCGGCTGAGCACCTGCAGCACGAAGGTGACGAACTGGACGGGCAGCATGGGCACCGCCGCGCAGATGGAGAAGAGCACGCACTGCGTCACCGTCACCGCCAGTGACAGGACGGACGCCTGCAGGTCAGCCAGCGCACCCAGGGCTCCTGTGGGCACGGAGGGGTCAGGGCGTGGTGGTGATGTTGTCCTGGGTCAGGGCATGGAGGGGAGGGGACCTGTCCCCAGGCATGGCGGGGTCAGGGCATGGAGGGACCCATCCCCGGGGACGGTGGGGTCAGGGCACGGCAGCGGTGGCACCTGGCCACGAGCCCTGCTGAGGGCATGGGGGGACGCTGGCAGCATGGACGCTCCCTGGGGAACCACAGGGCCGGGAGGGCTGGGGCCAGTTACCCTCGGGGCGGGGGGTCTTGCCCCGCTTGTGCCGGTCAAGGATGAGGCCGTTCCATGGGGCACAGAGCACCCCGCAAAGCTGGGTGAAGGCGAAGGCGTTGGTGTAGGTGCTCACTGCGGGGAGACAGCATCAGGGTGGGAGCCGGGCCCCGCTGGGGTGTCCCCGGTCGCGTCCCGCCGTCCCAGCGGCCGTGCCTACCCTGGTGGGGGTCCCCGCGGGCCAGGTGGTCGAGGAGGGGGTTGAGGGTGCCGATGAAGAGGTAGTGGCGCAGCTGCATGACGGAGAGCCAGGCCACGTGCCAGGCGAAGAGCCCCGAGCGCACGCAGGCCCCGAAGGGCACCCCAGGGGGGTCCCCGCTGCCTGTGCCCCAGGGGTCAGGGGTGGGGACACGCCCGGACACGCCCCCAAGGCCCCGCCCGGGGCCCCGCCCCCTGCTGCCCCAGTCCCCAGGCCCACCCACTGCTGTCCCTGGTCACTCCCATCCACTGGGGGCCCCCCTCATCCACCTATATGACCACGCCCCTTCAGCTGCATAGCCACGCCCATCCCCTGACCACACCCACACGTAGCCACACCCAGTCCAGACCCACATCTTCATCTGCATAGCCACGCCCACCCTCCGACCACACCCACACGTAGCCACACCCAGTCCAGATCCACACCTTCATCTGCATAGCCACGCCCACCCTCTGACCACACCCATGAATAGCCATGCCCACCCCACACCCGGCTGCACCCCTTCATCTGCATAACCAGGCCCACAGCTCGCCCCTGTGGCCACGCCCACCTTGTATACATGCCAGTCACCAACATGACCATGCCCACCCGAGATGAGTCTAGCCCCGCCCCGCCCCCCGCAGACAAGCCCCGCCCCCGGCACCTCGGGGGGCGCTGAGCTCCAGGGGTGTCTCCTCGGGGCCGGCCTCCCCCGGCGGGCGCTTCTCCTCGTAGGTGCGGTACGACTGGGACCGCCCCGGGCACCGCAGCCTGCGGCACCACCTGCCCCATCACCCCCAGCACCCCACCGCCCGCGGGACGGGAACCCCCACCCGCCATGGGATAGGACCCACCACCACCTGCAGGACAGGACCCTCCCACCCACCACGGGATGGAACTCACCACCACCCGCAGAATGGGACCCACCAACCACCACTGGATGGGACCCACCACCGCCCATGAGATAGGACCCATCACCACCCACGGGATGGGCACTGTCACCACCCATGGGACAGGAATTGCCACCAGCCACAGCCCAACAACGCCACCACCCACGGGGCAGGCATCGCCATCACCACCACTCATGGGATGGGACCAACCACCCACGGGACAGGCACCACCATCATCACCACCACCCATGGCACAGGCACCACCCCCCCCCACAGGACTGGCGCCACCACAGCCACCCCGCCCCCCCCTCCACGGGACGGGCACCACCACGGCCACCCCCCAATCCCACGGGACGGGCACCACCATGGCCACCCCCCAACCCCACGGGACGAGCACCACCACGGCCACCCCCCCCTCCACGGGACGGGCACCACCACGGCCACCCCCCAACCCCACGGGACGGGCACCACCACAGCCACCCCCCAACCCCATGGGACGGGCACCACCATGGCCACCCCCCAACCCCACGGGACAGGCACCACCATGGCCACCCCCCCCCCTCCACGGGACGGGCACCACCATGGCCACCCCCCAACCCCACGGGACAGGCACCACCATGGCCACCACTCCCACCAGGGGACGGGCACGGCCGCCCTGCGGGGCGCAGGCAGGGCTCCCCTACCCGTAGTCGTAGGCAGCGGGCAGTGGGTAGGGGATGCGGGTGCGGGGCATGAGGAAGAGGGTGCGCAGCAGGTGCCAGGCGCTGCAGGCCGCCATGAAGAGGAACATGGCCCGCAGGGACAGCCCGCGCTCGTACAGCACCTGGGGAGAGGGACAGGGACAGGCTGCCATTGGGCCATGCCGGCCATCCGCCACCGCCCCAGCCCAGGGCCACGTCCCTGCTCAGGCCCCGGCTGCGTCCCCACGTGTGGCCCAGCGGTGGCCCAGCTGTGTCCCCTGGCCGTGTCCCCAGCTGTGACCCAACTGTCCCCAGCTCTGTCCCCAGCCCTCCCTGCGCTGCCTGTGCCAGGGAGGGGCACCTGGGGGCACCCAGCGCCAAGCCGTGGCACCCCCCGGCATTACCACGTCTGCCCCATGCCTACCTTGATGATGAGGAAGATGGCAGACGAGGAGTCGAAGGCCCCGTTGTAGAGGGTGATGATGATGGAGCGGTACTTCCCAAAGAGGTTGCCCACCTGGCACAGAGAGACCCCCCCGCGACATCAGGGTCCTCCCCAGTACCGGGCAGGCTGCCCCGGCCGCTGGGTGCGGGTCAGAGTGCCGGGAAAACTCACCTGCATGTTGGTGAGGATGAGGAGGATGCCGCCCACCGACAGCATGGACATGGCTGGGAAGAGCAGCACCGCCAGCTCTGGGAACATGGGGGTCAGCGGGGACAAGGGGGGGTCCCCGCCAGGTCCCCCCCCAGGGCCGGGGCACCTGATGCCCATGGGGTCTCACCTGGGGTGGAGAAGGCGACAAGCAGGGTCCCGCCGGCGTAGAGGGAGCTGAGACATGGGGACAGCGGCGACACGTGAGGACAGGGTCCTGGGGGGCAGCTGGCACCCCCGCGCCCTGGCGCTGCTGTCACATCGGCACCCAGCACCCCGATGTCTCATGGGTGCCCCACCGCCACCTGGCACCCCCGGGGCCAAGGGAAGTGGGAACATGGGGGGCCCCTACGGTTATGGGGGTGCCCTGGGGACATTGGGGTGACCTGAGGGCGTATGGGGGCTGGGAGCAATGGGGGGGCCCTGGGGCTGTGGGGGGCATGGGACGCGCTGGGGACATTTGGTGGCAGTGGGAGACAGGTGCCAGAATGGGCTGTGCCCCCCCATGCCCCAAAACTAGTGCCCTGGGCTGACACAGGTGCACCCCCTGGGCCCGCATGGGTGCCCCCCGGCCGGCACGGGTGCCTTCCCCGTGCAGGCAGGGCCCTGCCTGCCCCGCCCTGCCTGGCCGCCTCGATAACCACCCTGCTCTTGGCAACATCCCCCCCCCAGCCTCCACCACCAGCACCCTAACAACAAGCCCTCACCCCCCCGGGCACCCATGGGTGCCCCAGCCCTGCCCACTGGCGCTGCCCCCCCGTGCCCACTCACATGGCGATGAGGCGGGCAACGGTGGTGCCGAAGCGGTCGAAGATGAAGCCCATGGGGAAGGTCATGAAGTTGTTCATGAAGGAGCCAATGGTGAAGACCAGGGAGAATTGCTCATCCTGCCGGCTGCAGTCTGCGGGGCGGCCGTCAGTGGGGACGCAGGGACAGCGAGGACACAGGCATGGGGACAGGGGGACACAGGGCACCACAGGGCATCAGGACAGAGGGGACAGCGGGTACGTGAGTATAGGGACAGCGGAGACACAGGCACAGGGACAGCAGGGACATGGGGCACCGCAGGACATGAGGACAGTGGAGACGTGGGGAGCTGCAGGGGACAGGAAAAATAGGGCCCTGGGGCACCGGGACAGTGGGGACATGGGGCACCACAGGAGACATGTACAGTGGGGACCTGGGGCACTGGACAAGCTGGGACCTGGGGCACTATAGGTCACCAAGCAGTGGGGACACAGGGCACCACAGGGCATGGGGACAGTGGGGACGCAGGAATTAGGACAGTCGGAACCTGGGGCACCACAGGGTGCCAGGCAAGGGGGACACGGGGCACTTCAGGCCACCGGCACCCCAGGACACAAGCACACAGGGCACACAAGGCAGGGTGAGAGCGGGGCCAGGGCCACTGCAGGGACAGGGCCGGCGGCCAGCGGTTGCTGGGGGACGGGGACCCTACCAGTCAGCAGGGTCTGGTTGGGGCCGGGGATGGCGGTGGGCTGGCACAGATCCTCGAAGTAGCCCAGGTCCTTGAGGACGAAGACGAGGGAGGCCCAGCCGAAGATGATGCCGCAGAAGGCCCCGCACTCCAGCAGCCCCGAGAGGAGGGTCCCCAGGCGCTTGGTCAGCCCCGCACCCCCCCCCGCCATGTCACTGGCCTGGGGCGTCCCTGCCGTGCCTGCGGGGTGACAAACACCGGGGCATCGCACCCCACCTGGCACCCACGTGGTGACCCCCCCCTGCACCCACCCGGCACCCAGAGTGGGGGGCTTGGGGGCACGTGGGTGCACGTGGCCACCCGGGCAAAGGCCACCGTGGTCCCGGCTCTGCCCCTTGTCCCCGTCCGCCAGCGGCTGGCACCAGTCCCCCGCACGTGCCAGAGCACAGGCAAGGACCGGCTTGCAGTCTTTGCACACGCGTGCACACGTGCTGACATACATGCACACGTGCTCACATGCATGCATACACACACACATGCATGCACACGCACTCACATGTATGCACACACATGTGCACGTGTGCTGGCACCCCCCTGCGCGCTGCGCGCCCCCACCCACCTGCACGAGGTCGGGCCCTCCCGCCGTCACCGCCGCCGCCGCCACGGAGTTTGGACCCTGGCGCGGGTGTGCCCGGGGCACGCACCCGCACCACACAGACCCACACACCCGCACCGCGCTCACCTGCACCCCCCCACCCGCATGGCCCCCCGCACTAATCTCCTGGGAGCACCCATGGGCCCCCCGGGGCTGCCAGCACCCGATAGTGGCTCAGTCCCACCACCACGCCAGGACCCCCCCGCGGCCTCCTTATCTCCCTGCGCCAGCCTGTCCCAGGAACCTGCCACCTCCCCCAGGCGCCCGGCATGTCCCCTGGGGGGCTGGCACAGACCCTGGGGACACCGGCACACCCCCCTGGGGATCTGGCACGGTCGCTGGGAACCCGGCACACTCCTTGGGAACCTGGCACACTCTCTGGGGACACTGGCACAGCCCCTGGGGACACTGGCACAGGGCCGCAGGGCATGCTGACACACCCCCTGGGGATGGTGACACACCCCCTGGGGCCCCAGCACACCCCCTGGGGACACCGGCACGTCCCTTGGGGACCCTGGCGTGGCTCTTGGGGACACTGTACCTCCTCTGAGACCCTGACACACACCCCCCGGGGACCCCATCATGCCCCCAGGGACCCTGGCACGCTGCTGGGGACTGTGACATGTCCCCTGGGGACACTGTCACTCCCTGGGGACCCCACCACTGCATTGGGGACACCATCACCTTCCAGGGGCCTGTCACCCTCCTGGGGAGCTGTGGCACCCAGGGGACACCTGGGCACCCTGTCTGTCCCTGTCAACCCCCGACCCACGTGGCCAGAACCCCCTGTCCCTCGGTGTCACCAGCGTGACCCACAGCCGGGTGCCACAGGCGTCAAGGCCATGTTCCCCGTCACCATCACCCATGTCCCCCCATCCCACTCACCGCAGGCTCTCTGCACCTGCCGGAGCCCCCCGTCAGCGTGTCACCAAGTGACCGTGCCACTGTCCCAAGGCCCGTCCCCGCTCCGGCGGTGTAATGGCCGTTAATGAGGCCTCATTACAGCGGCCGAGCGGCTAAAGATTAACCCGGCACCGGAGCCAGGTGGTGCTGGATCCCGCCGGGCCGGGGGGGCTGCGCTATCTTTAGCCACCCCGCGGGGGGGCAGGGGCCGGGGCACCCGCTGGGGAGGGCACCGGGGCGGTGGGGAGCCAGGGGACATCGCCTTCCTGGTGCTGCCGGTGACACCCCGCCACCGTGGCGGGCAGCTCCCACGGGCACCCCAAGACACCCCGTCACGGGTGTCACTCCCAGGGGCACCCCAAGACACCCACTGTGGGTGCCATTTGCTACGAAGCCATATCGGCAAGCCCCAGCCATACTGGTCACCGCGCCATACCAGTGTGTCCCAGCCATACTGGTATGTCCTAGCCATACCGATCACTAAGCCATACTGGTTACACCAAGCCATACTGGTGTGTCCCAGTCATACTGGCCTCTCCTGGCCAGACTGGTGAGCCCTCCACACTGGTGAGTCCCCCACAGTGCGGGAGCAGGAGGGTCCAGGTCAAGGGCCCCTGGCACCGGTGAGTCTGGCCCCTCCAGCCGCACTGGCCCTGCCGTGTCCCCCCCCGATCCCCGTGCCCGGGGACAGGTTGGGACAGGGGATGCCCCTCCTGCTCCGGCAGCAAGGGACCCAGGCGTCCTGTGGGGCGCAGGCTGGCGCGGGCCTCGTTCCAGTTCCCCCAGCCTCGTTCATTTTAATAATTAATTGTAACGAAGTCCCCTTTCCTGTAGGGGCTGCCCAGTCCCCAGGCAGTGCGTGTGTGGCTTCCCCAGAGGCTGCTATGGGGCTGGGCTGCGGGTGCCCCGCGAGTCCCCTCCTCGCCCCGCTGTCCTCCCATGCGGGGTGCAGGGTGCCCCCGGGGTGGGCAGTGCCAGCGCCCCGCGGAGCTGGGGTAGGGGCAGCAGTGTGGGGCAGATGGGCAGCAGTGGCAGCCCGGGCCATGGGGACTTTGCCCATGCACGTGTGGCGGGGGGGACACGTGTGGCAGGGGGGGACGCACGTGCCCCTGGGGGTGGGCAGCCGTGGGGCACGGCCGTGCCAGCGCCCAGGCCCTGCCCCCTGCCCCGGGAGGCACCAGAGCACCCTGCAAGGCCCTAGGGTGCTGGAGGGGCGTAGGGCACATTGTGGCAGGGGGACGGGCAGGGCGGGGGGAGCCCTCCCAGGCGTAGCTCTGCCCCACAGCCCCGGGGTCGACACGGCTGCACGGCCCAGCCTGCCACGCACCCCCCAACACCGCCTCCGACCAGCCCCCATTGCGTCCACACGGCCCCCCAGCCCCCGGCCCCACGGCCCCCGGCCCGCCGCTGCCCCCTCGGGGGCCGGGACCATCCGGGCCCCTCCGCTCCCGCCCGGCTCCTCCCGCCGCATCCCCGCGCGCTGCTCACCCGCGTCCCAGGGCCCGGCGCGGCGGGGGGGCCCAGCGCAGCTCCGCGGCCCGGGGGTCCCGGCGGGCCCCGGAGCCTCCCGGTGGGTGCCGGGGGTCCCGGCGGGTCCCGGCGCTGCCCGCCCCTCGCCGGCGGCGGGCGGGGAGGGGCGGAGCGGCCCGGCCCGGCCCGGCCCCGCCCCCCGCGCGCGGCGTGGGGGACGCGGGAGGCGGCCCCGGCGGAGCGGCCCCGGGGGTCACCCCGTGGGTCCGCCCCGGGAGGGGCTCTCCCGGCTGAGAGCCCTCACTGCAGCGTGCCACGGCACTGCCCACCCCCCGTGCCCCCCCCCGGTGCCACCCCGGTGCCACCCGTGGGTGTGTCACCCCTCTGCCACCACACCCCCGTGCCCCCGTGGGTGTGCCCCCCGTGTCATGCCTGTGCCCCCCCATGCCATCTCCGGATGTGCCACCTTCCCACCTGGTGTCCCTGAGATGTTCTCCAGCTGTGACCACCCTTGGGCCACCTTGGGTCACCATTGGGTGAAGCCTGGACCGCCTTTGGGCCACCCCTAGGCCACCTCCAGCTGTGTCATCCCCGAGCCACTCCCTGGCCAGGCCCCCCCGTGCCACCCCCTGCGTGCCCCCTGTGCTCTGCCAGGCTCTGCCCATCTCTCCGCCCTCTCATGCCCGCTGCCATCCCGGCCCTGGGCATGTTGTCACCTGCCTGTCCCTGGCACCCGCCCCTCAGCCTGCCTGGCCCCGTGCCACCCCACTCCACCCTACCTGGGGCACCCCCCATCCCTCCCATCACCCTCCCGTTGGCCGCCCGCGCCGTGTTTGCTCCTCCATCCATCTGTCCTCCCGCCGCCCCATCCGTCCTCCTGTCCACCCATCGGCGCTTGCAGCCATCCGTCCTGTCCCCACCCCTCCAGCCAGCCGTTCATCTACTCAGCCAGCCACCCATCTGTCTGTCCATCACCCATCCGTCTGTCCATCATCCATCCATCTGTCCATCACCCATCCATCTGTCCATCATCCATCCGTCTGTTCGTCACCCATCCACCTGTCCACCATCCATTTGTCTGTCCGTCACCCATTTGTCCATCACCCATCCATCTGTCGCCCTCCAACCCCAACTCCATCCATCCTCGCGCCCGTTCAGCCGTCCATCTGTCCCACCACCCATCCAGCTGCACATCACCTCCCCTGCCTGTGTCCTGCCAGCCCTCCTGCCTTCACCCGCCCTTCCCTCCACCTGGCCATCTGGCCATCCGTCTGTCTGCCTCTCCAGCTGTCCTCCACCTGGCCAACCTTCCACCCGTCCCTTCGTGAGCCCCCACCACCCACCTCTGCCCACCCCGGGCCTGGCCGGTGGCCTCAGGGCCTGTCCCTCTCCCCCCCCCATGCCCAGGTGCCCCACAGGTGGGTGGGCACTGGCACCCACTGGTGGGTGTATCCCTGCAGACCCCACAGGATGGGGCGCACCCCACCAGCACAGCTCCCTGCAGGGGTGGCCGTAGGCCCGTGCCGGGGACGCTGGGGGCACCGGTGGGGCGGGGAGCGGATGGCGGCCCCTGAGTCAGCCCCGCGCCGCCCACGCCCCCACCCACGGGTGCCCGCCGCACCAGCTTGTGGTATTTCGCTCGCCGGGAGCCGCGCCGGAGACGGTGCTGCAAACGCGCCGCTGGTGCCAGCTTGTGCTGCCGCAGCCTGGCACGGCCACGCGTGCCCCCCTCCCCACCCCACGTGGGCACCAACGTGGGGTCCATTGCAAGGCACGAACACCCCACATCCCGCCGGCCTCCGGCGCGGCCCCACGTGGGGGGAGTTTGCTGCTGTCCCGGGTGGAAGCTGCAGGCTTGGAACCATGGACAGCGCCGGCTGCGGAACCACGGACAGCGCCGCGGTCCTGCGTGGGTGTGGAGCAAGCACCGCGTCCCCGCACCAAGTGCCCTTCCGGCGGCCCTCTGGGTGCCGGGCTCCCAGCCCCGCGGCACCCACCCGTGGGCCGCCCCCGCAGGGGTCCCGGGGTCCGTGCGGGCACCACAGCCCTGCACGAGTCCCGAGATCGTGGGAGGGAGGGACTCCACCCGCCGCGTCCTGCGCTCGCAGCCCCTCACGCGAGCCCCGCGTCCCCAGTGGGCGCGCCCACCACCGGTCCCCGCGTCCCCAGCAGGGTCCCCCCCGGGGGCCCCGCGGCGCGTTCCCCGTGGGCCCCGCGGCGCGTGCCCCTCTCCCCGCCCAGCCGCCGGGGGTCCCCCGTGGGCCCCCCGCGTGGAGCGGGGCGGGCCGGCCCGGGAAGGGTTAAGCGGCGGGGCCGACGGCGGGGGGCGGAGCGCGGCCGCCCCGGGATAAGGCGCGGCGCGGGGCAGGGCTCAGCCCCACCGGAGCCGCGGGTAGAGCCGTGCTGAGCCCGAGCCCACCCGTGCCCGCAGCCCACCCGTGCCATGCCCCGGGGCGGCTGCTGCTCCCGGCGGCGCGGCGGGGGCGAAGGGGGCGAGCAGCCCCCCCAGCACCGGCCATGAGCCCCCGCGCAGCGGGCAGCGCCTGAGCGGCCGCCCCGCCATGCGGCCCCCCACGGCTCGGGACCGGCCCCAAGGTAGGCGTGGGGACGGGCGGGGGGGCCCAGGGGCGTCGGACGGAGCCCCGGGGTGCCACCCTGCAGACCAGGGTCCCGGCGTGGGGTGCCCCGCGGCTCTTGGGGTGCCCGCGGCAGCACGGGCTGCGGGTGCCCCGGGATGCGTGGGGAGCCCGCAGCCCCCCCCGGGGCACCCCAGCGTGCTCCCCCCGCGACCCACGGGCTGCCCGCTGCAGCTCCGGGTCGCGCAGCCCGGCGTGGGGGTGCCCCGCGACCCACGGGGTGCCCAGTGCAAGTCCAGCCCAGCGTGGGGGTGCCCCGCGACTCCCGGGGTGCTCGCTGCAGCTCTAGGAGTCGCAGCCCGGCGTGGGGGTGCCCCGCGACCCACTGGGAGCCCGGTGCCACCCCGGGGTGCATAACCCGGGGTATGGGTGCAGCCCCGGCGAATCCCAGGGTGCCCTCGGGGACCCCGGTGCGACAGCCCGGAGTGTGGGTGCCCCACGACCTACGGTGCACCCTGTGCAGCACTGGGCTGCATAGCCCAGCGTGGGGGTGCCCTGCGACCCACGGGGTACCCCGTGCCACCCCAGGACCCCCAGCCCCGCGTGGGGGTGCCCCACGCCAGACCCGGTGCACCGCTGGGGCGCAGAGAGTGCTCGGGTCACCCCGCGGGTGGGTACCGCGGGCTCCGTGGGGTACCCGCGAGCGGCACGCTGATTCCGTACCAGGACCTGGGTGGGTATGGGGTGGGGGGGAGGGGGTTGGCACGGGGGAAAAAACGATGCCCGGGAACCGGGTGACTTCAGCTCCCAACTGAGTCAGCCCGCGGCGAGGGGGAGTGACAGATGGGACGCGGGTGGGGGGCGCACGCCGGCACGGGGCGCCGGGGGAGGGGGGTGGCGCTGAGCAGCTGCGCCGGACGCCTCCGTGGGTGGGTGGGGGTGTGTCCCCCCCCCCCGTGGCGCACCGGGGGAGGGGAGGGGGGGCCACTGCTCCCCCTTCCCTCCCCTCCCCCGGTACCGGCGGCTGGGAGCATCCCCGCATACCCGGGCGTGAGGCCAGGCCGCCGGGTTGAATTATGGATGAAGCTCTCGGGTTGCAGCCATGGGGGGGGGATGGACACGGGTGGGGGGGAGCGGCGGCGCTGAACACCCGGAGCGGCGGCGGCGCGTGTCACCGGCGAGAGCGTCAGCCCGCGCCCACGCGCACCCCGCCCCGCACGTGGCCGTGGCACGCGCGCACGTGGCGCCGCCCCATTGTCGGAGGGCACACATGGGGTGGGGGTATCGCCCCCCTCCTGAGTGGGGAGGGTCCGGGGGTGCGTGGCCATGTGGAGTGGGCACGGTCCCAGTGGGGTCCCAGGGGAGCGTGGCGCGTGGGGTGGGCGCGGTCCCGGGGGTGCATGGCCCCGTGGAGTTGGCGTGGCCCCTTGGGGGGTTCCTGGGGGACCGTGGCCCCACAGGGACAGTCATAGCTCCCAGGGGAGCGTGGCCCTGTGGGGTGGGCACAGTCCCGTGGGAGTATGGCCACGTGGGGTGGCCAGGGACCTGTGGGGGTCCCAGGGAATGGTGGCCTCAGGGGGCGGGCACAGCCCCGGGAGTCCTAGGGGGACACAATCCAATGAGGCACTCCTTTTTGGGGTGCCCAGCCCTGTAGGGTCGACATGGTCCGATGGGGCAGCGTGGCCCTGGGGGGATCTTTGGGGAGCACAGCCCTACGGGGCTGACGTGGCCCTGGGGGGCTCCTAGGGGTGCCCAGTCCTTCGGGGTGGGCATGGCCCTGTAGGATGGGCATGGCCTGATGGGGTGGGCATGGCCCTGCGGGGCTCCTGGGGCACCATGGCCGTGTGGGTGGGCATGGTCCTGGAGGCCTCCTTGGGATGCAGTTCCCAGGGCACCCCGCGCCCCAGGGGGCTGCCTGGGAGGACCCTGCCGGGGCGGTGGGCACGCGGGGCCGGGCCGGGGCAGCGCCACAGACGATGCCCCGTGCTGACGCCCCGCTGTGCCCGCAGGCGGGCGCCTGGCGGCCCTGCTGCTGGCGGCGCTGGCGTGGGTGCCCGGCGGGGTGCCCACCTGCCCCGCGCTCTGCACCTGCTACGTCTCGCCGCCCACCGTCAGCTGCCAGGCCAACAACTTCTCTTCGGTGCCCGCGGGGCTCCCGCCCGGCGCCCGCCGCCTCTTCCTGCAGAACAACGTCATCGGGGCGCTGCGGGCGGGCACCTTCGGGCCCAGCACTGTCACCCTCTGGCTCTACTCCAACAACATCTCCTCCATCCAGCCGGGCACCTTCCGCCACCTGCCCGCCCTGGAGGAGCTCGACCTGGGTGACAACCCCCACCTCCGCGTCCTGGCCCCCGACACTTTCCACGGCCTCCGGCGCCTCCAGGCCCTGCACCTCTACCGGTGCCAGCTGGCCAGCCTGCCTAGCGCCATCTTCCGCGGCCTCCACAGCCTCCAGTACCTCTACCTGCAGGAGAACGGGCTGCTCTACCTCCAGGTCCGCCACGGCCCTGGGGCTGCCCCGGCCCAGCTGTGGGGTGCCCGTGGGGCAGGGCTCTGGGGCGTGCTCAGGGGAAGGGGGTGCCCATGGGGCAGGGTGGTGTGTGATGCCTTCAGGGCAGGGGCATGGGACCGGGCTCTGTGGGAGACCCACAGGTCAAGGTGGTGGGTGACACCTGTGGAGCAGCGACGTAGGGCAGGGTGATGGGTGATGCTGTGGAACCAGGGTGTGGGACAAGGTGATGCTCATGGAGCCAGTACATGGGGCAGAGTGATGGCCATGGGGCAGTGTCATGGGTGACACTAGCAGGGCAGGGACACGGGAGGGGGCTCTTGGTGATACGCATGGGACATGGAGGAGGGACACAGGACATGGGTGACACCCATGGAGCAGGGACATGGGGAAGGGTGATGGGTGATGCCTACAGAACAAGGATGTGGGGCAGGGTGGTGGGTGGTACTCATGGAGTACAGACACAGCACAGGGTGACAGGTGAAGCTCATGGGGCAGGGTCACAGGGAAGGGCGATGGGTGATGCCTGCAGGGCAAGGACACGGGGCAGGGCTCCAGGTGCAGCCCATGGAGCAGGGACACGGGGCAGGGCTCTGCGGGACACCCAAGGGCAGGTCTCCGGGTGATGCCCACCATGCAGGGACATGGGGCAGGGCTGGGGGCTCCCCAGTGGGGCTGCGCACCTCATACCCACCCCCCTCTCCCCCCCACCGCAGGACGACCTCTTTGCCGACCTGGCCAACCTGAGCCACCTCTTCCTACACGGGAACCGGGTGCGGGCACTATCGGAGGGCGTCTTCCGAGGGTTGCCCAGCCTGGACCGCCTGCTGCTGCACGCCAACCGCCTGGTCTCCATCCACCGCCGCGCCTTCCGGGGCCTGGCCCGCCTCACCATCCTCTACCTGTTCAACAACAGCCTGGCGGCGCTGCCCGGGGACCCACTGGCTGCCCTGCCTGCCCTCCAGTTCCTGCGCCTCAACGCCAACCCCTGGGCCTGCGACTGCCGCGCTCGCCCACTCTGGGCTTGGTTCCGGCGCACCCGCGTCTCCAGCTCCCCCGTCCCCTGCGCCAGCCCCCCACACCGCCGCGGCACCGACCTGCGCCACCTCCGTCCCCGCGACTTCGACGCCTGCCCCGAGGAGGAGGAGGAAGAGGATGGCACTGGTGGTGGCGGTGGGGTGGCGGTGATGGGCACCCCCGGGCGGGCGCTGGGTCGCCCCGGCACCCTCCCAGCCGCACCGGGTCGCCCCGGCACCCTCCCGGCCGCGCCGCCCTCCGCCTTCTACCGCGATGGCCTGCCCCCCCACGACCTGCGGGGACCCCAGCCCCGGCCACCCCGCCCTTCCCGTGACTCCCATGGCCCCCCCACAGATGCCCGCTGCCCCCGGGCACCCTGTGCCCCCATGGCTGCCGCCGCCCCCTCCCAGCCCCACATCCTCCTGCCCCTCCTGGGTCTGCTCCTGCCCCGGCTCTGAGCCCCCCGCAGCGCGCCGGGGGGGACTGGCTCCTCGGGGTGCCTGTGCCCCCCTTCTCCCCAGGGGGGCCCCCTAGAACTGCGGGAGGTGGCTGGGGGGGCCACAGGATGCAGGGGGATCCCCCCCATTCTGAGCGGGAAAAACCGCCAACAGGAACCGAAAGGTGGGAAATTATTTATTAAAAATGGTCTTATTTTGGGAGAGCAGGGCCTGGCTGCTGCAGGGGGGCGGGGGGGCCGCTGCCTTTCCAGGTCACCGCCTGCTACTCCTGAAATATTGATGGCTCCGCCGCTGCGCCCGGGAGCTGGAGGGCAGCGAGGCGTGCACGGCTCGCTGCGGGGACGGACAGGGGGATGGACAGACAACTCTGCCGCGGTGCAGCACCCTGAGCCACAGGGTGTGCCCGCACAAGCACCTGCTGCTGTGCATCGCACACCCATCACCGTGCATCGCACACCCGCCGCCGTGCAGCACCCGCCACCGTGCAGCACCCGCCACCATGGGGCCCGGTGACACGACCGCCATCGCCCTGCCTGGCGACACCCACGCCACTGGCGCCCCGCACCCTTCGCAGGGTGCTGGCACCGCGGGCGGCCAGCGGGTGTAACGGGAGCCGCGGCACACAGAGCCGCCGCCTGCACCGTCATTCGCGCCCTGCAGGGCCTGACCTGCTTCTCGGCAGGCACAGACAGCACACGCACCACCAGGCTGTGGACAGACAGACACACGGATGCCGCCCACCCGCGGCCTGGGTCCCTTTGGGTGGGTGTCACCCCAGGGGTGTCCCTCTGTAGGTGTCCTTCACCCAGGGCCAGGGTCTGCAGGGCGTCCCTGTGCTGGCACAGCTCTCCAGGTGTCCCTGTGTGGATGTCCCTGGCCCTCTCTGCCTGTCCCCGTGGTGCGTGGGTATGCCTGCGGGTGTCCTGTCCCTGCTCAGGTGTCCCTGGGCTATCCCTGCCTGTGCGTCCCCGACGAGGGTTGGGTGTCTCGGGGGTGTCCCTGTGGGGCTGTCCCTGCGTGCCCGTCCCTCTCTGGCTGCTCCAGGGCTGTGTCCCTGTGTGGGGTCTCCCCCAGCTGTCCCCCCCCGGGTTTCCCCTGGCTGGCAGGCAGACAGGGAGGGGCAGAGCCCCGTCCCCACCCCACAGGGGATTACGAGGGGCTCAGCCCGGCTCTGCCTAATCCTGGGGATTACATGGGCTGGGCCTGGCCGGGAGATGGGGGGGGCACCCAGGGGTGCCCCCCTTAAGGACACAGCACATGGCAGCCGGGGACAGCAATGGGGGGGCTCCCCAGCAGCATCCACCGGCTCCGACGGGTTCAACGCGTACCCCAACACATCACCATGAGGTGGATTTGGGGAGCCAATGGAAGCAAACCAGCTGGCCCAAAGCCTCCAGTTTATTGGAGTGACGGGGAGTGGGGGACCGGGGGGCTCAGGCAGTGCCGGTGCCCTGCTGCATGCGCTTGAGGAGCTCCTCGTCCTGCAGCGACAGCTCCGTCAGCTTCTTGCCCATCCTCTCGTGGACCTCCAGGTACTTGGCCACGCAGCGGTCCAGGCACACGCTCTCCCCCTTCGACAGCTCCGCGTCCTTGTAGTGGGGGGGGACGCACTTTCGGTGACACGCCTGCGTCATCCTGCATGGCACCGGCACTGTCAGCCCCGCGCCGGCCCTGCCACACACCCCCACGCCCCAGCACCCCAACACCTCCTGTCCCCGCAGTGTCATCGCCATCCCTAGGCACCCCCCGAACCCTCAATGGCCCCCGTCCTCAGGCATCTCTAGAGCCCCCCCATTTCCCAGGCACCCCCTAGTGCCCCCAGCACTCCCCAACACCCCTCCACCCCCAGCACCCCGGAGTCCCCCAGTGTCCCCCAACACCCCCAATGGCCCCCAGCCCCGGGCACCCCCAGTGTCCCCCAACACCCTCAATGCCCCCCAGCCCCGGGCACCCCCAGTGTCCCCAGCATCTCAGCCCCATGCCCCAGCGTCACCCCAATGCCCCCAGCACCCCGAGGTCCAAGCACCTCCCCAAAGGCCACAGCTCCCCCCGTGCCCCCCAGCCCCGGGTACCCCCCGTGCCCCACCAGCCCCGCCGCCCCCCCCGGCCGGACGCACCGGTTGTACATATCGGCCATCATGTCAACCTCCAGCTCGGCCGCCAGCTGCTGGGCCCGCAGCGGGTCCATGGCGGCCGGGCCCGGCCCGGATCGGCCCGACCCGGCTCTACTCGGCCCCGCTCGGCCCCTCTCTGCTCAGCCCGGGACCCCGCGGCGGCTCCCGGCAGGAAGCACGTGGGCGCCGCGCTTCCGCCCACACGCAGAACCGCCCCGCCCCGCCGCCTGCTTCGACCAATAGAAGCCAAGCGGGTGGGGGAACAGGAGCGCGTCCCCCAACGCTGATAGGGAGACGCGCGAGGGGGCGTGGCGGCGCTGGCAGCCAAGGAGCGGGGGGGAGACGGTGGGCGGGGAAGGCGCGCGCTTTGCCAGCCTTTGCCCTGCAGGGGGCGTGGCCAGCTCCGTAGAGGGCGTGGCCGGCATCGGGCACCACCCCCGGGCCAGTGCGGGGACACCGCGGGCTCCGTGTCCCCGCCGTCTCCCCGCGTCCCCGCCGCCCTGCCCGGCCTGGCCCGTGTGACCCATGTCGCCCCGTGTGTCTGTGCCCCGCCATGTGCCCTGATGTCCCCCGATGTCCCCCGTGTGTCGGTCCCCCCCACGTCCCTTGATGTCCCCCGTGTGTCTGTCCCCCCCACGTCCCTTGATGTCCCCTGATCTCCCCCGTGTATCTATGCCCTCCCATGTCCTCCACGTCCCCCGTGTCTCTGTGCCCCCCCATGTCCCCTGATCTCCCCCGATGTCCCCCGTGTGTCTGTCCCACCCACGTCCCTTGATGTCCCATGTGTCTGTGTCCCCCATGTCCCCTGATGTCCCCCGTGTGTCTGTGACCCCATGTCCCCCACATCCCCTTGTGTGTCTGTGCCCCCCCCATGTCCCTACATGTCCCCCACATGTGTGTACCCCCACATGTTCCCCACGTCCCCGTGTGTCTGTGCCCTTCCATGTCCCCTGATGTCCCCCGATGTCCCCCGTGTGTCTGTGCCCCCCCATGTCCCCCACGTCCCCCGTGTGTCTGTGCCCCCCAAGCCTCCCTGACCCTCTCTGGGCTATCCATGTCCCCCCCGTGGTCCCGTGGGCTCCTTTGCGGTGTCCCTGCCGTCCGGGTGGGAGCGTGTCCCCTTCCCCAGCTGTGTCCCGTGCCGTCCCTGCCTGTCCCCACGCGTGCCCCGCCGCCCCGCGGGTGGGCGGTGAGTGAAGGCGGCACCTGCCCCCGCCGGGTAAAAATAGCGCCGGGGCGGGCGGGGCGGCCGCGGGAGCGAGGAGCGGTCCGGGAGGGTGCGAGCGGGGGGGGTGGGGGGCCGGGGGGTACGGCGGTGGGGAGGGGGAGCAGGAGGGGCCGGAGGAGGGTACGGGGGGTCGGGGGGGGTTATAGGCGTCGGGAGGGGGAATTGGGGAGTGGAGACGGGCGCATGAGGGGCCGGGGCGGGTTTGGGGGGCCGGAAGGGGGAGGAGGAGGGGCCGGGGGGGGTGTAACGGGCGGTCGGGGGGGGTGGGGAGCCGGGAGGGGGTATGGGGGGGTCGCGGAGGATTATAGGGGTCGGGAGGGAGAATTGGAGAGTGGGGATGGGGGCATGGGGGCCCGGGGCGGGGGAATAGGAGGGGTCGGGGGGGGGCGTTGAGGCGCCGGGATAGGGCATGGAGGGTTGGAATGGGACACGGGGGGTCGGGAGAGGGACGTGGGGGTGCCGGGATGGGGCATGGGCGGTCGGGAGGGGGGATAATGGGGGCCGGGAGGGGGTATGGGGGCAGCAGGATGGGACACGGGGGGGGTGAGAGGCAGACTGGGGGGCTGGGATGGGGCATGGGGGGACCGGGATGGGGTGAGGGGGGCCGCGAGGGGCAATGGGGGGGTCGGGATGGTGGTTTGAGGGGTCGGGAGGGGGAATTGAGGGGGTCGGGGTGGGACATGGGGGGGACCGGAATGGGGACATGGGGGGGCTGGGATTGGGTATGGGGGTGCCAGGATGGGACACGGGGATTCGCGATGGGGCATGGGGGGGACTGGAATGGGGTGAGGGGGGCAGGGGGGAAATGGGGGGGTGTGGGTATAGGGCTTGGGGGGGCGGGAGGAGATGCAGCGGGGCCAGGCTGGGGTATTGGGGTGTCGGGATGGGACATGGAGGAGCCTGCCTGCGGAATGGGGCTGGCGGGGGCAACGGGGGTGCCCAGGGTGGGGGAATGGGGGATGCCAGGGCTGGGGGGGGCATGGGGACTGGGGCAGGATGGGGGGGTAGCCGGGCTGGGGGACTATAGGGGGCACAGGCAAGCTGGGGGGGGGCACCGGCACAGGCAAGCTGTCACCCCCAGTGACAGCCCTGTACCCCTGCAGCAGTGACCGCAGCAGCATGGAGCCCCAGGGAGACACTGACACCCCCAGCCTGGACACCCCCACCCCGGACACCCCCACCCCCGGCACCCCCCCTCAGCCCCCCGCGGGGCCGGGGCATGGGGGGGCGGAGGCGGGCAGTGAGGAAGCAGCAGCCCAGCATGGCGGGAGGGACCCCCGGGCAGCGGGGCGCGATGGGGGTGACAGCCAGGGGACAGGGGACGCAGGGGGTGATGCCAGGGCAGCAGAGGATGCAGGGGGTGAGGACAAGGGCACGGGGGATGCGGGGAGCGATGCCAGGGCAGCAGGGGACGTGGGGAGTGAGGACAAGGGCGCAGGGGACGCAGGGGGTGATGCTGAGGGCGCAGGGGACACAGAGGGCGATGCCAGGGCAGAGGTGGCTGAGGATGCGGGGGGTGATGCCGCAGGGGGTGGCCGGAGCGATGCCAGGGCAGAGGCAGCTGGGGGTGCCAGCGCGGGTGCTGCGGAGGGGCCGCAGGAGGAAGCTGGGCCGGGGCCGGCAGCAGCAGGCAGCACCCAGGGCCGGCAGGTGAGGGGGACATGGGGGGGTCGGGGGGCACTGCCAGGGACATCGGGGTGGTGGCGGAGGACAGATGTGGTAGGAGTGAGGACAGAGGTGGCAGTGCCAGGGAGCAGGTGACATTGCCAGGGGCAGGGGTGGAAGTGCCAGGGGCAGGGGTGACATTGCCAGGGGCAGAGTGACATTGCCAGGGGCAGGGGTGGCAGTGCCAGGGGCAGGGTGGCAGTGCCAGGGGCAGCGGGGACATTGCCAGGGGCAGGGGTGGTGGTGCCAGGGGCAGGGGGGACATTGCCAGGGGCAGGGTGGCAGTGCCAGGGGCAGGGTGGAAGTACCAGAGGCAAAAGTGACATTGCCAGGGGCAGGGTGGCAGTGCCAGGGGCAGGGGCGACATTGCCAGGGGCAGGGTGGCAGTGCCCATGCTGGCAGTGCCACCCCGGCTGTGCCCACAGAAGCCCACCTGGCTGCAGGACGAGGAGGATGAGCTGTGGCCCGAGTTCCCGCCCTGCTCGTCCCCAGGGGAGGCCACCAACCCCACGTCCCCCCTGTCCCCCGCATCCTCCCTGTCCCCCACGTCCCCCACATCCCCGGCGTCCCCCACGTCCCCCACAGGTAAGGGCCGTGTTAGGCAGGGCGGGCAGGGCCCTGCGATGGCACCGGAGTCCACTGGGGTCACCATCACCCCACACAGTGTCCCCCCCTCCATGGGGTCCCCTATAGATCCCCCACGTCCCTTCCCGTGGGGGGAGGATCCTCCAACCCTGTCCCTGTGACGGTGCCCCAGGGATGCCCCCCCCATTTGGGACCCCGCCAGTGCCCAGAGGGGATGTGGGTGCCCCCACCCCGGGGTGCCCCCTCCCGCCCCGCTGACCCCTCCTCTTTCCCTTACAGCTGGCGCCACCGAGGGCTCGGGGGGCAGCGAAGGGTGAGTGTGGGCAGGGGGGGGGCACGGCCCCGTGGGTGCCCCACGGCTGGCCAGCATCGGGGCTGCCCCATAGCTCTGCCCCACTGCGGGCACCCACGGCCCCGTGCCCCAGGCTGGGACCCCTCACCTGCCCCCCACGGCTGCCCCCCCCGCGAGCGTCCCGGGGTGGCACCCGCAGCAGTGCCCTCACCCCCAGCCGCGGGGCCACCCGTGTGCCCGCAGGGGTGCGCCAGCGGGGACGCCCCGGGGCCGGGCACCCCCCGGGGCGGCGGGGCCGAGGCCGAGACCGGAAGGGGCCGGGGGGCGGCCGCGGGCGAGTGCCCGGGTGCAGGGGCGCAGCGCCATCCTGGAGAAGTTCGGAGGGTGAGAGGGCCCTGGGCCCACGGGGAGCACGGGGGGACTGGGGGCCACGGGGCAGTGGGGGCATGGTGGGCCATGGGGGGCCATGGGGGGCCATGGGGGGCCACGGGAGGACGGGGGGCCACGGGGCAGTGGGGGCATGGTGGGCCATGGGGGGCCATGGGGGGCCATGGGGGGCCACGGGAGGACGGGGGGCCACGGGGCAGTGGGGGCATGGGGGGCCACGGGGGCAATGGGGGGGGCACAGGGCAATGGGGAGCCCCTGGGGCGGACGCCGTGGGGTAAATCGGCCAACGGCGAACGCCGGGGCAAGGCTAAGCCAATGGGGAGGCCGCTGGGGGCAGAGATGGACCAACGGGGAAGCCCCCGGGGCGGGGACTGGCCAATGGGGGTCCCGTTGCGGCAGGCAGTGGCCAATGGGGAGCCGCCGCGCGGGTCGGGCCGAGGGGCAGCCGCCCGGGGGGCAGCGGGGCGCGGTGTGGGGTGCCCCACGGCGCGCGGCACCGCCCGCAGGGCAGCCACGGGGCCGGCCCCGCACCTGAGGCGGGCGGGGGGCACCGCCTCGGTGAAGGCCATGCTGCTGGAGTGGTGCCGTGCCAGGACCCGCGGCTACCAGGTGAGAACGAGGGGGGACGGCGTGGGGCGGCGTGGGGCGGCGTGGGGTGGCCTGACCCCCGCCCACCCGCGACAGCACGTGGACGTGCAGAACTTCTCGGGGAGCTGGGGCAGCGGCCTGGCCTTCTGCGCCCTCCTCCACAGCTTCTTCCCCGACGCCTTCGACTACGGCAGCCTGGAGCCTGGTGCCCGCCGGCACAACTTTGCCCTGGCCTTCGCCACTGCCGAGTGAGAGCAGCCCCGGCCCCCCGACCCGGCCCAGGCGGGGGGCCCCAGGTGACGGCAGTGTCCCCGCAGGGAGCGGGCGGGCTGCGCCCCGCTGCTGGAGGTGGAGGACATGGTGCGGCTGCCGGTGCCCGACGCCAAGTGCGTCTACACCTACCTGCAGGAGCTGTACCGCTGCCTGGTGGCCAAGGGGCTGGTGAAGACCAAGAAGCGCTGAGGGGGGTCCCCCACCCGTGCCACCCCCCCGCTTTGTCCCCTGCCTCGTCCCCCAGCAGTAAAGGCTTGCGGTGCCAGGCTGCAGTGGCCTCGTCTCTCATGGGGGGACACAGGCACAGGGACGATGCTGGCACCAAGCGAGTGCTAGGGGACTGGCATGAGCTGGCACAGCCCTGGCACTGCCCCACTGCCACTGCAGCGTCCCCCCAGGGCTGGCACACAGTGGGCAGCGCCCCCCCGGTGTCCCCAGCTGTCCCAGTCACGGAGCCAAAGCAGGAGTGGGAGTAAATTTATGAGCTTATGTCCCGGGTGGGGTGGCCCCCGTAGGGCGCCAGGGCCCCCCCATGGTGCCAGGCCGGGCCCCCGTGCCCAGGCTCCAAGACCACGGCGGGGGCGATGCCACAGCCAGCCCTGGCTGGCGCAGAGAGGGAGGGGAGAAGCCGGGATGCCCCTGGGTGTGGGGGGCTCAGGGGCCGCGGGGGTCAGGAGGGCGTGTCTCGGCGTGGCACCGGGTGTGTTCCTCCGCCCGGCGCCAGAAAACCTCGGGCTGGTCCTGGAGCTCGCGGGCCAGATCCTGCCGTAGCACCCGCTGGGGGTCCGGGCTGTCCAGCAGCAGCAGCAGGTCCTGCAGCACTGCGGGCACCACGGGGGGGTCAGGGCGGGCACCTCCTCCTGCTGTGCCCCCCCGATCCCCATGGTGCCCACCCTGGACAGCGCGGGTGGTGGGCATCCAGCGCTGGGCGGAGGTGAGGGGCTGGCAGACACGGCCGTCAGGGTCCACGCCGGGGTGGTAGATGCTGGTGCGGAGGGTGGCGCGGGGGGGGACCAGCGGGTGGTGAGGGGAGAAGGTCAGCTCGAAGCGGAAGGCGCCCATGTTGTACGGGGGGTTGTTCTGTCGGGGGGGGGCACCTCAGACCCCTCCGCCATAGCATCCATGGGGGCGGCCCCTGTCCCAGCCCTGACACCCAGTGCCGCCCTGGACCCCCCCCAGCCTGAGCCCCGCAGGAGGGGAACCCCCACCCAGTGCCCCCAGCCCAGGACCCCAGGGTCCCCACACAGCATCCCCACGGGACCCTCCTCCATGTTGCCCTGATAGGGACACCCACTTAGTGCCCCCCAGGAGACCCCCCTCGCCCCCATGTCCCCAAGGGACCCCCCGTGCCCCCAGGGGCCCATCTCCCCTCCAGGCCCCCTGTGCCCCCGCAGTCCTCCCAAGCCCCCCAGGGGACCCCCCTCGCCCCTAGCCCCCCCGTGCCCAGGGGCCCCCCCACACCCCCACCCCTCGCTCGCCAGGGGAGCCCCTGTGCCCTCAGGACCCCCTGGACCCCACGCACGGGCAGCAGCAGCCCCCCCCAGCGCAGCACGTCGCCCTCCAGCGGCCGCAGCTCGCGGGCCCCGCCCCAGCGCCGCGCCTCCTCCAGCTCCTGCGGGGGGCGGGTCACTGGGCGGGGCCTCCCGGGACGCGCCCCCCATAGGCGGGGCCGGCTCCCGGGACGCGCCCCCCATAGGCGGGGCCGGCTCCCGGGACACGCCCCCCATAGGCGGGGCCGCCTCCCGGGACACGCTCCCGGGCGGGGCCGCACCACGGGACACGCCTTCGTGGGCGGGGCCGCCATCCGGGACACGCCCTCCCCGGAGCGGTGCTGCCTCCCTGAACGCGCCCCATGGGCGGGGCCATCTCCAAGCCACGCCCCGCCGGGGAAACGAAACCGGAGCGCGTCGCTCCGCGGGGGGGTGGGCATCCCCCGCACCCCCCGCACCGGCACCCAGCGCCGGGGACCCTCCACCCCGGTACCGCCGTCCCCACACCCCCCGCACCCTCACACCCCTCGCACCCTCCGCACCCCAGAACCCGCACCAGCATCCCCGGCACCCCGGTACCGCGGCCCCCGCACCCCGAGATCGGCATCCTTCGGCCACTCCCCACCCCGCTGCTCGCACCGCTCGGTGCTGACACCCGCGACCCCCGCAGCCCGGTCCGAACCCCCGGTGCCGGTACGGGGGTACGGCCCTACCCACCCTGGCGATCCTCCCGGCCATGGCCCTCAATGCCCAGCGCCTTGGGCGGGGCTTCACCAGGCCACGCCCCGGGGAGGCGGGGCAAGCTGCTCCAGCCCCGCCCCGAGCACGGGGTTGTGGGGTGGGGGCAGGCAGGCCTTGGGCGGCCTGGGGCCATAGAGATGGGTCGGGATGAGGGGCCAAACAGGCCTTGGGTAGCCTGGGGCCACAGAGCTTGCCAGTGAGGGGCCCGACCTGCCCCGGGCGGGCGTGGGCGGGGTGGGAGGCCCAGAGGTGTCCCTGCCCCAGGGCCTGCTGGGAGTGGGGCGAAAGCTGGGAGGACAGCTGGCTGCCTGGAGGCAGAGGTTGGGCCTTCCTACTTCTGCAGTGGGAGGGCTCCGTGGGGACTCCACCCCCCCCAGTCCCAAGCCTGGCACCAGGTGGAGGAGATCATAGAGTTGATATAAGAGGGGCCAGACTCTCCTGGAGCAAGGTGCTCCAGGTGCTGGAGAGGTGTGGGGCAGGCAGACCTTCAGATCATCCCCGTGCTGTGGGGACAGGGGTGTACCAAGGACCTCCCTTGGCCAATGCTGGAGGGGCTAGATGGTCCCTACCCCGCCCCAGGCAGCAGAGAAATGTGGAGGGAGGGACCCTGGGGGGGTCACATCACCTGGGGCTCCTCCCAGGTCACTGCAGGATCAGAGAGACAAGGACAGGGAGCTTGAGCTGGAGCTTCAGTGGCAAGACTGCCCCTTGTCACCACAGAGGTCATAGAGAAGGGGCTGCTGAGCAGCTAGAGCACCCCTTGTCACCACGGGGGTCCTAGAGAGGGGGCAGTTGAGCAGCTAGAGCACCCCACTCCACCTCCCAAAGGGTGTCTGCCCCAACGGGTTGGTCCTCCAGCGCCGGGAGCAGAGCAGGACGCGGGGCTGGAAGGGACGGGGGGGCCACATCCTGCCACGGGCGCCTGCGCCCGCCCCTCCTGGCTGCCCCGGGCACCCCCCTGGCTGCTGGCCCGGCTGATTTACGGGAAGCCTTGGCAGCTGCCTGCCGCCCTCCTTAATCTTTAACCAGGCAGGGTCGGATCCGGCCAGATCCCCCCTGCGCCCGGCTGGACACACAGGGACCCGACCCGCAGGGCACCCAGGTGGGCCCAGGGTGCTGCCTCCTCCTGCCCCCCCGCACCCAGCTCCCCGGGGGGTGTCAGACTGGGGGGCACCCCTGAGTGGGGGTACACAGGGTGGGGGTGCAGGCGGTGCAGGGAATGGGGGTGCAGGGTGCCGGGGTCGGGTGGGAGGGTGTTGGGTGCCGAGGTGGGGTGCTGGGAGCTGGGGTGGGGGTACTGGGTGCCTTTCAAGCCCTTGACCCGTGCTTGTCCAGCAGGACGCCCACCACGATGCTCTGGCTGCCCCTGGTGTGGCTGGTGGCCACAGCCACGGCCACTGTCACCCTGGTAAGTGTGGCCCAGGGACATGGGCTCCCTGTGCCCAGATGCCTCACTGCCCACCCTCACCTGAGTCCCCTGTCTGGGTGCCCCCCTGCCCAGCCTCACCCAGGTCCCCGTGCCCAGGTGCCCATGCTGGAGGCCTCTCCCAGCCAGCTGAAGCTGCTCAGACAGCACCCGACGCCGCCGCTGCCCCCCCATCCTGGCCCAGGCCCGTCGGGAGATGTGGGAGCACCTGTCCTGCCTGTGCCCACTCCCCGTGCCCACCCTGAGGAGCTGCCCGGCTTGGATGCCCCCCTCAAGGCCACAGACCCCCCTGGCCCTGAGGAGCCTCGGGGAGCACCTGAGGAGCCGGGCACCACGTCCAACGGGAGCACGGCAGCACCCGCACCCACCACCACCCAGGGACCCCCCAGCACCCCGGGCACCAGCGCCCCGCCGTGCCCTGGGGACGAGGAGCTGACTGAGGCCTGCGGGGCACCCACAGGGGAGCAGCGGGTGGCTGTGGCCGAGGCGCTGGGCACCTTCGCCCTCCGCTTCTACCAGCACATGGCAGAGGCTGCCCAACCGGATGCCAACCTGCTCTTCTCCCCTATCAACGTGGCCATGGGGCTCTCGCACCTCCTGCTGGGTGAGGGGCTGCCCGCGGGCACCACCACTGCCACCGGCACCGCCATGGGCTCTGCCATGCCACTGGCGCTGCTGTGGGTGCTGCCGTGGGCGCTGCTGTGGGCACTGCCCTCATCACTGCTATGGGCACTGCTGTGGGCACCGCCCAGAGCAGCGAGCGCACCCGTGGGCACCTCGCTGAGCTTCCTCTGTGCCCGCAGGCGCCCGCGGCGAGACCCGTGAGCGCCTGGGCACCATCTTGGCGTACCCGCCGGAGTTGGCCTGCGTTCACGGCGCCCTGCGGCAGCTTGCCAGCGCGCCTGGCCTCTTCTCCGCTGCACAGATCTTCCACCACCCAGGTGAGGTGGGTGGCCGGAGGCTAGTGGGGCCACTGATGCCAGGCGGGCATGGGGCTGACGCTGGCTGTGCCGCCGGGCAGGGCTGCGCCTCCGGCCCCGCTTCCTCAACGAGTCGTGGCACTTCTACGGCGCCCACCCGCGGGCACTGAGTGGCAACGAGAGCCTGGACCTGCTGCATGTCAACGAGTGGGTGCGTGGGGCCAGCCGGGGGCTGCTGCCCGGCCTCCTGCCTGCGCTGCCCCCCCAGCCCCGCCTGCTGCTGCTCAGCGCCGTCCACCTCCAGGGTATGGCCCCGGGGATGGGATCTGCCCCTGGAGCTGCCCCGGGATCTGCCCTGGGATCTACCTGGGGATTGGCTCAGGGGTCTGCCCTAGGTTCTGCCCCAGGATCTGCCCTGGGATGGATCTGTCCTGGGATCTGCCCTGGGATCTACCTGAGGATTGGCTCAGGGATCTGCCCCGGGATCTGCCCTGAGATCTGTCCTAGGATCTATCTGGGGATCGGTTCAGGGGGCTGCCCCGGGATCTGCCCTGGGAACTGTCCTGGGATCTACCTGGGGATAGGCTCAGGGGTCTGCCCCGGGATCTGCCCTGGGACCTGTCCTGGGATCTACCTGGGGATAGGCTCAGGGGTCTGCCCCAGGATCTGCCCTGGGGCCTGCCCTGGGACTTGCTCAGGGGAAGCGGCTCAGGGATCTGCCCTCGAGATCTTCCCCAGGATCCGCCCGGGATCTGGCGTGGGTCTGAGCCCGAGGGTGCCCTGTGCGGCAGCCGCCCTGTGCGCCCTGTGCCCCGCAGCCCCAGTGCCATGTCCCTGCAGCCGCCTGGCGCACGCCGCTGGAAGCCAAGCAGACGGTGCCGCTGCCCTTCCTGCGCCCCGGGCGTCCCCCCCGCCTGGTGCCCACCATGACCAGCAAGAAGTACCCGGTGGCCTCCTTCACCGACCCCCGCCTGCAGGTCCAGGTACCTCCCGCTGGCCGGGACCCCCCTGCCTGGCGCTGGGGGCGCGGGCTGTGACATCGCTGCCATGGCACTGAGGAGGTGCCGGGCTGTGACATCACTCCCGTGGAACTCAGGAAGGATGCCAGGCTGTGACATCGCTGCGGCCGCACTGAGGGGGATGCCAGGCTGTGAGGTCACTGCAGTGGCACTGAGGGGGATGCTGAGCTGTGATGTCGTTCCCCTGACACTGGGGGAGGATGCCAGGCTGTGATGTCACTGCGGTGGCACTAGGGGGCTGCCGGGCTGTGACGTCACTGCAGTGGCACTGGGGGGGCTGCCGGGCTGTGACGTCACTGCGGTGACACTAGGGGGGTGCCGGGCTGTGAGGTCACTGCAGTGGCACTGAGGGGGATGCTGAGCTGTGATGTCATTCCCCTGACACTGGGGGAGGATGCCAGGCTGTGATGTCACTGCAGTGGCACTGGAGGAGTGCCGGGCTGTGACGTCACTGTGGTGGCACTAGGGGGCTGCCAGGCTGTGACGTCACTGCAGTGGCACCGGGGGGCTGCCGGGCGGTGACGTCACTGTGGTGGCACTGGGGGGCTGCCGGGCTGTGACGTCACTGTGGCGGCACTAGGGGGCTGCCAGGCTGTGACGTCATTGCGGTGGCACTGAGGGCTGGGTCTGTCCTGCAGGTGGGGCGGCTGGAGCTGAGCGGGGGCCTGAGCCTTGTGGTGCTGGTGCCGCGGGGACCCCCGGGGGCGCTGGGGGCCCTGGAGCGGGCGCTGGACCCCCCCACCTTCCTGGGGCTGCTGCGGCGGGCGGCCCGCACCCCCCCCCAGGCCACTGCCCTGGCCCTGCCCCGCCTGCGCCTCGACCTCGCCCTGGACGTGGTGGCCCTGGTCCACGACATGGGTAAGGCCACCGACCCCCCCGCCCTGGGGCCTGCCCCTGACATCACTGCTTGGGCTGGGTGGGCTAGGGGTGATGTCACTTCCTGCGCAGGAGGTAATGTGCGATGATGTCACTCCCTGCAAGATGCCACTGGCCCCTCCCTGGGTCCCTCTGCAGGTCCCTTTCCCCAGGGGCCCCAATATCTCCAGTGTCCCCATGCCTTTGGTGTCCCCAGGGTCCCCCAGTGCCCCTGTGTCCCCCATGTCCCCAGTGCCCCTGATATGCCCCTGATATGCCCCCAGTGCCCATAATGTCCCCCTTGTCCCCAGGGTCCCCCAGTGTCTCTGGATTACCCCTGCTGCCTCTGGTGTCCCCAGCATCCCCAATATCCCCAATATCCCCCATCTCCCTGGTGTCCCCCACGTCCATTGGTGTCCCCCGGTGCCCCCCATAGCCCCCTTGCCCCTGATGTCCCCAGTGTGCCCCTACTGTCCCCCACATCCCCAGTGTCCCCAAGGCTCCTCAGTGCCCCCCATGTCCCTAGTGCCCCCTCTGCACCCATATCCCCATGGCCCCCGGCGTCCATCCCCGGTGTCCCCCATGTCCCCACGGGGGTGGTGCTGAGGATGGGTGCTGCAGACTACGGGCTGTTCCTGGACGCGGAGCTGTGCGGGCTGGCGTGGGGCCCGGCGGTGGCGGTGGACGCAGCGCGGCACCGGGCAGTGCTGGTGCTGGACGAGGCCGGCGTGGAGGCAGCGGGCGCCATGGCCACCTCGGTGGCCCGCACGGCCCTGCTGCTGGAGGCCCTGCGCCCCTTCCTCTTCATCCTCTGGCACGATGCCGGCGCCGTCCCGCTCTTCATGGGCCGCCTCAGCGACCCCCAGCCCTGACCCCTGCCCGCCCCTGCCTCCTGTCCTCCCTCCTCTCACGCCTCCCTCCCTCCCTCCTTCCCTCCTTGCCTTGTCCCTACTTTCCTCCCTCCCTCCTTCCTCCCCTCCTTCTCTCCCTTCATACCTCCTTCTTTTCCCTCCCTCCATCCCTTGTCCCTCCCTCCTTCCTCTCCTCTTTCTCCCTCCCTCCTTTCTTATCCCCTCCCTCCCTCTATCCCTCCTTCTTTTCCCTCCCTCCATCCCTTGTCCCTCCCTCCTTCCTCTCCTCTCTTTCTCCCTCCCTCCTTTCTTATCCCCTCCCTCCCTCTTTCCTTCCAACCACCCTCCAGCCTCCATCCTTCCCTCTTTTCCCTTCCTCCCTCCCTCTTTCCTTCCCTCCTCCCATTCCTCCCTGTCCCTCCTTCCCTCCAGTTCTCCCTCTCTCCCTCCCTCCTTCCCCACCTCCCCCATCTCCCCACCCCTCCCTCCCCCATCTGCCCCCCATTCCCTCCCCCATCTCCCCACCCTTCACTCCGCCCCAGCTGCACAGGACAGTATGGGGTCCCTGCACCCCCACTCCCCCTGCTGCCTCAGTTTCCCCATCAGCTCGGGCCTGAGGCCCCAATAAACGCACTGACCACTGCACGGCTCCTGCGCGTGGGGAGGGGACGGGACGGCGCGGGTGCTGGGGGGCAAGTTCGGGCTATCAGGGACGTCCCCATCCACGCCAGGGTGCCCACGGGGGCCCCAGCTGCGTGGCAGGCATCACCCCAGGGAGCCAGGGCTGAGCCAGGGGAGGTGGCAGCACCAGAGCAAGTGACACCCAGCGCCATCCTAAAAAAAAAAAAGCCTTTATTGCCCTAGAAAAGCCCCGCAGCCACTGCGTGCTGGTGATGGGCACCGCACCCCCGGGGGGCTCTGGCTGGCACCAGGTGCCCATGGGGCACCGGGGAAGGTGCCAAGCCGGGGGCACCCACTGCCAGCACCCCAGCACGGGTGCCCGCCGGGGCCGGGGTGCTGCTGGGTGGGGGTGCCCCCGCCGTGCCCCTCAGTCCCAGCCATTCTCCTTCACCATGTGTGACATCTCGATGATGAACTTCCCCTCCTTGTACTTCTGGCTGCTCTCGAAGGCCTGCTCCTACAGGAGATGGCGTGAGACCCCCCTGTGCCCCGATGGGGTGCCCATGCCGGTGCCCGGGCCATGGGGTTGGGCTGAGGGTGCCCCGGCTGGTGCCCACGGCAAGGGTTGGGGTGCCCGGGGCAGTGCCCGCAGCAGGGTGGGGGTGCTGGGCGCGGGGGCACTCACATATTTCCAGCCCAGGGTGGTCTTGCAGCTCTGGCAGAAGATGTCAGCCACCGAGTGCAGCCCCGTCAGTAGCAGCCGCTGCTCCGCCGGGCCACAGCCCACGTTCACCCTGTGCCCGGAGAGCTGGGGGTGGGCCACCGCCGGGTACCGGCCAGCACAGCCCGGCATGGCACAGCCTGGCATGGCTCAGCCCGGCACGGCCAGGACAGCCCTGGGTGACTCCCCGGTACCCATAGCCCGGGGGCCCCCCGCTGGCACCCCCCGCCCACGGCCGCCGTCCCCGGTGGTACTCACACGGAGTTGAACAGGTAGGCACGGCCATGGCTGCCCTGGAAGGACTGTGGGGACATGGCACGAGTCACCGTCTGGGCCCCACGTCCCCTGGGCCGCCCGTGTCCCCCGGGCCCCACTGCATCGCCACCATGCAATGCGCCAGCCCGGGGACGCTGTGGCAGGACACTCGCCACCCCAGGGACACCGAGAGGAGATGGTCAGCTCCATGGGGGCACCATAGGGGACACCTGCCACCCCCAGGACACCGGGGGGGGGGACACTTGCTACTCTGGGGACACCGGGGCAATGCTTACCGCCATGGGGGAATGTCCCCACCTCGAGGACAACGCGGAGGGAATGCTCACCACCCTGGGGACACCACGGGGGGGACACTTGCCACGCCAGAGGCACCACGGGGGGGACGCTCACTGTCCCAGGGCCACCTTGGGAGGAAGCTCACTGCTCTGGGGACACCGCGGGGGGATGCTCGCTGCCCCGGGGCCGCTGTTGGGGGCTTGCTGGCTGTCCCAGCCTGCTGTGGGGGGCGGTGGGGGCCGCGGGCGCAGCGCGGGGGCACCTTGGAGATGAGCTCCTCGTGCCTGGCTAGGTGTGCCCGGCAGTGGACGCAGCTGTAGGTGCGGTGGGAGCGGGGCAGGTAGCTGTGGAAGGTCCTGGGGGGCAGGCGGGCAGCGGGGGGCAGGCGGCGCCGGGGGGGTGGCATGGCGGGCGGCAGGGCCCCGGGGGGGCGCGGGGGGGCGGGGGGCACCGTGCACCCCCCGCAGAGCCGCTCGCAGGGGAAGCAGCGCAGCAGAGCGCCGAGAGCCGTCGTTCCTCCCGCGCCGAGGTCGGGGGGGCACCGCCGCCCCGGGCGCCCCCCAGGTGAGAAGGAGGCGGAAAAGGGGGGCGGCCTGCAAAGGGTTAAAGGGAGGCGGTGAGGGGGGGTGGCACTGCCCGGCCCCCCTCCCCGATACCGCCAGCTCTCAGCCCGGCCCCTCCGCCCCTCCCCCCGCCAGCTGAGACGGGGCCAGCTCATCGCAGGAGTGAGGGGCAGCGCGGGGTGGCACCGCCCCGTCCCTGCCGTCCCCGGGGAGACCGGGGGGGGCCCTAAGAGAAAGGAGGAGCAGAGGGGGGCCCGAGGGTCTGGGGAGAGGATGGGGAGTCCTCCTAAGCGGGGTCTGGGGCTCCTCCTAAAAGGTTCTGGGGGTCCCGGGAGGGATATTGGGGGTCCCGGAGGGACGATAGAGGGGCTGGTGAGGGTGGGGGGCCCGGGGGGGGATATTGGGCGTCCCTGGACGGGAGGCCGGGGGTTAATGTTAGGGGTGCCGGGGGGGACATGATGGGGGGCCCGGGGCGGAATATTGGGGATCCCGGGCGGGGCCCACGGGAGTCCTGGGGACACGGTGGCGGTCCCGGGGAGGCACTGGGGTGCCGGGGGGCGCCAGGGGGTCCGGGAGCCGCTCACCGCCTGCCGCTGTCCCCGCTGCCGCTGCGCCGCTGCCGCTGTCCCCGGGGCGGGCGCCGGGCGGGGGCACCGGGCGGCCGTGGGGGGGGCCTGCGTGCTCGGGGACTGCATCACGGCACCGTGACTCATCCCTAGCCGCCGCGACGTCACCGCCCGCACCCCGCCGCCGTGGCGTCACCACCTGGCACCTCCGACGTCAGCCCCGCCGCCGGGGACGCGCTGCGGGCGCCGGCGCCCCCTGGCCCCCGCCGTGTCCCCCCGTGTCCCCCCGGTACCCCCACGTCCCCCCGTGTCCCCAGCCCTCCCCCACCCGGGAGTCACCCCCGGGGCACACGCAAATGAGATGTAAATCAGGCGGGGGGGTGGGGGAGGGGCTGCGTGCCAATGACATGCAAATGAGATGCAAACGAGCCCGCACCCCTGCCGGCGGATCCGGGTGGGCACATTCTAATGAGATGTAAATGAGGCGAAGGGATCCGGCGCAGGGTCCCGGGACGGTATGCAGATGAGATGTAAATGAGTCCGGAGAGCAGCGGCAGGCCCCGACTCCGCCTCTCGGGGGCCACCGCCCCCCCGCGGCGTCATCACGGCGGCCCCGCGCGGCTGCCATGGCAACCCCCGCCGCAGCCCCCCCGCCCACCGGGCTGAGCGCGCGGGCGCGCCTCTGTGACCTCACTTCCGGCGCAGCCCCGCCGGCCCGGAAGCGCGGCGGCCCCGGCAGGTGGGTGAGGGGGCGGGCGGGGGGCACCGCAGGCACCATGGCAACGGCCTGAGGGCGGGGGAGGGTCGGGACCCCCACACCGAGCAAGGGCAGAGCGGGGGCAGCGCCCGGCCGCCCCAGGGGGCGGCTCGGGGGCAGGCCCGGCCCCGCCGCCCACCCGCCACCCTCCCCGCAGCGGGCAGGCGAGGCCCGGTGGCGCGTCATGGCGGACGACGGCGGCGAGGAGAAGAAGCAGGTGGCCAAGTTCGAGCTGGAGCGGGAGACGGAGCTGCGCTTCGAGGTGGAGGCCTCGCAGACAGTGCAGCTGGAGCTGCTCACCGGCATGGCCGAGGTCTTCGGCACCGAGCTCACCCGCAACAAGAAGTTCACCTTCGACGCCGGCGCCAAGGTGGCCGTCTTCACCTGGCACGGCTGCACCGTCCAGCTCAGCGGCCGCACCGAGGTGGCCTACGTCTCCAAGGACACCCCCATGCTGCTCTACCTCAACACCCACACGGCCCTGGAGCAGATGCGGCGGCAGGCGGAGCGGGAGGATGAGCGGGGGCCCCGCGTCATGGTGGTGGGACCCACCGACGTGGGTAAGTCGACCGTGTGCCGCTTGCTGCTGAACTACGCCGTGCGCCTGGGGCGCCGGCCCACCTTCGTGGAGCTGGACGTGGGCCAGGGCTCCGTCTCCATCCCCGGCACCATGGGCGCGCTCTACATCGAGCGGCCGGCTGACGTGGAGGAGGGCTTCTCCCTCCAGGCCCCGCTCGTTTACCACTTCGGCTCCACCACGCCCGGCACCAACATCAAGCTCTACAACAAGGTGAGCGTGGGGAGCCCCCGGGGGGGTCTCACCCCGGGAATGGGCCCGGTTTGGAGCCGGGCTCCCGAGGTCCCTGCCTGCTTGGGATCGTCCCATTGCTTTTGCACTGTACGAGACTGCGTCGCGTCCCCACCTTGAGTGCTGCACCCGATTCTGGGTGCTGCAGCTCAACAGAGATGTAGGGAGGGCCGAGGCAGTGAGGGGAGAGGCATAATGGAGATGGTGGGGGGGCTGGAGGAGCCCCCTGAGCAGGGGAGAAGCTCTTCAGCCCAGAGAGGAGGAGCTGAGGGACCACCATTGAGCTTTTCACCGCCCACGACCCCCACGCCAGGCTTTTTGTGGGCTGCGAGTCATGGCTGGCTGCGGAAGGCAAAGCCAGAGCCGCAGGTCACGCCAAGCCAGCCCGGCCTGCAGGGCTCATTAGGCGAGAGGGGAGCAGAGCACAACCTCAGGCTCAGTCTGATCGCTCTCGCGTGGAGCCGGTGTTAGCCAGAGCGTGGTAGCTGTCACCGCACAGTGTCCCTCCCCTGCAGGGACCCCCCCCTTCCTGCTGCCCGCAGCCTGGCTCTCTGTTTATGGAAACCTGGGTGGAAAGAAGCCCAAGAAAAACCTGAAGATGCCCAAAAAACTGACCCGAATCCCCAGAGTCCTCCCACCACTGCTCTTTGGTGACAGAGGCCCCTGTTTGGCTGAAGGCCACCGCAGCCCTGTGCTGCCCTTGTCCTGGCAGCCCTTGGGACAGAAAAGCGGCTCTCCTGCCGTAGCAGAGCACCCTTAAGTGCTCGTAACGTGTTTTAGGAACGGCTTCAGGCTCCTGCATGGCAAATCGCCCCTTTGCAGTTATCGGTGGAGGGTGGGGAAGGGAGGATTTCGTCCCAGGTGGCTGCCCAGGAGCTGGGCATTGTGCCTGCGCCTTAGCAGTAAATAACCGTGTTAGGAACAGGACAGAGGATTGCTGTGTCTCCGAAGAGCAGGATGAGGCCTGGCACACCGGCCTCCTGCCCCTCTGATGCCGTTCAGGGACTGCCCGCTCGCTCCCCTAAGCTTCGCAGCCAGTCGGAGCCAGTGCTGTGGGAATCGAGGCTTTGGGGGTGTTGAAGGAGGTGGGGACAGCATTGGAGAGGGCTGGCCGAAGTTTGGGGACGCGGGTGCCCCAAAAGGTCTCTCTGTCCTGATACCTCCACCCTGTCTCCCCCACAGATCACATCCCGCCTGGCCGACGTCTTCAACCAGCGCTGCGAAGTGAACCGCCGCGCCTCGGTGAGCGGCTGCGTCATCAACACCTGTGGCTGGGTGAAGGGCTCGGGCTACCAGGCGCTGGTGCACGCCGCATCCGCCTTCGAGGTGGACGTGGTGGTGGTGCTGGACCAGGAGCGGCTCTACAACGAGCTGAAGAGGGACCTGCCCCACTTTGTGCGCACCGTCTTGCTCCCCAAGTCCGGCGGGGTGGTGGAGCGCTCCAAGGACTTCCGGCGGGAGTGCCGAGACGACCGCATCCGGGAGTACTTCTACGGCTTCCGGGGCTGCTTCTACCCTCACGCCTTTGACGTCAAGTTCTCCGACGTCAAGATCTACAAGGTGGGGGCTCCCACCATCCCGGACTCCTGCCTGCCGCTGGGCATGTCGCAGGAAGACAACCAGCTGAAGCTGGTGCCGGTGACGCCGGGGCGGGACATGGTGCACCACCTCCTGAGCGTCAGCACGGCTGACAGCCCCGACGACAACATCTCGGAGACCAGCGTGGCCGGCTTCATCGTCGTCACCGGCATCGACCTGGAGCGCCAGGTCTTCACCGTGCTCTCCCCTGCGCCCCGGCCCCTGCCGAAGAGCTTCCTCCTCATCATGGACATCCGCTTCATGGACCTCAAGTAGGGGAGCGGCTGGGGCCTGCCCGCGCCCTCTGCCCAGCCCTCCCCGGCGGGGACGGCCCCGCGGCCGCTGGCTGCACCCCTCAGGTCCGGGAGCGCGGCAGGGCGACCCCCCCCGGGGGTTTTACACCTCTTGTAACGTTTGTTATTAAACCTCGAAGCCTTTTGCTCGTGGGTGAGCGTCTGCCCGGCCGGGGGTGGCGGGTGGCGCCCTGAGGGGCTGGGGTCGGGCGGGGGTGGCAGAGGCCCGGCCCTGGCGAGGGCTGTGCCGGCAGGACGTGGAGTCCCGGCCCGGGCCGCCTTCCTGGGGTCCGCCCCGCGGTGCGCAGCGCCGAGTTCTGTGTCGTGTGCCCCCGCCGCGACGTGGTACATTCCGCGCATGCGTCCTTCCACGGCGAGGAGCTGCCGGTGCCCCGCCCCGCCGTGACGCATGCGCGTCCCCGGCCTCCCCCGCCTCGCCTCACTCTCGCGCATGCGCCTCGCCCCTTCCAGGTTGTTCCCCGCGCGACGGCCAATGAGGAGCGGCGGCGGGGGCGCGCGCGGCTGGCGGGCGGTGCGCAGGCGCGGCCGTGACGTCGTGCCCAGCCGCCGAGCGCGGCGACGGTCCGTGCCCGGGAGCGTTGGTCGCGCGCTCGCGGCCTCCCGCCTGCCGCCGGTGAGTCACGTGGGCCGCGAGGCCCCCCCCCGGTCCTCCTGCCCCGCCCCTCCCGCCGTCGCCTCCCCCCCTCCCCCCGCGGCACCGGCTCGGCCGCGCAGGCCTGGCCGCCCCCTCCCCGGGGCCGGGCCGCCCCCGCCCGCCGCAGGCCGCGCTGGCCCGGCTGGCCCCTGCGGCTCCCTCCGTCTGCCGCCGCCCCGTGCGCGGCTCGGGCCGTGCCCCGGTTTCCCCCGCGCTGTGCTCGCCCGGGGGCCCCGGCGACGAGCGTCCTGCTCGGCCGCCCGCCCCCGGCACCGCAGCGGGGCCGCAGCCGGGGGGCCCGACCGCCTCCCGGCTCACCCCACGGAGGGAGGGCTCAGCCCCCGAGCACCGCCGCTGGCCTATTCCGCCGGCCGCCCCTCGGGCGTCCCCGGTGACGGTGCCTGCGCCCCCGCGGCGCCGTGCCGCACGGCCGCCCCTGCCGGCTCCCGCCCGCCGGCTCCCGTAACCCTGCCCTGCCCGGCGGCCCGAGTCACCTCCGGGCGGGCGCTCCGCGTCCTCCTGCCCCGGCCGCGATGCCTTCCTCCGGCTGGGCCCCGCGCCCCACACCCCTCTTCCCCGCGCCCTTCCCGTCCCGGGGAGGCCTGTCCGGGAGGGCTGGACGCTGCCCGAGCCGGGGGAGGCCGAGGTCTGGGCGGCGGCAGTGACGGCGCAGGGCCGGGAGGGGAGAAGGGCTCTGAGGACCGCGGCCGCTCGGGCGGGAGCACGCCGAAACGGGGCGCGTTTCCGCGCGGCCTGCGCCAGGCGGGCGCAGACTGCAGCCCCACTCCCTTGGCCTCGGCGCGCCTTGCTTTTGCTTGTCGGCGCCTCTGCCTCCCTGCAGGCCAGCTCCCGGGGCCGGCAGCACCAGGCAGCGCCTGGCTGCCTCCTGCCTGGGCGGGTGGAACAGCCGAGGCCTGCAGCGGGGAACCTTTGGGTGGATGCGTTTGCTCTCCTGTCCCTGGGACTGTCCTTACTGCCCCAGGGCCTCCGAGAAAATCCTAATAACTTCGTGTTTTGAAAGCCTGCTGTCTGAACGTACGTGCTTCGACTCTCGTGGCCTGCCGAGGACCAGAAGTTAAAACGCTGCTCTCCAGCCGCAGAGTCGTGTCCCATGCATCCAAAGCGTAGTTCCTCTTCAAAGCGTGTTTCCGCGTTGTGCTCCTCGGCTTTGGCGGTGTAGTGGGTTGCATTGGCAGGTGTTCAACCTGACTTCTCCTCAGAAGTCCCAAATTCTAAACATGAGGTGTGCAAATCCCAAATTATTGCATCTGTGTATTTGGTTGCATCTCCCTGAGATGAGATAAAAACCCCAGCATTCCGCTCCGCCCCTGCCCCATCTCGCTGATTCGGGAGGTGATCGGCTGCTCTTGCGTTCCTCGTGCCACCTTCCTGGTGACTCCGTGGGCAGTGGTTTCCCCTGGATCTGCACAGATCTGAATTTGGGTGTTTAGGGAAGCAGGCTTTTCTGTACTAGGTGCTACTGATTTTTTCAGGGGTTATAAAATACAACTAGAGCCTTGTCTAGATCAAAATGAGGAGAGTTGATCTTAGATTGTCTTAGTGGGCTTAATCTAATTATCACCTTCGCTACCTCCGGTCGAGGCAGCAGTTGTTCTTTAGCAGAGTGCTTTATTCCTGTTGGTTTCTGAGGTACGAGCCCCGACTGGAGACGGAGAAGGTGGTAATTAGGTGGAGCTGATGGGACCCAACAGGAGACCTTTCACTCCTGTTTTAGAGGCCTGTTTGGGGACGCTCATATCTATTGCTGTGTCCGTTGTTTCCGTCGCTGACTGCTGCATCTCATAATGCAATGGCAAGAGGCTGGATTTGTTCCTCGCTCACTGCGGTGCGCAGCGTGAGACGTTGTTCTTCCCTGCTTTGTCCATAAAATGGGGCTAATCCCATGTAAACCAGCGAGACAGGCAGAGGAAGGAGGATGGAAGTGCTGTAAGCCAGGCCAGGAGATAAGCACTGAGTGGATGCCAGCCTTCTAGCTGTTGTCTGCAATAAAATATTTGTCTATTTTCTGTGTCTTATTCTCCTTAAAAAACCTGTACGTCTAACTGCAGAGAGACGCAGTTATGCGAGGTGTAGGGCATTTCACCTGAAGCCTGGAGGACGGCTGTGGAAGCCTAATTCTGGTCAGGTTTCCAAACTTCCCTGCAGAGCAAAAGTGCCCGGTACGCATTGCTGTGCATCCTCCTTTTGAATTAAAAGCAGGAAAGTGTCACCAAATCATCTCTTTGAGGCGGGGACTCCGATTTGTGCACAGTGCTGAGCACCATAAGGCCTGAATTCTGTATTACTGTGGTACAGGTGATAAGAAAATCATCTTCTATGGGGAGGCCCCATAGCTTCGTGTTGCGGTGGGACTCTCGATGTTTACCTTTCCCCGTGACATCCAGCTGCCTGACACTGATGGCTTTGCCTTTTCGTTTGTAGTCTGCATCTCAGCAGTTGATGTCCAGTCCTGTGGTCTGGTCTGAAAAAATCCTCCTTTGACTTCTCACTGTCCGGGTTGTGTGAGTGCAGGGACCCCTGCGGCAGAGGGTGCTGGCTGGAGCCTGTTTCTGATCTCAGGGGTAACTCTCCATGCTGGAAGACAGCGGGGTGGCAGAGAGGAGTGGTATTCTCGTGTTGGTGGTCTGCAGCGTGAGGCATTTGGTCCGGTTCAGTAGTGTTGTTGGCCAGCAGGTTTGAAAACACTTTTGCTCTCTCTGCTAATTTTGAGTGTCTTAAATCTCAGAGGTAGGTGAGAGGTGATTGCGCGAGGTCAAAATTAGCAGAGAGAGCGTGTGGAGGGAGAAAAGGGGGGTCCTTGATCTTGGGCTGGCCTTCTTGCTTGGGCTTAGCAGTGAGGGGTCGGGGGTACCAAGACTGAGGACAGCGGCGAGCTCTGGAATGGGCTTCTTCGTGTAACTCCTGGGTGTAGTTAATCAAAACAAAGTGGGAACAGGTAAAGCACATCCTGTCTTTGTGTGATCCTGGGTTTGCCCTGTCTGGGAGTTGCCTCACGTGGAAGGAATTGCTTGTCTGTTTGACCTGCGCCATGGAAACTCGGCTGGTTTGGGGTAGGTAGGTTCATAGCTGCGGATCACAGTGAAGTGACGCATGTTTGGGAACCAGTAACTGAGAGTGAACTTTCTCCTCCCTGTGCCATTACACTCCTGTCCCTGTGCATGTTTCCTTCTCCAGCGGTAGGAGCACGTTGAGGACCTGCAGTGGTTATCAACAGCAATTGAAATAAGGAAGGGAATATTGTGAGCTGGTTACACGTGTTTTCCCCAAGTCAGCAAAGGTGGGGAGAGCCCGATGAAGCGTGTTTTTGTGTCCTGTCTGATGCTTCAGAAAGATTGAGCCACAAAGCACCCAACTCTTCAGGCTACGTCTGGGTAGATTGCTAGAGAAGACAGTGAGAAGAGGGCTTGTAGCAGACTGAGTAAAGCAGGGTGGAAAGCGCAGTAGGAAGGAAAGGAGGAGCGCAGGGCTTCAAGAAGCAAGAGCTGGAAGAAGAGGAAATTAGAGTGAGATTTTACAGGGCCTTAACCGAAGAAAAGGAGACTCGGACTGAAAGAAATGAAAGGTGGCAGCAGTTGCACTTGCAAACATCCTGAGGGAAGGAATTGAAAATTAAAGGAAGTCCCCAGAAATGGAGATGAGGGGAAATAGAAGCAGCCCCTCTTATGAGTGGAGGGAAACCCTTGAGACTGGGGAAGAGTGCTCTGGAGGTGGCTGAGCAGAGCGGAGCTGGGAAAATACCCTGAAAAGGGGGTGCTAGCATTGGAAAATCCCAAGGGAGAGGGAAAGGGGAGTCACCGGTGACACACGCTTGGTACGGTTTGATTGGGGGAGAAAGGAGTAGGGCTGAGTTGAGGGCAGGTCCAGAGACGCTGGAAGGGAGGAGTTGCTGGGCTGGAAGTGGCAGAGGGAAAGGAACTGGAGGCAGGAGTGGAGCCTTGTATATGCCTCAGGTGAGCGAGCTCAGCTGGGGACTCTTCCCAGCAGGGAAGTCTGTGAGTGGCCTTTGTGGATGGAGCAAAGTGACCAGAGAGACACAGGGTTTGGAAAGAAGGCAGAGGGAAAGGAGGGCTTGATAGACCGGAGGTAGGCAGGTTGCAGGGCTGCAGAAGGGGAAGGCTAGGGAAGAAAGCACATATTTGGGAGAATCGGTGTGAACATGGCCTGAATCAGCATAATCGGTGGGAAGTCAGGGTGGATTTTGCTTGTGTTTCTCCTGAACACCAGGGTAAATGGCAAGGATAGTCAGGGTGAGGTAAACCACATAGTTTAGCCCAAAGAAAAGAGAAAAAGATACCTTGAAGATTGCACAGCAGAATCCCAGCACGCCGTGCCATGCTGCACCCGCGATGGCTTCAGCAACTTGGATATTCCCAACTATAGGAGGATGGGACCTGTTTCCTCATGGTCTGGGCACGCAGGCATCCTGGCCTCGGCTTCCCGCCCTCGGCCCAGGCACTCGGAGGGCAGCAGGCTCGGGTGGCCTCTGCAGCAGGGCTGGGGCTGATGGGCTCCGGAGGGACTCGGCATGCCATGGGGCTCGGGGAGGGAGTCTCTGAGCTGCGTGGTGGCTCTGGGAGCCGGGCAGGATGGGCTCAGCAGCCTTTTGTAGATATGATGAGTTGTGGAGTTGCTCTTGGGCGAAGGCGGCAAGGAGCCAGGGATTATATTTGCGTTGCATCTCACTTGCGTGTCACTAATGACAGCGCTTGGGATTTCTCCCCCACACGTTGTGCTTGTTCAGGTAGACTGTCCCACGAGCAATTATCTCAACTCGTGCATTCTTCATTTGATGAGGAGCTCGTTCCTGTGCTGCCTGGTGTTCGTTTCTGTACGGAGCTGAGCTGGCACGCAGACCTTTGCAAAGGCACAGCGTGCCAGATCACCCCGTGTAAGGGTTGGAGTGCTTGAATTCGTGTCCCCATCCTCAGGTGGAACAGCTGAGGCAGAATCGAGCAGGACCTGCTTGGGGGGTCGCTTGGACTTCAGGGGCAACCTTTGGGGGAAACACCTCGCCCTGATCAAGGAGCACACTGATTGCGCTGTGCAAGGAAAGGGGTGGAGAAGGTCTCTGGAGGAGGAATATCACAGGAAGAAAACTCCTTCAATTTGGCAGTATCTGTCTGAGTTCGAGGTGTGGCTTTGTTTTCATGGCAGAGCCTTTCAAAGGGCTGGGGTGTTCTGTTACAGCAGACGAGCGTGTTAGCAGATTGCTTCTGCTAAAGTAATTAGCAGTGATGTCATCTTTAAACTTCCGAGTAACCTATCCCTAGAATTGCTGTCCGCCTGTATCGCAGCAGCAGCTAGCTCAGACGATGAGCGCTTCCCTCTCTGGGTGATGGCACAGCAGGGCTCATCTTTGTGGAGGGTTGGGCTTTTCCCAAATCCTGTGTATTGGGGCTTGTGCTCGCCTCTCGTCAAAGCTCAGCGTTGTATTTGGGGGGGTGGAGCGAGGCCAGGGAGCTGCTGCTCTCCAGGGAGCTCTGCGCCTGCCAGGGAAAACAACTGTTTTCTCTGGTGTTACTCTTAAACTCACCTCGATCGAGAGCTGCTACCAGGTGAAACCGGAGCTTTCCCCAGCCGGCTCATGAGTATCAGTCCAGCATTTCCTCTCAGTCACAAGGGCGAAAAAACTTCATGTGAGAAGTTGAGCTTCGTTTCTGCAAAGGAAGAGCTGCTCTGCAGCGGGAGCAGTTTCTTCATTAGTCAACCAAAGTGACTGACGCCTGACTGAACTGATTTAATTGTAATATATTCTTGTCATTAACTGTGTCTTTAATTTTGTGCCACAGTTCTCTCAACCTTCACGAGTGTTTAGTCAGCACTAGATATTTTCCTGTCCACCCCAAAGAAAAAAACTTTGAGAGGCAGAAGAGGAGAAGACTGGAAGGAGAAAGCAAACGAGTTGTTAGGGTGCTGTACTTGGACCTGCAGTGCAAGGGAGGCCTCACGACGAAACAAGGAGGCAGCGAAGTGGAGAGGGGTGACAAATCGAGGAGCGGTTGCTCTAGCAGTAATAATTGGTGCAATATAATCGGCGTGTAGCTCGTCCCTGGGCTGCAACGGGCTCTTGGGTGTTTAGAGTTTGGGGCAGGTTGGTGCCTCCTGCTTCCGTTTCCAGAAAGGTTTGGTTTTCCATATTTTCCGTGGCGCTCCCTCCTGCATCCTCATGATCAGCCAAGGGTGGCACGTTCCCAAGGGCACCCAAAACCAGTCGGGGCTACCTAGTGAGAACCCAGCTCTCCTTCGTCCGGAGCTACGAGTACCTCCTCCGGTCGAGGGACTGATGTTTTCGACAGGCCTCTCCCATCTCCTACCCTCCAGGGGGAAGGGCACGAGATTCCCGGCTGTCTTTTCCTCCTGCGGTCTCCACCCTCATATTAAGTCTCCGAGCCTCTGATCAGCCCCTCCACCTCAAGGGAGCAGGCGTTCTCTAGCGTTCGGACTTGAGCTATAACTGCAGAAAGGCGTTGGGCAAGAAGTCATAGAGTCCCTCATTTTATTCGGGGCTGAGCATGGATTTCTCAGGTGGGTTAGGTGGCTCGGCTTTCTCTGCAGCAAACGCCGCAGGGCCTTGGGGTGGGAAGGGAGACGGCAGGCTGCGGCCGGGCTCCCTTGGCTAATCACAGCCTTCATGGGGTGGTCATTACTCCGGTTTTGCAGATGTGGAAAGGCACGCTGACGTTAGGTGATAGGCCTGGGGCTACAGCGTCAATCTGTGTCAGAGCTGAGCTTGGAGATCGGCATCTTGCTGATTGGGATTTGCCAACAGGGTTTAAATCTACCAGGCGCTGTTTCCATCTTCCACTAAACGCCTGCTCCGTGTCCTGGGGAGCCCGCTGTTATTTTAGTGAGTATTTTTACACGACTGTCTCTCTTCTCTTGCCTTGTTAATTTTTTTTTTTCTTCCCCCCCTCCAGGTGAGGTGTGGCATGCCAGATGTCAAGTTTTAATGATTTTATATGGTTTTTTTAAAAGACGAATGGATTAATGAAGAAGAATTTTAGTGAAGTAAGGGGAGCTAAAAATGGAGCGATTTGGAACAAACTGAGATCTTCCCCTGCACCACTCGGGCCACGGGTGAGACAGACCTATTCAACACCGTTTTCACCATCAGTTGTCTTCTGGGGTTGTAAAAGCGCTCCCTGAAAGCTCCCCTCCAGATCTCTCCATTAACCTACCCTGCGCTGCTTGGAAATGGTTGCCGCAGAAAAGATTTAATGAAATTCCCGTCGATTCCCAACCACCGAGTGGATACTAAGCCCGTGGAAAGGCCTGGGGGGTCAGGAGAAAGGAACAAGTAGGAAGAGGACGAAAACACACAATCCGCTGGACCTTCCCCTCCCGCCCCCCTTGCAAAGGAAGGATTTACAGCTCAACCTTGCACCAGCTGTTCCTCGGCTTTAACAGTCAAGAGAGAAATAAATAAAATTAAACGGCCACCGCCAGCCAGCCAGTCCCGGATCCTGGTGAAATCAGGGAGAGTGTTTCTGTGACCCCCTCCAGCGAGGGGGAGGAGGAGGAGGCGGCGGCGGCACAGCAGTGCTGTGAGGAAGCTGGGCAGATTGCTTGCGAGACAGCCCCCTCCTCCCGTGCAGCAACCAGAGGGGGCTGCAGCATATCAAAGGGCAGATTAAAAAGGAGAAGTGGCTTCCTTGAGACTCCCAGAGTGGCTTTTTTGCAAGAGGTTTACCGACATCTTGCTCTTTCCCAGGGTGCTCGCTGGGTGGGAAGGTGCACCCAGCTCCTCACCTTGCACGTCGCACTCGTCCCCTTGCCCGAGCCTGGAAGGCTTCCCTTCCCCTTGGAGCCTGGTTGCCGCTGTCAGCCGTGGGGGGACCTGCTTTTTGCAGGCTGTTGCCTGACTGAGGGAAGTTCGTAACGGCTCTCAGCATTCCTGCCCCAACGGCTGTTCTAAATCCAAATCCGGTTCTCTGTTCTGAATTTTTAATGTTTTTAAACCTGCTTCCCTGCGCTCGCAAACTCTTGCGGGGCAGAGCATAGCGTGGACTCCTCTCCTGGGCCTTGTGCTCCAGGACCGCCGTGGACTTCTCTGGACTGTCCGCTCCAGTCAGAGCTTGCCCTGGGAGCAAGCGCGGAGCTGGGTAGTGGTTTGCCCCCATCCCTCTCCCCTCCCCTTCTCGTCTTGCTCTGAGTCCCGCTGGGCCTGGGCTATGCTGCGGGGCGGATCCCCCACCACAGCTCCAACATGCCAGCAGCATCCGGAAAGAGATTCAAACCCAGCAAGTACGTCCCGGTCTCGGCTGCTGCCATCTTCCTAGTGGGAGCCACCACCCTCTTCTTTGCCTTCACGTGAGTCTCAGCTACGCAAGCAAAGAGTGGGGAGGGTGAAGGGAGCCCTGGGGACCCAGCCCGCTCCGTGCGGTGCCGTGAGGTTGGGGAGGCAGAGACCGCATGGGGGTTATCTGGGAGAGGAACTGTGACCTCTTGCTGGACTAAAGGGGGGATATTGTGCTCTGGGTGCTGAAGGATGAACGATGGAATAGCCCTGCAGTCCATCGGAGCAATCCAGCCTCAGCCGGACCCGTCTCTCTCGGTTTCCCCATGAGGGGAGCCAGAGGAATCAGGGCACGGTGGGTCCCAGCGGGGCACCTTGCCACCACTCGGCTCCGGTTCCTGGCAGCTGCTCCTCTCCTGTCTTCGGGTGTTTGCACAACTCGCTCGTCTCGCTGGCAACTCTCTCACAAATCAGCCTGGGAGTTAGTTTGTGACCTGTAGGTGGAAAATGGCACAGATGATTTTCTCCTTTGGAGCTAAGTGAAGGGGTTTGGTGGACTGGGGCGGGCTCCATGTTAATTTTAGAGTTTCGTAACTGATTTGTGAGCCACAAAGGAAAGTTCAAGGAGAAGTACTCTGACCCCTGTGTGGATCTCTCGCTGCTGTTGATGTCAGCCTTGCCCTGAGGAAACGAGGGTTTGGTATCTCTGGAGAGGACCCAAAAGAGTGGCCTGCCGGAGGGTCACTGGAGCCCAACGCAGGCGCCTGTGTTGGCCTTGGAGCCGGTGGGGAAAAGCCAGGGTGTAAAATGGCACCAGTTGCTGGAGGGGGCCAGAGCGTACCGTAGGGATCTCCCTGGGCTGGGAGAGGGATAGGGCTGCTGCTCACGTTAACATTTTCCTTTCCTAGGTGACAAATAGCTTATTAGCACTCGCTCGGGGCCGAGCTGAGCCGGTTCTGGGTTGGTGGCAGGCGGGGAGGCAGGACCTCAGGGTGCCGAGGAGGCTGCTGAGCTGCTGTGCTGTCAGGGAGCTGCCTGCACTCCCCACTTGAGCGGCCGCAGCCGGGCTGGCACCGAGGCACGTGTGTGCTGGGCAGGAATGCTGGAGCACGGCAACTGGGACTGGCTACCAAATCCTGCAGTGTGTTCCTGGGGTCGGGGTCTGAGAGGGGATGTGTTTTGGGGGGACAGCAGAGAGATCTGTAGATACGACAGGTGTTTCTTTGTGCTCGCACCTTGGAGGGCTTGATGGTGGCTCCGTGCAAAGGGTTTGGGGTTGTTATGGCAGTCCGGAGTGTGCTGGCTGCTGGCCTGGGGGTGCAGGCAGCTGCTGGCCTGGGCAGGGGAGAGGAGGGTGATGGGTGACTGCTGCCTGCATCCCCTCAAGCCTGTTGAGCAGCTCCTTCCAGCCAGCCAGCTGCCCTTGGCTCTGCTTTGCCACTTGAGCCTCCCTCCATCCCTCCTTTCCTCGTCCCATCCCTCTCCTTCTCCCGTCCATCCATTACTCCTCTGCCTGCCCCAGCACTGCAGCAGGGCAGAGCACACGCTGGTCTGAAGGTGGGCGGCCCACGGCCTCGGCGGGTGCAGGGAGGCAGGAGACCAGCCCAGCTCCCCTTTTCCTCCCTGCTTAGCCGTTTCTCTTCGCTGCGAGCTGCTTCTGGCAGTGTCCTGGCCGGGTGGAGAGGGAGGTGCACCCCCTGCTCCTGGGGAGCCCCTCCCGCTCCCTGGGGTGGCTTGCTCTTGCGGGGCACCTTTCATGGTGCCCCGGCAAGAGCTTTCCCCGCTGAGGGGTTTACTGCAGGGGTGGGCTGGTGGGGCTGCAGGGATTAGCCAGAGCCGCGGAAGGCGGCTCCTCCTCGGAGGCAGAAGGGCCGGACATGATGGCTGCTGCCACTCCCTGGGACCAAGCCATCGGTGGCTGGAAGGTCACCGCGGCTTTAATGCCTGGCAACAACCGGGCAATAAAAGAGTAATTTGACGACTAAAGGACAGAGCCGGTTTGATTTACTCCTTCCAGCAATGGGAGGCAGCTGCTGGTGTCGCTCAGCAGCGTGCAGCAGTCCCCTCGCCGAGACACTGAACGTTTATCAGGCTGGCGTTGCTGGCAGCTCTGAGGCTGGAGGTTTTGCTGCTTTGGGCTGTCAAATGCTTGCAGGAAGTCGCTGTCTCTGTGCTACCGCTTCAGGGGATGAAGAAGAGGAGGGAGCCGGCGATGTCCTCTGAGCAGCTGTGCGTGACATGCCGTGACTTGTGGGGACAGGTCCTGCTTTGCGTGACCTGTGTGCCTCTGCTTTGTCATGGCGGGCTGCACGCTGCACTTTGTGGGGGGATAGCAGGGCAGCCCTACACCCCCAAACCCAGTCCGTGCTGCTGCGGCCAAGCCTGCGGTACCTGGCTGTGAGCTATCGCAGCAGCCGATAGCAGCCACTTATCAGCGAGCGGCGTGGTGCGAGGCATCGCCGAGAGCAGGCACTGGTGCTGCGGAGCAGGTTTGTTCAGATCAGGAACACCTGGGCAGGATCGCTTTAATTGTAGGTCAGTGGATGTTATTTAACCTACTTTAAAACATCAAATTAAATCTCAAGCAGAGCGGCAAAGCGCAGCACGGTTTCACACAGGTTGTTCGGCAGGGATGGAATTGCGTTACTCCCTGGCGTTACAGTTCTCTTAGGCCAATTTCCGCCTGGCTGCTGGAGCGGGATGGAAGGGACGTACAGCACCACGGCGAGGTGTGCCTCCTGCGCGAGAGCCGTGGGATTGGTTTCCTGGGGATTGCTATGCCCCTCTTCCCTGCCTGGCGGAAGACAGGCGAAGCGGCTGTGAGCCTGCTGCCTAGCACCTGATGCGGAAACAGGGCCCCCCTCCGCAGCACTTGCCGTGTCTGGCGTGCTTGCTGCAGACCCACTTGGGAGGGTTACGCTGTCAGCGTCGGACCTCAAGCTCGCACTTCAGGAAGTGAAATGGAAGTTGTGAGGTGGGAGAGCTCTGGGACACCTCCCGTGGGGCCTCCTCCCAGGCAGAGAGCAGCCGGGGCTCAGCACAGCTCTCTTGAAAGGCTCCAATTGTGTTGTTTCTAACGTATCTGCCGGATGCCTTTTGGTCCACCCACACTGGCCCAGGATTTATATCTCTGGGCTAAGAACTGTATTTAATTGATCAATTTAATTAGGAAGTGCTGCAGAACACGTGGCAGTTGAAATGAGCTGAGGCTGATTGTGCTGGAGGGAGCAGGCAGCAGGAAGAGGGGACGTTCCTGTCCTCCCTCTGGAAGGAGTGCAGGTCTCAGACTTGCTGGGGTCTCAAACAGGAGCTGCTTTAGGACCGAAATTCCCCCCTGAGGTCAGTTTGTCCATTCCTGCATCGCCCCCCGGCCTGTGCTGGTCCCTGCTCCTCGTGCAGTCAGTGCTCAGCTTCTTCCCCTCTGGAGGGAGGGAGCACCTCCGAGCTGCCCTTGGCAGGGGCTCTCTGGATAGCGTGCTGTCAGTTGGCCTCTTCTTCTCTTTGCCTCGACTCTCGCTTGTGGCCACAGCTCAGCATAGCCTTTGGGGCTGTATAGAAGCCTGCAAAGTATAAACCGTTTCTTGCAATTAGGTGAATCTGTCTGTAGAACCTCTGACCCCAACTTTTCCTCCTGTTCTCACGGCTGGGAAGGCTGTGAGGGAACTCCAGCTGTTTGGGAAAGGAGCTCTTGCCTCCTCCAGCATTGGTGGAGGAGAGAGAAAGGAGAGGTATGAGGATGGGGACACTGGGGTAGGATGCGGCAGTGCCTCTGGTACACTCTTGGTTGGACCCAAACTTGTGTGACCATCGTGGTGAGCAGGGGTTGCGTTTGCAGCAAGACCTTCGAGAGAGCTGGAGAGGCCGCGAATCCAGCCCTCCTGCGGCGGGACAGCGAGGTGAGAACGGCCTGGCACGGCGCCGGCCCCTCCTCACTTGGCGGCGGATCGGAGTCCAGAGGTGCAGGCAGGGTGGGGAAGGCATCCTCAGGGACAGCTTTCTTCTGGGAGAGGGCAGGGGATGAGGGGCCGCAGGGTGGCTATGAGCCTGCGGAGCGGGGCAGAAGCCAGGCCAGGGAGTGACGGGCTTCTCCTGGTATGACTAGTGGCAAAAAGCCCATCTCGGATCCAGATGTGACTCAGTTTACCCAAGGTTCCCCGATTTCTCTTATGTGCTGCCAGAGACAAGTCTCAACAGCTCTTCTAGCGACGGGCGTGCTTCACATCCCAATCTGGAGAGGGATCTTGATCAGTTCTCCAGGACCTGCGTGGCCACGGTGGTGAGCAGCCTCCCTCCTTCTCCCCTGGGGAGCTGCAGCTACCTGTGCTCCCCAGCTGCTCCTGGTGTCGAGGCAGGGTCTGCAGCCCTGTGCTCTCCGTCTGGGAGAGCAAAAGGCAGGAACACGTCAGTGCTTCTGATAATGAGGTTTCCGCTCGGGGATCGGCAGCCACCTTTGCTCTCTGCGCTGCAGAGGGCCGTGTTCCCTCCCGCGGGGTGGGGTTGATCTCGGGGAGACGACTCCCCTGTGTTTGGGGCCACGAGCACAGATGCCAGCGGGCGGTTTGGTTCGAGTATCCTATGGTATGTGTATAGTGAGGATTCCTGCTTCCCTCCCATGGCGTGGTGGGGTCCCTGGGTGTGGAGAGAGCTGGGAGGATGGCAGGCAGCGGGCTGCCATGCTTGGCAGTGCTGGGGAGGAGACTCCTGGCATTGTGCTTGCGACCCGGGAGTGTTCAACCTGAGGCTACCCTTGTAAGCTGCAGGTCCTTGTGGTCCCCGGGTAGGGTATTCTGCTTGCCCTGGCCCGTGAAATCCCAACCCGGGGTGGCTTTGCATCGCTGGCCGGTTGTTCAGGGTGTAAAGTTTGCTCCGTGCAGAGCAGCCCCTGGCAGCTTGCCTGTCCGGTTGCACGCAGCTGGCAAGACCTGATAAGGACAGGGGTTGTAAGCTGGCCCCGAGGCACCACACCAGCTTCTCCAATCAGTTCTCCTTTCTGAAGGCTGAAGTTCAATTTTTCATCCACCTGTGGAGTCTGGCTGGCAGGTTGGCTCTCGGAGTAATCGGGGTCCTAGGGTTCGTGGCCATCCAAAATAGAGACGCAAAATGGAGACTGGGTTTGGAGGACATGCTGCAGCGAGCCCTCTGCTCAGTCTGCAGCTGAACATGCAGCCCCCGGAGCAGAGCTGGACTGACGGGGGGTCGATGTCCCCAGGCAGGTCTCCTCCGTTTGATCCATTGGCACCATTGGTCGCCCTTTTAAAGCTGGGGCTGCGTCCTCCTCGATGCCAAGGTGTCTGAAGTCTGCTGGTGCTCCCTTAGCTAAAGGGTCAGCCTTTCTCACACCTGGGGATCCTGCCCCCTGGGAGCTGTGCTTCTCCCTCCTGGGAAGGGCTCACTGCCCAAACAGCGCCGGAGATGATGGGAGAGGTATTCCTTTCCCCCTGAAAGGCCAGTCCTTCCCTCTCTGCCTGCCCCAGAGCTTTTCCTCTGCACCAGCCTTTCCTGAGGCAGCTCAGCCTTTCCCCTGCCTTGCTAGGGTCTGTCTTTCGAGGATCTGGGCTGCCTGTTTGGCTCAGCCTTGCTGTTGGCGTTTCCTTTGAGCAGGGATGGCTGGCGTGCAGTGGGTCTCCCTGGCTCCCCTCCATCCCTTTCAAGCAAAGATTTGGGCTGGGCTTTGCCTTTCTAGAGAGAGGAGCTCCTTGCTCAGCGTTTCTGGAAGGGCTTTTCCTACCTTTAGGACTCATCTGAGCCCCCTGCCCCTCTTCCTCCAGCAGTCTCTCTGCTGCCGCTCTTACCTCTGCAGCTCGGCAGAGGGCAGAGCCAGGGAGGTTCCTCTTGAGTTGGGGTGCTCAGCTCAGTGATGTGGGGTGTTTGGCTTTGCCCTTCCTTGGGGCCAAGTGACATTATGAATGGCCACCTTCCCCTTGGCAGCGTCTGTGTCTGGTGCCCAGGGCAGGAGAGCAGACCAACACCCCTCCAAAGGGGCTGCTGCACCACGGCTGAGAGACCCATCGGGTCTCTCAAAGACCAGGACAAGAGTGGCGATGAAGAGAGATGGGGGCTAACGAAGCCACCCATCTCCTTGAAACTACACCACCGGCAAGGCCCCTGGCCTGGAAGCTGCCGGGAATGGGCAGTTTGCCCCTTGCCCAGCTCTCCTTTGGCTGCTGGGTGAGTACCTGGGGGCTGCCAGCTCCCTGCCGGCTCTCTGCCTTGGCAGTCTGCCCCGCCACAAATACCAGTTTGCCCTCTGCGAGACTGGGAGACTTTCTCGCCTTCGTTTTCTGCAAACCACTTAAACCACTTGAATATTTCTCACCAGTGCTGTTCCGGTGGGTGGCTGGGGGCAGCCCTGGCAGCAGCTTGGTGGTGGCGGTGGGTGGGACGAGTCCTCTCCCCGGGCACAGCCCGCCCGTCGGAGGGGAAGGGGAGGCTGGGCTAGGTGTGAGCTCTTTGCTCCTGGCGTGGCTTCCAGCCCCATGGCAGCTCCCAGCGATGCCGGTCATACTGGGCTAGCTGGGCTCGACGCGGCCAGCATGTTCTTCTCTTCCTCAGGTCTTGGCCTCGCAATGTCACGTACGTCCTGTACCTCTCCAGAGCTGCTCTCCAAGGGTTTCGGGACACAGATTGGAGAGGGCTCCTCCTTGCCAGCCCGTCCCAGCTGCGCTGGCGCCGCCCGCTCTGCGGAGAATCCGCCTGGCTGGCTTCCAGAGGAGATGGCAGGGCCGGCTGTCTCGGGAGGCAGAGCCGGCAGGGCTGGTGCTGTGCAGGTTGTGAAGGAGCCGCTCCCCGCCCCGGAGGAGAGCTCTCGGGTGAAATGCCGGGAGATGCTGTCCCAGATACGCGGAGGCGGGGAGGCATCGCCCAAGGTGCCCAGGAGGGCGAGGCTCCCACCCCAGCGAGGCACTCGGGGGCTCCTGCGCAGCATGGAGGAACGGGGGCGGTTGTGGAAGAGGTCTTGGAGAAGACAGTTTGCAGGTGCAGCGCTGGTCTGGTGTACAGGGCCGGGGCCTGGAGGTGCTGCTGAGGGTGGAGGTGCCGGGCCCTGCTTCGGGAGAGGAGGAGGAGGAGTGTGGTGGTTGGCAGAGCAGGGCTTGGCTCCCGGCACGCTCCTGCTAGCCAGGTGTCTCGTAAAGTCGAGAGGGTTTGCCCTCCTGTTCTCTTGCCCTCGTCACTGTGCCTGGACAGAGGCTGCCTTGTCCTTGGCCCGCGGAGGGCAGGTCCCGCTGCTGCTTCCCACCCTCTCTGGGTGCAGGGAAGAGCCAGGGCATGGAGCTGTGCCCGGTGCTTGGGTGTGCCCTGCCCGCCTCTCCCTCCGCCACTGCCAGGTAGGTGCCAAGGCAGGCGTGCCCGCTCCTCCAGCCCGGACCCGTCTCATCTCCTGCCTGGCACTCGCCTGAAGGCAGCCCTCCGCCTGGCACCATCCCCGTCCCCTTGCACGCTGCCCCACGCAAGAGGGCGGCCCCCCCGCCCTCACTCAGGGCCCTGCTAGCCCTGGACCAAGGGTTCATTCCCAGTTGGAGCCTCGCCGGGGCTCCCAGGGCTGCCGTGACAAGGACAGGGGCTGCCTCGCCGGTGGTGGGACCCGTCCCTCGGCTGAGTCACAGCGGGTGGTGGCGGAGGGGGGGACAGGACCAGCGCCTGCCCCTTCACCTCTACCTGCTCGGGGGCTGCGGGGGATTACCGTGCTGGCGCCATATGTCACCCTGCCCGCTGAGCCCTGCACTCTGCCCCTCTCCGCTCCTGCTGCCTAAATCCATCTGCGCTTATCGCAGTGGGGGGAAGAGAGGGACAGATGCTGTCCTAGATCTGCAGGATTAAACTCCCAGCAGCAAAGCAGATTAGGGTATTAGGCTGGTGCCTCTGAGGGAGAAGCCCGCTGCCCTGAGCCCGTGCCTGCCCGGGGCGGGGGAACGGTGGTAATTCCCTTGCTGTGCTCCCACAGGGCCCTTTGGCCAGGCCTACGGAGGAGCTGGGTGCTGGCCGGGGCAGGCTGGTGTAGTGATGGGATCCCCACGTGCCACTGGAGTTGTCTCCAGGCTGGGCTCCAGCTCCAGCATGTGAGGAGCAGGAGCAGCTCTGGAGGCTTTGGAGCTGCTGCTGGTTTTGCATCCCCTCGCGGGGTCTCCTCTGCCCCCCGTGCTCACTGGTGTGACGCATGGAGGGTGGCTCCCAGGTGCCATGCGGCTGGATCCCTCCCGAGTGTCCCCCGTGCTGTCGGCCTGGCTCACTCCATTCTCGCCACCGCCTGCGGTCACTGCCCGTGGCAGCGGGTCCTGCGCAGGCAGCGCCCGTGGGGCTGTGGCCGCAAGAAGCGAGCGGTGGTTTTACTCTGTGATGATTTACCAGAGCGCTTCCCGCACCAGCCCTCCACGGGTGCTCCCCGGGGCTGGGGGGTAGGCTGGTCTGCAGAGGGTGGCTGAACACACTCTAGGTCAAGCTGGCCTGGGTGTAGCTCCAGTTTAGGGGAGGGCACTGGGTGAGAGCAAAAGGAAGGTTGATGGCAGGGAACCTCCACAGCTGGCTGCCTGGGCAGGAGCCTGAAAATACAGCCCAAGAGCGGGGAACGTGGACTTCCCAGCCAGGCCACCACTGAGCACGGCAGTAATGGCTTACAGGGACGGCTGTGGGGCTCGGAGGGAGCAGGTAGTGCCTGCTCGGCCCTCGCTTGCTCTGAGGGCACCGTTGGGCCTTGGTGACACCTGCCTGGGGCTCTACGGGAGCGGGGCCAGCAGGGAGGCGATGCGAGGGGCAGCGGGAAGCACCGGAGGAGTGACCCGTGGGACAGGGCCTGGGGGTCTCACTGCTTTTGTGCCTGCAGATGCCCAGGGCTCAGCCTGTACATCTCCCCAGTCATTCCTGTCTACAATGCCGTCGTCTTCCTCTTCGTGCTGGCCAACTTCAGTATGGCCACCTTCATGGACCCAGGCATATTCCCGCGAGGTGAGTCTGGCTCTGCTTGGGAAGTGTCTCGGATAGAGCTACCTCCTTCCACCCTTCCTCCGAGGTAAAGAGGATTACCTGATCCCAAAAGGCTTGAGGAAAGCCCTCCTTGCCCTGCCCGGGTGGGATTGGGTGATGACACACGCTATGGGGACAGTAGCTCTGGGTTCAGCACCCAGCCTGTAGGACCAGGTAGCGGAAGCAGCGTAAATCCTGGCCCCCCCTGTTAGGTACCTGGGGCTCAGGGCCTGGGAGAGCCCCCCTGCCTCTACCTGTATTTGGGGGTCCCTGGCTGGTCCCTGTGCCGGGTGAGATGGGCCTGGTGACAGAGGAGGGCGATGCCGGGCATCGCCCGGTGTCAGGATGGGCAAAAGGCTGGCTGGACCCTGGCGTTGCCTTCCCCCACTCCCTGATGCATGGCTGTGCTGGGGTTTCCCCGTCAGCTGAGGAGGACGAGGACAAGGAGGACGACTTCCGAGCCCCGCTCTACAAGACGGTGGAGATCAAGGGCATTCAGGTGCGCATGAAATGGTGTGCGACCTGCCGCTTCTACCGGCCGCCGCGCTGCTCCCACTGCAGCGTCTGTGACAACTGTGTGGAGGTGAGGAACTGCCAGGTCTCGATGCCTCTTCATTTCCACGTAGAGTTTCATACGTAGTGCAGGCAGGGAGCCCTGGCAGCCAAGCCCTTCACTGTGTCTTCTCCCCACTGACAGGAGTTTGACCATCACTGCCCCTGGGTCAACAACTGCATCGGGCGGCGCAATTACCGTTACTTCTTCCTCTTCTTGCTGTCGCTCACCACGCACATCATGGGGGTGTTTGGCTTTGGCCTGCTCTACGTCCTCTACCAGGTGGAGGAGCTCTCCGGCGTCCGCATGGCGGTCACGTATCCTCTGCGAGGCTGCAGGAGTAGGGCCGAGGCGGGGAGGGCGTTGGTGGGGCTGGGGACAGCGTGCTGTGGAGCAGGGCTACAGCTCTTCCTTAGCTATCTGCTGATAGTATGGTGGTGATGTGCGTGGCCGGCTTATTCTTCATTCCCGTCGCTGGCCTTACGGGGTTCCACGTGGTGCTCGTGGCAAGGGGCCGTACTACCAACGAACAGGTATGCCTGTGGGGCTGGTGCAGGGCTGCTGGCTCCTGTCAGGCCACATCTGGATACGTTTTGGGGCTCCCTGGGACAAGACAGACATGGACAGGCTGGATTGAGGCAAGGGAAGGCCACTGAGCTGGTTGGGAGCTAGAGCACAAGAGGTCTGTGAGGGGAGGCTGAGAGCACCTCATCTGTGCAGCCTGGAGATGGGGGATCTTTGCTGCTGCTGTTAGGGGTGGCTGTAGAGAGGATGGAGCCGGGCAGGCTCTTCTCAGGAGGGCAAGAGGCAACGGGCACAACTTGAAACAAGGCCACTTCCAGTTAGACATTAGGGAAAGACACGAACAGGGATCTGGAAAAGGGGGAGTGTCTCCAAGGATCTCTGTCCTTGGAGGTTGTCATGAGTGAGCTGGACAAACCCTGAGCAACCTGATCTGGCTGGCTGGACTGGAGACCTCCTGAGGTCCCTGCCCACCCCAATATGCTGCGATGCTCCTCATCCTGCAGGTGACGGGCAAGTTCCGCGGTGGTGTTAACCCCTTCACCAACGGTTGCTGTAAGAACGTCAGCCGGGTCCTCTGCAGCTCCCCAGCCCCCAGGTGAGCCTGGCACAGCATGGCGGTACCCCCCCAGCCCCGCAACACGCGGGCAGACTGCCCCATCCTGAGCTCCAGGCCTTGACCTTCCTCCCACCCCTCTCCCTAGGTACCTCGGGCGCCTGAAGGCTGAGCAGACGGTGCTGGTGAGACCCCCCTTCTTGCGGCCCGAGGTGTCAGATGGTCAAATCACTGTCAAGATCATGGACAACGGTATCCAGACAGAGCTGAAGAGGACGAAGGTGAGGAAGGTGGGAATTAGCGGTCCCTGTGTTGGGGCCCTCCATGGAGCCCAGGGGTGCAAGCCTGCATCCGTGAGTAAAGAACCGAGTGAGCCTTGTCACGTTCCCCATCCCCCTCCGTGTTGTCTTGTTCTGTGTCCCCACGGGACGGAAACCCATGTCCCTCCCATGCAGCAGCGACCACATGAGGCTTTACACCCTCCATTGCCCTTCCCCATCCTGTCCTTCCCCCTCGCAGCATCCTTTGGAGGTCCCCCTTCCCCAGCACTTCCCAGCACCTGAGGCACGTGCCGCTTTCAAGCACTCAGTATGTTGGATGGCCCAGGAAGCAGTGAGAGCCCCCTTAAATGCTGCTGCCCGCTCCCTGCCTGCCGAGGGGAGGGCTGAGGCCTTGGCACCCCTCTGATCCTCCCTCTGCGCTTTGTCTCTGCAGTCCAAAGGAAGCCTGGAGGTGACGGAGAGCCAGTCTGCTGACGCTGAACCGCCCCCCCCACCTAAGCCAGACCTCAGCCGCTACACGGGCCTGAGGACACACTTAACCCTGGCCACCACCGAGGGTAAGGAAGGCACGTAGGGTCCCAGGCAGCCCCTGGGAGGGGGCTGCGCCAGGCAGACCAGGAGCCAGGGCCTCAGGCGGAACAGGCTGCAGGGCAGACCCGAAGCACATCAGCACCACCGCGTTATGGGGCAGGACATGCCTGTGTTTCCGGGCTGGTATATGTGGCCCCTTGCACTTAGAGAAGCCTGCAGGATGCTTACAGCCAGCTCTGCTCCGTCAGACAGGAGCAGGAGGCCGAGCCGAGACAGCGCGGTGCTTGTCCAGAGCTGCTGTGAGCTGCAGTGGCCTGTGATGGGCAGGCTTGCAGGCTGCTGTGCTGCAGGCAGGCGCAGGAGCATTGCCCGGATGAAGGAGGCGAAGGAGCGGAGGCCTGGCTTGGCAGCAGAGAGCCTGCGTGACTCGCCTTCCTCGCTTCCCTGAGCGCCGGTGAAGCAGTGCTCGGAGCTGCCTGCGTGGGCTTGGCGAGAGAGGTGGGATGTGAAGGGCAGAGCTTGGAAGCAGCCGCTTCCGCAGCAGGCCAGAGACCTCTGCAGCTCTCCTCGTCCCCCCAGCCAGGGCGCAGCACTGCCCGGCCCTACTGCCTGGAGAAGGGCTGCAGCACGTGTATCAGTGGGGTGACCAGCCAGCAGGTCTGTGGCATGCCCGGGCACCCACGGACGCCTCCATGCAGTGCACATCCTGCTGACCCCGCGGTGTCACCCAGCCAGAGCTACTCTGCAGGGGTGTGGAAGTGCCAGCCCCAAGCACATTGCCATGGGGACATGTTTTCTGTTCTGCTCCGTTTCATCCGCCCCTGGTGCACCTCTCCTTGAGCCCATTCCTCTCTCCGCCTCCGCCTCCCTGGTCTGTCCGCCCCAGGCTCAGAGCCGGTTCTTGGGAAAGGAGGGCAGGGCTCCACACAGCGTTCCTTCCCCTGCGCAGCCCCAGGATGCTGCCGCGTGTCTGAGCGTCTTCTCTCTTACCCTGCCTGCAGACAGCAGCTTGCTAGGCAAGGACAGCCCCCCGACTCCCACCATGTACAAGTACCGGCCTGGCTACAGCAGCAGCAGCAGCTCGGCAGCCTTGCCCCACTCCACCAGCGCCAAGGTAAGGCCATGCCCGCTGTCACCTTCCTGAGGCCGAGCTGGCAAGGAGGGAACCCAGCCTCAGGGGGATGCCGCCACGTTCCTGGTTGGGGGAGAGTTTGGCGTGGGTGTTGGGAGCTTTGCAGGGGCCCCATCTTTCTGTGGGTGACTGCCGTGTCTCTGCCCCTCAGCTGAGCCGAGTGAACAGCCTGAAGGAGCCCAACTCCATCTGCGAGAGCAGCCATAAGCCCAGCTACCGCTCAGAGCCGAGTCTGGAGCCTGAGAGCTTCCGCTCGCCCACCTTCGGCAAGAGCTTTCACTTTGACCCACTCTCCAGCGGCTCCCGCTCCTCCAGCCTCAAGTCGGCCCAGGGCACAGGCTTCGAGATGGGCCACCTCCAGTCCATCCGCTCAGAGGGCACCACCTCCACCTCCTACAAGAGCCTGGTGAACCAGACGCGCAACGGCAGCCTGTCATACGACAGCCTGCTGACGCCCTCTGACAGCCCCGACTTCGAGTCGGTGCAGGCGGGCCCAGAGCCCGACCCGCCGGTGGGTTACACCTCGCCCTTCCTTTCGGCCCGCATCGCCCAGCAGAGAGAGACCGACCTGCACGGCCGCTTCACCGGCGCGGTCTCCCCCAAGCACGCGCCGCCCCGCGAGCCCTCGCCCGTGCGCTATGACAATCTCTCCCGCCACATCGTGGCCTCCATTCAGGAGCGGGAGAAGCTGCTGCAGCAGCAGCTGGCCCCGGGCAGGGAGGAGGTCGCGGGACTGGCGGACTCGGGCATCCAGTCGGCGCCAGGCTCCAGCAACGCCCCCCGCACCAGCTCTTCCTCGGACGATTCAAAGCGCTCACCCCTGGGCAAGAACCCGCTCACCCGCCCGGCCCCGCCCCGCTTTGGCAAGCCTGAGCCCCCCCACGTGCTCCGAGTGCGCTCCCTGGGCTCCCCTGACCCGCCTGCCGCCCCCCACCTGGGCAAATCTGTGTCTTACAGCAGCCAAAAACCAGCGTCTCAGGCCAGCGTCCCCGAGACGGAGGAAGTGGCCTTGCAGCCCTTACTGGCACCAAAGTAAGTACTGGCGCTGGCCGCCTCATGCACAGAGCAGTCTGTGGCCCTGCGGTGGGGGGGCCCTCGCCCCAGTGCCTCGCCGGGATTCCCCAGAGGGAGTCGGGGGCCCATCGCACCTCCCCTCCCTGCCTGGCATGTCCCCTCCAGCCCTCCTTCCTCTGCCCCAGCACCCGGGGGCAGCGAAACGCCCCTCACTGGGGAGCAATGCTGCACGTAGCCTGGAGGAGGGCCAGGGAAATCCTCCTCCCCTTCCTCCTCAAGAACAGAGCTGGTGCCCCCCCACGCCTCCCCAGGACACCCCACGGGCCTCTCGGGGTGCTGGAGTGGCGCGTGGTGCTGGAGGTCCCTGGGGAGGGCAGGGCTGTGGCTGCGCTGGATGCTGGGATCCCTCCTGGGGGTGATGGCAGCCCCGCAGTCCTGTCCTTCCCCCCACTCCAAGCCCTCCTCACGGTGCTCCACTCCCTCCCCGTCCTCACACTCTGTGTCTGTCCTTCCTTCCCTCCCCAGGGACGAGGTGCAGATGAGAACAGCCTACAGCAAGTCCAATGGGCAGCCCAAGAGCCTGGGCTCAGCCCCCGCGGGCCCAGGGCAGGTGCCCCTCAGCAGCCCCACCCGTGGAGGAGTCAAGAAGGTCTCCGGCGTGGGAGGGACCACCTACGAGATCTCAGTATGAGGGGCACAGCTGCTCGCCCCCTCACCTCCTCCCCAGCTGGCACCTGCCGGCCCCAGAGGGACGTTCTGCGGCCAGATGCTCTGCGGACTCCAGGGAGAGCCGGACCGGGGGGAGACGGGCCAGCGGCCCCCACTGCTTTTCTCTTTCTCCACCCCTCCCCCGGACTTGGGGAGCTGACACACACCCGAGTGGGGCTGCTCTTCCGCTGCCCGCCGAGGACTGCCACTGGCAGCCACCCCGGCCAGGCATGGGGGGCCGCATCCTGCAGCCCCGTGCCCCGGACCATCTTGGCTGGGCCAGCCACTTGTGGGCCTTGTGCAATCAATCGCTCGCCTAGCGTGGTAGGAATGGATTGTTTTTAAACCAGAATACTTTTTTTTATTATTATTGTTACGGATTCTATTTTTTTTCTCTTTCTCCTGAGTTACCAGGTGTGTGTATATATAAATATCTATATATATAAATATAAATATTAAAAAAAAGCAGAAATTATATATCTTACCCAGAGAGAGGAAGAAACTGCCCGTTCCCTGCCCAGGGCCTGGGCCCCACTGTCCACCGTCCCCAAAGGAGGGATGTGGGGCCGGGGCCGCCTCCTATGTTTGTGGAACAAGCCAGGGCAGGCGCCTGGTGTCGCTCCCCCGCCCGACGCAGGGCTGGCAGGGCTGTGGGATGGTGGGTGCCCCGCGGGGGCATCCTGGCCCCTGCCGAGCCCCACCAAAGGCCGAGGTGCTTTCAGCCGAGGACACTCTCCTCCACGGTTTTTCACTTGTGAAGCCTCCAGCGCGCTCTCCTGGGGCCACCACGGCCCAGGGAGGCAGAAGGGCCAAGGCGCAGCCCCCTCCCCACACAGCCCCCAAACCCAACCATGAGCAGGCACATGCGGGTGCTGGCTGGCGTGGAGAAACACTCACGGGCTCCAGCCTTTCCTCACCTGCGCTTTTTGCTCTTTTTATGTTTCCCTGGGGTTTGTGTTGGGGGTGGGTTTGTTGCCTTTTTTTTTTTTTTAACTGGGTCTGATAGGGTGTTCTTGCTGTCCCGAGGTTGTTTTTTATTTCCATTCGGAGAAGAGGAAGGCCAGCGGGGCGCATCCCCGTATAGCAATATTTTCTCATCACATGCCAAAAAAAAAAACAACGCAGCCAAGGAGCCCAGTGCTCCCCACCCCGCCTGGGCAAACCACCCCACGCGGGGGCCCACAAAACTTCAGGCACTACTTGAGTCTTTCTCTACGGCAATATCTCTCCCGTGGCCTCTGCGAGCCACGCCATTGGTTTTTTTTATTATTATTAGCCATTTTAAAAATGAGGAATAAAAGGATATTTAATGAGCCACCCTGGTGGGCATGCGTGTGCTTTGTTTAGCGTCCAGGGATGGAGGAGCCCCTGAAGGGCTCCTGTCCTTCAGGGTCTCTGCCTTCCCTCCCTCCTCTCGAGGCGGAGAGGAAAGGGGGCCCAAGGAGAGCCGAGCCCAGCCCCGTTTCAGGGAGACACCTCCTCAGGGTGCTTTTGGGCAAACTCTAGTCTCACAGAAAGTAAGTTTTTTTAGGGCATGAGGAAAGCAGCTCTGGGGAAAGTGTCACAGGAGCTGGTGAGGCTCAGGATCCTGCGCAAGATGCTGGAACCAAAGGAGGTCCTTGGCGTTGCGCTGTCACTGCTGCTGAAGCTCCGGTGCCCTCGACAGCAGCCCCGGGCGCTCTGCCAGCAGCCACCTCCGTGTGGGGACATAGTGCCTCTCCAGGGTCACTCCTGTCCTCACCAGGCAGGGGAGGTGAGGGGCAGAGGAGCACAGAGCCCCTCAACCCAAGGTAGGAGCCCACCTCACCCCTGCTCGGGCAGGAGTTGGGCCGAAAGCTGGGGTAGGAGCTCAGCCACGATCGCGTCGGGGCAGCGCTGATCCCACACGCCCCATGGACTCCCCGGGTCTCGTCTCCTCACCTCACCCGACAGCCAAGGGTTGCAGCAGCCACTGGCACCAGCCCCTCCTCAGAGCAGAGACTTTAATTAAAAGGTGACTAAAAAAGAGAGGCCCCGATGCACTGGGTTGTTTTGGTATAAAAGGCCGAGGTCGGCAACCCCTGTGCCAGCAGAGTCTGTGTCCCCTGGTCCTGGCTGGCTGCACGACACAAGCAGGGGGCTGCGGGGGTGTCCTCTCTGCCCGGGGCGGGGGGACAGGCCAGCCTGAGCCCCCCTGCCAAGCGCTGCAGGAGGTGAGTCCCTCCGAGGTCAGTCAGGGCCCTTCCTGGGGGATCAGGAGGGGCGGCTGATTGAGGTCAGTCAGCTGGGGGATCCCCGGGGCGGCGCCGGCGTGGCCTCACCGCAAGCTGCTGCTGCTGCTGGCCTGGGAGCTGCCCACCCCCGGATGCTCTGGGCTGTGCCGGTTCTGCAGAGGAAGGACAGACACGTATCCTGTGAGACTTCCTGCTCACAGGACAGCAGCACCCCCGGGGAACTGCTACTCACTGGCTCCGGGCCCTGCTGCTGCCGGGGCCAAGCTCGCTGCCAGATGGCCCCTGGGGTGGGCACACACTGGGAATCAGACCCTGTCTCTCCCCACCCACCTTCTTTTTCTTCTTCTCTTTCTTCTTCCTCTTCCGTTCCGGATCTTCCTCTTTTTTCTTCTTTTTCTTTTTGTGGTCGGAGTCCGAGGGGGTTTCTGGAGAAACGAGAGTGCTGGATGAGCTGGGCATCCCCCGAGGCTGAATGGAAGAGGGGGCGGCTGCGGCAGCGAAGCACAGCCCCTTACCTGGGGGGACAGGATCCTGGGTGCGGCTCTGCTTGTGCTTGTGCTTGTTCTTCTTCTTGGGCGGCTGGATGTGCATCAGCCGGCACTGCTCGGGCAGCTGGGAAGAGGAAACGGGGCTGGTCAGGCCGGGCCGGGCACCTCCTGCCCCACTGCCTCCGGCCTGAGCAGCCGCCCCTCAGCGCTCAGCCCCAGGCTCACCGGGCCGGCGTGGAGGCGGAAGCCTGTCAGCATGGTGCCAGTGAGGGGGGTGAAGGAGCTGCCGCAGATGGGGGGCTTCTCGATGAGGGAGCGCAGGCTGCTGTTGTCGTGGGAGCCAGGCAGGTCGATCATGCCAGGCAGGTCGGGGAGGAAGTTGCTGAGCTTCTCCTTCACCTTCTTGCCGCAGAACTTGTTGTAGGCGTGCTCCAGGTTGTAGTGCGTGATCAGGTTGGTGCTGCCCGTCAGCTCCGTGGTGCCTGCGCCAGCCGCCCGCCGCGGGGAGGGGGTGGGGCGGTGCTGCCGCCCCGCCGGGCCCCCCGCCCCGCTCGCCTTCCCCGCCCCACCACCAGGGACCCCCCGCCCCGCTCTGCTCCCCTGCCCAGGCACCGGGACCCCCTGGCCCTGCTCCCCACCCCGGCGACCCCCCAGTCTCGATCCCCTTCCCCACCTCAGTATCGGGACCCCCCGGCCTCGCTCTCCCGCCCCGCTCCCCGGTCTGGCCCCCCTAAGGCCCATTTCCCCACTCGACACTGAGCTGCTTGGTCCCGCCCCCTGCAGGCTCATTGGCCTGCCGCGCTGTCAGTTCGCGCCTCCCGGCCCCTCACCCTCTCCTCTCATTGGCCCGTCGCGCCGCCAGTTACCACCGCGCCCCCGCTCCGCCGCGCCGATTGGCCAAGAGCGGCGCCCCCCCCCCCGCCCCGCGGCCCCGCCCCGCACCTGGCAGCTCCCGCAGCAGGTAGAAGGGACCGGTGGCGGCCTTGCGGGCCGCGTCCTCGCCCGGCGGCGGCGCGGCGGCGGCGGGGGGCGGCGCGGCCCCCGCGCCTGGTGCCTTGGCGGGCCCGAAGCCCAGGGCGGCGGCGGCCGCGGCGGGCGGCGGATCGGCCCCGCCGAACAGCGCTGAGAAGTTCTCCATCTTCCCGGCGTGCCCCGCGCGGGGCCGGCCCGCCGTCCCGTCCCGCCCTGCCCCGCCGCGATTGGCCCAGCGCCGCCCAGGCCCCGCCCGCTGACCTGGTTGCTAAGGGCGACTCGGTTCCAGCCTTCTGATTGGCCGCTTCTCTCTTCCCCCCTCATTGGTCTGCCGGGGTATAGAAAGAAGCTTGACAGCGCCGCTCGCTATTGGCCAACGCAGAAGCAGTCCCGCCTCCCGCAGACGAGCAGGGGGGGCGGCCCAATACGAGCGGGGCGGCTGTACGGCGGCCGGGAACGCGGAGGTGAAGATGGCGGTGGTGGCGCCGCTGTTGGCCCTGCTGTACTCGGTGCCGGGGCTGTGCCGCTGGCTGGCGCGGCCCTACTACCCGCTCTCCGCCCTGCTCGCCACCGCCTTCCTGCTCGTCCGCAAGGTCCCGCCGCTCTGCCAAGGGCTACCCTCCCAGCGGGAGGACGGCAACCCCTGCGACTTCGACTGGGTGAGGTGGCCCGGCCTACCGCTGTCCCGGCACGGCCCCGGGCCTGGCCCCGGCCTACCCCCGCACCTGACCCCCTGGGTCTGTCCCCCGCCCCGCCCCGGGCCGGGCCCTCCTCTGGGCCTGCATCCCCGGCCCAGCTGAGGGAGCGGGGAAGCCCCGTAGCCGCTGGGATTGCTTTGCCGGTGCTATCCCACTGCTGGGGGACTCCCCAGGCACCGGCCGGGATGGGAGGCCATGCCCATCATTGCAGTCTCCTTGCTGTCTTCCCTCGGGAGGGAAGGGAGCTCCAGGAGAAGGCAGGGAACTGGCAGGGATTTGGGGCCAGCAGGGCCTGGCACGGCCGCGGTCCCTGTGCCAGGCCGGGCCAAGAGCAGCCTGGCAGCGGCAGGGCGGTGCGGCTGCTGGTGGCCACTCCTAGACTCTGCAGCCTGGCAGTGCTGGGCGGCTGCAGGGTCCCGTGGGTGTCTCCAGCTCACGCCGTCTCTCCTGTCCCAGCGGGAGGTGGAGATCCTCATGTTCCTCAGCGCCATTGTGATGATGAAGAACCGACGCTCCAGTGAGTTGGTGCCTGTGCTGGGGGGGTGGTGCGGGGGGCTGTCGGGCTGCTTATGGGGCCTCCCCCAAGGAGCTGGATGGGTTGGGATCTGGAGGACCAGATCTGTCCCTCCCTCAGGATCCCCCCTGGTCTTCTGGAGGGATCTGGCCTCGTCTTCTATCCCTGTGTCCTTTCCCCAGTCACCGTGGAGCAGCACATCGGGAACATCTTCATGTTCAGCAAAGTGGCGAACGCCATCCTCTTCTTCCGCCTCGACATCCGCATGGGTCTGCTTTACCTCACACTTTGCATAGGTGAGACCTGCCGGGCGGGAACTCATAGCACCGGGGGCAGCGCTGGTGCCCCCTTGGCATGGCTGGGCCTGCCCTCAGCACGTGCTGTCCCTGTCTGTCCTCCACGCCACCCGGCTGGAAGAGCCAGAGCTCCGTCTTGCCACGGGGTTGGCCTTAGTTGCTGGAGGAGGCTGCGGGTGTAAGGAGTCTCTGTGGGCTCAGGGGGGCTCAGGAAGCGCCTTGAGGGGGAAGTCTGCCTGCCCCAGGGCTCGCTCTTGGAAGCCTTGGCTCCCCCGGGCTGCTCTGGGGAAGGAGGAGCCTCGCCCACAGCCAGCCTGGGCCTTCCAGGTGCTGTGGGGCGGGGGGCTCAGGGGCGCTGTCATTGCAGTGTTCCTGATGACCTGCAAGCCCCCCCTCTACATGGGCCCCGAGTACATCAAGTATTTCAGCGACAAGACCATAGATGTGAGTATCCCTTCCTTGGGGGATGCAGGGGGGCTCTGCCTGCCGCCCTCACTGAGCCCCACACCTCTGCGGCAGGAGGAGCTGGACCGGGATAAGCGGGTGACCTGGATCGTCGAGTTCTTCGCCAACTGGTCCAGCGAGTGCCAGTCCTTCGCCCCCATCTTCGCTGACCTCTCTCTCAAGTGAGTGGCGCCTGCCGGGGGCCTCAGAGTCGCGGGACCGGGGCCAGGGCTTGCTCCCGGCCCTACAGTCGCCTGTGGCACTCGCAGCCACATGTTCCCATCCTCCCCAGGTACAACTGCTCGGGGCTGCACTTCGGGAAGGTGGACGTTGGCCGGTACACGGACGTCAGCACCAGGTCTGGGGGGAGACGGCCTGGGCAGCAGGGCCTGTGCCGGGGCAGGCTCCCTGGGAGCCCCCAGCTGTGCTCCGGCTGCCTGGGGGGTCACTGTCGGCCTCTCCCCTTCCTGCCCCAGGTACAAGGTCAGCACCTCGCCCCTCACCAAGCAGTTACCCACCCTCATCCTCTTCCAGGGCGGGACAGAGACCATGCGCCGGCCGCAGATCGACAAAAAGGGCCGGGCCGTGTCCTGGACCTTCTCCGAGGTGGGTGGGATGTTCCAGCCCCCTGCCTGCGGGGCAGGATGGGGCTGGGCAGCTGGCCTGTACCCTGGGACGGGGGCCGCAGGGTCCCCGGGGTGCTGACACTGCCTCTTGGCCACAGGAGAACGTGATCCGGGAGTTCAACCTCAACGAGCTCTACCAGAAGGCCAAGAAGCAGTCGAAGCCGCGGGAGGAGGGGCCCGAGGAGCCCCCCGGCGCGCAGGCAGCCAGGCGCCCTGACGGCGAGACCAAGAAGGACAAGTAGAAGCTGCCCCATGCCGTCACCATCGCCGCATCGCTGCCATCCTGGTGGCACCGGCCCCGCGGGGCCTGCCCGCCCTCGGGCGAAGGACCCCCGCGGCCCCGTGCGGGCAGGGCCGGGCAGTAGGATGGATCCCGCCCGCCGTTAACGCTCATCCTCATCGCTGATAATAAACAGTCCGTGCCCGTGCCCGTGCCCGTGCCCGTGCCCGTGGGCTGGCGGGGGGGGGCGGGGGTGCGTCTGGACCGCCGGGGGCGGGGCCGCCGCTCTGACTGACTGGCGCCGCGGCGCTGGCTGCACGGCGGGGGGGGGGAGCGGCGGACGCGAGGGCGGAACCACTGAGCCTGCCCGCGGGGAGGCGGAAATGTTATCGCGGCCCGGGCCGCGTCGCCACCGCTGATCCGCCACCGCTGAGGGCGAGGGGATCCCACGGAGGCGTGCGGCGAGGAGGAGAGGGGCGGCCCGGTCCCACCCGTTCAACCCTGACTGCCCCCGCCCCTCCCCGCGGCGGCTCGTCCGAGTGGCGGAGGCCGGCACGGCGCCCCGCTGTCCCGGCACGTGGTCGGCGCGGCGCGGCAGGTAGGAGGCGGTGCGGCCGCTGCGGGCCCCCGAGCGCCGTCCCCCCGGAGCGGGGCCCGGGGCCCCCTTCCCGCCCCGTACCGGCCCTTGCCCTCTCCCCCCGCGACCCCCTTCCCACCCCCACACCGCGGCGGCATCTCCGGGACCCCCCTTCCCACCTCCCACGGCAGGATCCCGATGGGGACCCCCCCTTTTCCCTCCCCGTGGCGGACCCCAGGGACCCGCCCTCCCTGACCCCTCCCAAAGCAGGATGCCGGTGGGGACCCTTCTCCCCCTCCCCCCCAGCGGGGTCCCAGCGGTCTCACACTTCCCACTCCATGGCAGGATCCCTGGGCCCCCGCTTCCCTCCCCCACAGCGGCACCCCGTGGTAGCACCCCCGCCGTTGTCCGGGCCCCCATCGCCCGGCGGCTCTCCCCAGGATGGCTCCTCGCGGGAGGAAGCGCGGGGCCCAGCGGCTGGCAGCGGCGGCGGCGGAGGCACCGGAGGCGGCGGGTGCCCCGGAAAAGCGGGCGCGCGCCCAGGGCGAGGGCAGCCCGGGGGGCACCGGCCCCCGCGTCGTCATCGAGCACTGGTGAGCCGGCCCGGGTGCCAGAGGGGGGGTCCTTGGGGTGCCCCCGGGGTGCTGACCCCCCGTGTCTCCCTAGCAAGAGCTGACGGGTGTTCGGGCGCAACGCGGCGGCGGTGAGTGAGGCCCTGCGCGGGGCTGTGGCCCACCTCCCCGTGGAGATCAACCCCCGGCAGCCGCGCAGGAACAGCTTCGAGGTGTCCCTGGTGAAGGAGGACGGCAGCAGTGAGTGCCGGGTTTGGGGGGGCGGCGGGGGGGGACTCCCTGGCACCCCTGACCTGTCCCCCCTTGTTCTCCCCAGCCGTGGAGCTGTGGAGCGGCATTGGGAAGGGGCCCCCCCGCAAGCTGAAGTTTCCCCAGCCGGAGGCCATGGTGGAAGCCCTGAAGAGCAGCTTGGCATAGAGGCGGCAGCCAGGTGACCAGGGACCAGGGATGGGAACGGGGGCAGGATGCGACAGGGATGGAATGGGGACAGGGACCACACACCGACCACCCTCTCCCCACAGCCAAGCCAGGACCGGCACCCGCAGCACGAGCATCCATGAAGAGGCGAGACGAAATGGGGGGCACCCGCCAGCCCCAGTCCCGTCTCCGATGCTGCAGCTCTGCCGCGAGCAGCCACCGCCGGACCCCCCGCATCCCCTCTTGTCCCCCCGCTGTTCCCCAATAAAGCTTGGCAGCCCCTTGATGCAGCTCTGCCAGCTCCAGCACTTTATTTCAATACCACGCAGCCTGGGGCTGGTGCAGCCTCTTTGCCTGGGGCAGCCCTGCCTGCATTGCAGCCTGAGTGCAGGCAGCAGCAGGGGGGCAGAGCCGGCCCCCCTATGTGAGGACATCCACCTCCTCATCTGACTCGGACGAGGGGCAGGGCCAGATGCAGACGGTGCCAGGGGGCAAGCATGGCTCCACCATCCCCACATCCACCTCCTCCTCCTCGGGGTCACCTGGGGAGTCCCCCGGCGGCACTGCCTGCCCACTGCCCTGCTGCGGTGCAGGGGGCACCTGGTCCTGCTTCCTCCAGGCTGCCTGGGGCGGGGAGCGCCTGCCCGCTCGCCCCAGTGCACCCACATCCAGGGGGGGCTGCAGTTCCGTCACTCCCCCATTGCCCGCTGCCACAGCGCCAGGTGCAGTGGGGGGCTGCCTCTCCCGCACCACCTCCCAGCACCCCCCGCTCTCCACCTTCCGCAGCTTCACCCGCCCCACGGGGCCGGGGCTGGGGTGCGCAGTCCCTGGAGAGCATGGCTGCCCCCGCGGGGGGATGCCAGTGCTCCTACCATCAGGCTCAGCCCTGCCACCCACCGCCATGGGGGAGCTGTGCCGGGAGGGGCGCAGGCAGGAGCGGTTGAGCTGCCGCTGGGGTCCCGGCCTCACCAGGCGTCCCCCCCGGAGCTGCAACGACTCAAGCTCGGTGACGCGGAGGTGGCGGGCAACTGCCAGCACCTCCTGCACCTCCTCCCGCGTGGCCTCCAGCTCAGCGGTGTAGAGAAAGCGCACCAGCTTACGCAGTGCCCCAATCTTCAGCCCCCCCAGCTCCAGCACCACCCTGCGACCCTGGGGGGGCAGCTCCCGGCCCAGCTGCTCCATGAAGAAGGGGCTGCAGACGGAGAGGACGCAGCAGTGGGCCACCACTGCCTCACCTGCAAAGCAACAGCGGCTGTCACCGCCCCGCAGCCCCCCCTGCTCTCCCCAATCCCCCCTGGGGGGCTGCAGGGACCCTGTCTGCATGTCCCTTGAGGGCACTGGTGCCTCTGTGGGCCACGCTGCCCGCTCACCTTCAGCCTGCAGGACCACATCGCAGAAGACATCCGCTTGCTGCTGCTGCTGGTGGAGGTGCTGGAAGGCTGTGCGGAGCAGGCGAGTGCTGCGGTAGAGCAGCCTCGGGGTGGCCGAAGGAGAGCCCATGGGCACCCTGCGGAGATAGTGCAGCGCTGGGGACATGGGGATCAGCACCCACCTCCCCCACTTTGGACTGGCCTGAATGGTTCGGGACTGGGATGTAACGGGCCCTGCACAGGAGCACAGGTGCAGGTGTGTTTTGCATCACCCGTGCAGCCATGCAATGGTCTGCACCACTGCACAGCCACCGTGCAAAGCCCCATGTGTCCGTGCAACGGCCCACGCGGGTGTGCAACAGCTGTGCAAAGCCCTCCACGCCTGTGGGGCAGCCTGCGTGTCCACCCAATGTCCGTGGAACACCCCACGTGCCCGTGTAACGGCCCAGGCAGCCGTGCAAAGGCCCAAACGCCCGTGCAACGGCCAGGGAGAGCTCCACCGGGCTGTGCAACGCCCCACGCGCCCCTGACAACCCCTGGGGCTCCGCTCGGCCACCAGAGGGCGCCAGCCACGGCGATTTTGGAGGGAAAACAGGCGGGTTCGGAGCCCGCCGCCTGCCCCTCAGCCTGCCTCCGGCCTGAGGCGCGGCCGCAGGCCCCCAGCGCGGCCCTCGCCCCCTGCCCCAGGCGGGCAGCCCCGGCCCGCCGCGTACCTGCCGGCGGGGGGTGGAGGCCGCCGCCGAGGTTCCCGGGGGCCCGAGGCCGAGGAGACGACGGGGCCCGGCACCGGGCGGCCACGCCTGGAGGCGGTCGCGCCCCCTCCTCACAGCACAAGCGCGCCTCGCGCCCGCCGCCTCGCGTGGCCCGGCGGCTCGCCCCGCCCAGCAACAGCCCCGCCATTGGCCCACCCCGCCAGCCAATCGCACACTGCCGGCCAATGGCGGCGCGGCAGGGGCTACGGTGGGCAGGGCGCGAGGGCGGGCGTGCTGGCCGCGGGGGGCGGCTCAGCGCCATGGCGGGGGCGGCAGGCGCTCTCCCAGTGGCCCCGCGCGCGGCTGAGGCTCCGCCGCCGCGGCCGGAGGGAGCCAGGGGGCTCTTTGCGACAGGAGGCTGCGGTGCCAGAGGGGCCAGGGCGCTGTGGCGCGAGGGCTGGGCGCCGGGGAAGTGCCCGTTGCAGGCCTCCACTGCCACAGCCTTCCTGGTGTGACCTTGGTCGTTTCCCTCAGCACTCCTCTGGCTGTGGTGCCTCTGCACTGGCCTGGAGTCTGGAGGCAAGAGCTCGTGGTTTATTGCAAAATGGCGTTCCACTTGGGTTTTGCTAAACCCAGCCCCTGGGCTTTGGAGCAGGCAAGGTGGCAGGCTGTGAGACCAAACCCTGCTGCGGGCCGGTCTGTGCCCTCCTGGCCACCGCCCTGCAGGCGAGCAGGGGGACGGCCCGCCCGGTCTGGGCCTTTGCCGTCGCTTCTGCAGGGCTATAGACAAGACAGCCAAGCCATAATTTGAGGAAAGAGCTCCATGCAGCTCGTGGTCACTGTCACTATGGCGCTGCAGCAGGGAAGATAAATAACTGGGGAACATGCTGTCTGCAGAGAAGTGCAGGGTGGCACTGCAGTTCATTAGTTCAGAGCCCTGCGACAGGCCTTGTTTTGCATTTTCAAAATCTATTGTGGCCTTGTGTGTGAGAAATGGTGTTTTCGCGGCTCGCTGACGCCTCTCGGGAAGAGTGGAGGACACATACAGACAGCGGACAGAAAGGAGAAGATTGATGATGGGTATTTTGGAAGCCATACTTCATGCAAACGATGCTGCCTACTTAGTTTGAAAAGTATTTTGTCATTTTATAAAGCATCCATTGTAAAAACATCTGCGTCAGTCACTCCACACACAGGAACAACAATTATAATAATCCCAGCCCGATTGCCCGGAGATATTAGCTGTTCTTACAAACAACCAAAGTGGGTGGAAATTTCAAGAGTTGCAGATGAATAGGAGTCTAAATGATGCCGTAGATTTTAAACCTACAAAATTTTCAAATGCAGTATCGTGCCCTGGTATTTTCCGTGGCTCTGCAGATGGATTTTCATCTGGTTTGACATGTGAGGTGGTTCTTTGCTCTGTTTTTGCTGCATGCAAAATGGACAGAAACCAAGAAAGAAAGTGCTCGATGATGGGTCTGGGCCAGTGGCTGCTGAGGTGGTTAGTGGCAGTCTTTCCACTGACCTCGGGTGGCTTGGAGCCCAGCCCTAAATACCGAGGGATAGAGCAAAACACATAATTTAGTATCAAAGTGCTATCATATGCTCATAAAAATAGAAGAAAAGTAGAGATGTTTCCTCCCTGGCCCCTTGCAATCTTTCGGAATTACAGTGATTGGAGCTGTCACTTGGGAAGCTTGAATTCACCGGGAGCAGATGGATCCAGATACTGATCGAGGGGCCTGCCTGCTGATTTCAGAGCCCAACTACCACTGCCTCATGTTTTTAAATCCATCCCAAGCCTGGTGATCTGCCTGCGGGTCGACGTCGGCCCCCGTGCCCTTGGTCCCATCCCTGGAAAACTCCCCGTGGGAAGCACCTTCAGCTTCAGGGAAGACCTCCACAACCCTACAGAAGAGATGTAACTGGCCCTAGGACATGGCGAGCCATCCGGACTGGCCTGCTGCTGCGTAATATTTTGTGTCATGCCCCAACCACACTGAGATGGCAGAGTAGGTAGAGGGGGAGTTTATTGAGTGGGAATCAGTAGCGAACCTGAGAGGAAAACCCCTCTCCAGCCAAGGCTGGGGTGCAAGCAGATGCTCTGACGGGGAGCCTGCAAGTGGGGGGACATCAGCAGTGGAAATTGCTTTCCAGCCGGGTGAGCCGACCAGGGCAGAGACGTCAAGGGAAAGACACAGAGCCAGGTTGAAGCGAGATTACAACATCCCAAGGTGCTGGTATCAGAGTACTTCCCCTCGCGATCAGCAGGTAAGGCAACGTCCTGAGTACTGGAGAAGCCTGAATCTTTGGTGCTGGCTCGTGGACAGAACTTGTTCCCCTCATCCAAGCTCACCCGGTGCCTGTACAGCCCTGCTGCAAAGGGAGATGGAAAGGCTGCCCTCGCTTTGCCTGTTTCACCAAGAGCACCGGTCATCAGGAGAAGAGAAATGCCCAGCATCTCCTCTCCTCCCTTTCATGTGGCTTGAGAAATCCCCTCCTGGGCTAGGAGCAGAGGCCGAGGTGTTCACCGGTCACCTTGCTCCGGCTGTGGAGGAGTGAGCCGCATTTGCTTGTCCACACCAGAGAGGATGCCAAGGCGCAGCTGGGCTCTTCCCTCCCCTTTGTGTCCCTCTGTGTCCCTCTTCCCACTCCCGAGGCCATCCCAGAGGCAGGGGTGATAAAAGGGTGAGCGACCCATGCCTGTCCCTGTCCTGGGACACGCCCAGGGCTACTGGCAGCTCCTCTGTCCACAGGAGGAGCAGAGAGCTGGTCTCTGCAGCCACCTCCTTGGATGAGGGGTGAACACACATCCTGCACCCCTGGCAAGAGCACAGGGGGCTGGAGGCCCCATGGGCTCTTGAGCTGACAGATGACAGGAGGGACAAAGTCCCTCAGCTCCAGAGGCATTAGTTACGCTCACGCTATGCAAAACAGCTCCCACGCGTCTTCCCGTGAAAGGCAGAGTCCGCCCTTGCTGCGCAAGCCTCCCCGGCCTACGGAAAGTGTTTTTCAGGTGGAACATGGCACAGGCACTCCTCTGCCTCGTGGGTCCACCGTGGACAATGGGATCGCCATGTCCTGCAGAGGTGGCCCTACAGCCTGGACCACAGCCATCCCGTGGGCAGCCCGGCGTGTCCTGTGACAGTGAGTGGGACCGGAGGCCCAGCAGCGGCTGTGGGAAAGGGTGGCAGTCATGTTTCCTGCGACCAGGGCAGAGGACGTGGCGGGCTTGGGGTGGTGAAAAAGTCTGCAGGCCTGCCGGTGGGGTGGGCTGCCTTTCAGTCAGGCTCAGCACTCGCGGAGGGCACTCTGTCCTGGCAGGCTCACGGAGCTGCTTTCAGGTAGCAACGCATGACCCATGCCCGGGGCCTTTGCTTTGGGGCAGTTTTAGTATTTCACAAAGGTGACAGCAAACACTCCCATTGTAGATACACAAAAGAGGCCTTTTATGAGTGTAACTTTTACTAGTACCCAAAGCCAAATAACCTACACTGGAAAAAGCACCGACACCCTCCATATTTGCTGCCAGAATTTGCTGGCTAAAAATACGCGACTGTAGCTCTCGCTGCCATGCCAGCAAAACGTATAAGACTGTGAATCTTTCTGTCCATCTTCAGGTATTCAGAAGCTGGTTACCTGGGGCACAGCCCTTGCTTTGCTGAGGCCGGGACTCAGGCACCCATTCTTGGCAAGTAGCTGGGCACAGCCCTGGGTGACTCAGGGGATCGGGAATGTCAAGCAGGGTTTATCTCCTGGTGGGATTCACTGCGGAGGGGAAGGGAAGGTAGCTTAGTCTGGAGGTAGCCTAAGCGTGCGCTGGTTATCCAGACTCCCTCTGCAGTTGGTAGAAAGAGAGGCCTCCTCACAGGACAAGTCATGTCTTCACCATGTCTCCCAAGCCCTCAAAGCAGCAGATTCTGAGCTGGTTTCTTCAAGAGAAAGGAAAGTCTCGTCTTGGGCCTCGCTTACAGCCGTGATTGTTTTCCAGCAACGTCCCCTTTTGCTTTTGTTGCTACACTGCAGTGCAGGAGCTGCTCTGTTTCCCCAATTTTGGGAGGTACCTCATACTTTGCTGCAGCTGCCACAGAAGGGAAGGATGAAGGCAGGGGTCCGTGGCTGGGAAAAGCGCTGGAGGTGGAGAGAGGAAGAAGAACAGACTGTAAGTAGCGATAGATGATTGTGGAGCTGGGAGGGAAAGAGATTTCTATGCACGCTTCAGTCATTTGCACAATTGAGCAAGAAATGTAACAGTAATTTGACAGTCCAAGAGTGCGATGGGATGCAGCCAGGTCAGACGTCAAATGTTAATAGCGGGCCGGTTTGCAGGCACGGGAGAGCGTGGGCACAGCAGGAGGCAGGCAGGAGGCAGGTACCACGCTTTCCTCTGAGTCAATGCCATGCCGAGCACGTGGAGCTGCCAGACGCTGCTCTGGGAAGGTGTCAGGGTGGACTGTGGGCTTGCTTTATTGCCTGGCATCTTCATATTAGGGCTGAAAAGCTCCAGCAGCCCCAGCTTCCCTCCTCCCCTTTAAAGCTGGCGTCCAACGGATGAGTCGTTTCATCCCCCTGGTGCCACACTTCCCCTCATGCAGGGGGAAGAAAACAACCTGTTGGGATTCCCATAGGAAAGGGGCTGCGGAAGTGCCTTGTTATCCTGATTTAGAACAATGCAGGCCATCTTTCTGAACCGCCTGTGCTGGACCTGAAGACGGCAGCCTCCCCTTCCTCCTGCCCTCCACTGCTGAGGAGCACCGATCTGTCTTGTAAAAAAGTTGTCTTGCTCTGTTCCGGTGGTAGCTGCATTTTCTGGGCGTCTCATCTGGATAAGGCATCAGCAGCGCTGTTGAATGAAAGGGGATGTGCAAGATGTTATTACACGTAATTACTGTAAAAGAGGGCAAATTTTCCCATGCTAGTAACACTTCTCTTCTCTTCTTCCCAGGAAGCAGTGGGACAAACTCCTTTGCCACAGTAGTTATATTCAAACAAGAGCATGATCTGCTGCTGGGTGAGCCAAAGCCAGAGGATCAGGGTTCAGTCTGCCTTCAAAAGTAAGCATGCATTACTGGGTGTTCTGGCAGCTGCCGGGGCATGGCTGAATCAGGAGTTCGAGTTGACAATGAGCCTGTCATTCGCTGATAGACCCTGTCCAGCTCCATCCTGCAGCCCGCGGGACAAGAGGCACTCACCCGGCTTCAAAGAGATCTGACTCCAGCTCCAACTCGGAGCCAGCAGAGGCGTGTTCGCACAGTGTGTTTAATCTTTGAAGAAACTAAAGACTTTAAAGGCTGTTAAATTTCTGGGCTGATTAAAATAGCAACAATGCGGCCGCGAACCAGGCACAGCAGAAGGCTGCCCTGGGTTTTCTGCACCGGCAGCCACTTACCTGTTGTCTGTGTCAGGGGCAGCCATCTGCCGTGCACTCTCCCCTGCCTTGGGTTGGGGCGTGCTGCCTGCGTCTCCCACACTTTTACGCACGGGTGAAGCCTTAGCACGACTTGTGCACCCTGCTGTTAGCCACGTACCTTCCTCAGGGTGGGGTGGGGGGACCAGGTAATTCAGGCGGTGGTAGGGGAGGGCAAGGAGGGGCACCAGAGGCCACACTTGGAATCCACTTGTGGACTGAAATAATTTGTGAGCTGATGTGGAACATCTGGTGATTCCCCCGTACCAGCGCTCGAGATTTTGTGCTGGTTTCAACCCTGCTTTGCCAAGGCAGAGGGTTTGTGCGAGCACGCCGGGCCCACGCGTGTGCCCCACAGACAGCCTGTTGTCCAAACAACCCAGCCCTTAAGGATGTGTCATGGCAACCGGTGCTGGGATGGAGGAGCAAGGTGTCCCTGATGCTTTTTCCCTGAGGGAGAGCTGTCCCTTCAGAGGTGTCAGAAATCCCTAGGAAGGCAGGCGAGGACTCTTCTTCCCAGAACAAATTGCAAGGGCACCTCTTCTCCCTCCTTGTCCCCAAGACTCAGGGGATGCACCCACCTTCCTCCTTGTGTGGGCGAAGAGGAGGGGAGGGCAGCCGAGGATTATTTGCGATCTGGGAGCAGGTCTCACTCAAGGCACGGGGCGAGAGGGGCCCTGACTTGCTCATTTTGGGCGACAACGAGGATGAAGGGGCGCGGGTAGCAGGTCTTTGTTCCCTGCTGTGGGATGGAAAAACCTCCCTCCTCCCTGGGAGGGGCGGAGGCCAGCTCTCCCTGCTCTTTACAGCCACCAAGTTGGATGATCCATTTTACAAATCAAACATCAGGGAGGGTTTGGGGGTCCCACGCCCCGATAATCTCCCTAAATGCGCCCTTCACATGCACTGAATTCCATTTCTCCTCATTATACTTTTTTGTGCCACCCTTAGCAAACGCCCCCCTGCCCCCGGCTGGGGGATTACCTTCTTCAAACATTCGCAGGCTGCTATCGCATCTCCCCCACCTCCTCCTCACCTCACCGAGCAATGCATATTTACCCCAAGAATCACCTGTCCCCACCCAAAACCTTCCTTAACTCTTTTCCTCTTGTCATTATCTTACTAATAGTTTGGCAATCAGGAGCAGGCAGGATTCTCCCCAGCACCTGAATCCCGCCAGCCCAGGACCAGAGACGAGGCAGAAAACTGTCACCTTCCGGGGACCTGGATCCGACTTCTCCCAGGTGAGTGGCACGGAACGCGAGAAGGGGCAGGCTCTGCATCACTTCCTCACTTCCCTAGGGAAGGGGAAATCCTCCAGCACCAAGGTGTGGGTGCAAGAGTGTTCGCAGCAGCCTCACGGCTGAGCTTGGCTCCAATCCCATAGCTGTGGAGTGGCAGTGGCAGGCCCTGCGATGTGATGCTGCTCCCTTGCAGAGTGGTACTCATTCTGGAGTTACATTACTCTGTCTGGATTAGTTGCAACTATTAAACCTCATGTTTAAATTTCCTTCCCCAGGTCTCTGTACCCCCCCAGGCCCCCTTCTACTATTTCTCCGCGCCAGCAGGGACGGCAGCACTGTTTCATTCCATGCCATGGAAGTCGAGCAGAGCAGGATTGCTTTGGCTGGGTTGCGTTGGCATTTCTTTCCCTGTCTGCTGCGAAAGGCACCATTAACACAGCGCTGCGCCGAGCCCCCACACCTTCCCCACCACATGCCTCCCCCAGGCTTATCTTATCTGTGCTTTCATGCGGCTCACGCCAGCCCTCCCGTGTGTTTGCAGTCCTTCGGCTGTCCATACGGCCTTGGCCACGCGAGGGCCTCCCAAAATTGGCCACGCTCCCCTCAGTGGGGCCTTCAGGTCCCCCCCAGCCAGACTGATTGGCAGTGCGTTTGTCCCCGGCCACTGGCTGTGTCCCTCCACCTGTGGTCTCTGGTGAAGGAGCCCATGGGACATATTGGAGGGGGCATGGGGACAGAATCCACCTGGGATGAGCTCCCGGCTTCAGGGGCTGGCTGGAGGGCTCATGGTGCTCCCCCAGGACAAGCGCTGGCAGGACTCCAACCAGCACCGGCTCCCTAGAGCCAGAGGGGCGAGGGTGCCCCCCCGGGGGGGTCTGCAGCCTGCCCCCCCCCCCGAGTCCCGCTTCTGGGCAAATTCCACCCTGGACGGGGTCACATGTCTCCCCCAACTCCAGCGGGACAGGCTGGGGAGGGGCCTCTGCTCCAGAGGGGCTGCGAGGGTCTGGGCTGTCCCCAGAGAGCCCCTCACCCCACCACCCCAGCGGCAGACCCCGGGGAGCATCTCATCCCCTCCCTGGAGGAGGATCGCGCCTGAGGGTAGACCCACGCTTGAGGAACAGAGACCCCTGGGGGAGACCCCATGGGGACAGGACCCCATGGGACACACCCCACCGGGACAGACCCCACGGAACAGACACCACCAGGACAGATGCCACAGGACAGACGCCACCGGGACAGACGCCACCGGGACAGACCCCACCGGGACAGACCCCACCGGACAGACCCCATCGGGACAGACCCCACCGGACAGACCCCACTGGGACAGACCCCACCGGGACAGACCCCACGGGACAGACGCCACTGGGATAGTCCCCACCGGGACAGACCCCACCGGGACAGACGCCACTGGGACAGACCTCACTGGACAGACCCCACTGGGACAGACGCCACCGGGACAGACCCCACCGGGACAGACCCCACCGGACAGACCCCATCGGGACAGACCCCACCGGGACAGACCCCACCGGGACACACCCCACCGGGACAGACCCCACCGGACAGACCCCACCTGGACAGACCTCACCAGATAGACCCCACCGGGACAGACCCCACCGGGACAGACCCCACGGGACAGACCCCACCGGGACAGACCCCACCGGGACAGACCCCACCGGGATAGACCTCACCGGGACAGACCTCACCGGGACAGACGCCACTGGGATAGACCCCACCGGGACAGACCCCACCGGGACAGACGCCACCGGGACAGACCCCACCGGGACACACCCCACCGGGACAGACGCCACCGGGACAGACCCCACCGGGACACACCCCACCGGGACAGACCCTACCGGGACAGACCCCACCGGGACAGACGCCACCGGGACAGACCCCACGGGGGAACAGACGCCACCGGGATAGACCCCACCGGGACAGATCCCACCGGGACAGATCCCACCGGGACAGACGCCAACGGGATAGACCCCACCGGGACAGACGCCACCGGACACACCCCACCGGGACAGACCCCACTGGGACAGACCCCACCGGGGCAGACCCCACCGGGGCAGACGCCACCGGGACAGATCCCACCGGGACAGACGCCACCGGGACAGACCCCACGCGGGACAGACCCCACGGGCGACACACCTCACCGGGACAGACCCCACGGAAGACAGCCCCCACAGCACAGCCCCGTCTGCCCCCTCCCGCTCCCCTCCCCCCCCCCTACAACGGCGGGTGCCATTGGCGGGCCGGGCGCCGCCATACTCCGCCCGCCATTGGCGCGGGGCAGGCTGACGCCAGGGGGCGGAGTGCCCGCCCCGCCCCGCCCCGCCGGAGCAACTTCCATTTTAGGTGCGGGAGCGGCGCGGGGCGCACGGCGCGGCCAGGCCCGGCCCGACCCTCTCCCGGACCGCTCCGCTCCGCTCCCACCCGCACCGCACCGGCGCAGCCCAGCCCGGCGGGGACCCGGGCGGCCGCCTCTTTCCGGGCGCCTCGCCTCTCGCTTCGCCGCCGCGGCGGGCCCCCGCGGAGCGGGCCGGGCGGCCGCGCCGCCGCGGGGCGGGACCGCCCCCACGTCCGCCGCCGAGGAGCCCGGCCACGGTGAGTGCCGCTCTCGGCGTCCCCGCCGCCGCCTGCCCGGGGGAGGGGAGCCGGTGCGGGCCGGCGCCTGCCGGGCGCCGCACGCCCCCGCGGCGGGAGGGGGCGGGCCGGCCCTCGCCCTCCCCGCGGCTCTCCCGCCGGGGCCGGGGCCCGGGCCCGGGCCCGGCCGTGCTCTCCGCCGGGGCCGGTCGGTGCCGGGCGCCTGGAGGCCCGTCGCTGCCTGGGAGCGGGGTGCCAGGCGGGGCCGCGCCCCGCGGAACCGGCGGGGTGGCGGTGCCCGGCCCTGGCGGGGGCGCTGGCGGGGCCCGGCCCGCCGGGAGCCCGCGGGGAGCGACACAAAGGCGGCTGGGTCGGGCGGCCGGCCCGCTCCCCGCCCGGTGCCGGCCCGCCGCCTCCGCCGCTCTCCCTTGCCCGGAACAAAGGCAGCCCGTGTGCCAGCTTCCCGCGGCCGGCACCGGCAGGGCCCCCCCGCTCCCCTCGCTCCCTTTGTGCGGGGGGCCGGCGCTCGGCCCCTCCGCCGGGGCGCGGCCCGGGTCTCCGGCTCTGCCTTCCGGCGGCAGCCGTGGGGCGGGCCGGGGCAGCCCCGTCCCGGCCCCCCGGGCTCGCGTCTGCCCGGCTGAGGACGGCCTTATTCCCCGGTATCTAATTTGCCTGCGCCTTTGTTCTGGCGGGGAAGGGGCTGGTGTGCCCGGGGAGGGTCAAGTGTGCGGGTGGCGGAGGCAGCTCCCCCTCCTCACGCGGCAGGTCCCCTTGGTGGAATAGCTCTGAGCTTGGGAACAATCCAACGGACCCGTCCGCCGGAGTCGCAGCTAACAAGTGACGTTGAAACGCTTCCAGGGGAGGCACGACCGGGGGTCGGCCTGCGGTCAGGCCCCGGGGGTCCGGGCTCAGCTGGCTGCTGCTTCTTTAGCTCTGGTTGGCTGCACTGTCATTTAGCCACAGCTCGGCTGGCTCTCCCCTTGTTCGAGGAGTTGGTGACCTTCTGCGGCGTTGCCTTCTCTTGCAACGTGGGCACTCCTGTTCCTCCTCAGAGCGGTGTGGAGAAGAGACATAGCTTGGGGTAAACGCGCAAAAGTTTGGGCGGCTCTCTGTTGTGAGGGCTTCTGGCATCTGCAAGGCACGGGTGGGCTCGCCTGCCTCACGGAAGGGAAGTGGGGCACCTCCGTTATGCCCCTGGGCTTTGAGTGAGAGAGCCTGGACAGCAAAGCTTCCTCTGATTGTTAGAGAGAGGGTGGACCTCCTGGAGGTGCCTCCCTCTCCAGTAAGGGCTTGGTGCCCGGGCTCTTCCATGGAGCCGGTGACAATGTTACCGGAGGGGTAACAGGGCGTTATCTGGGAGGCCTGGGCTGTCGTTCCCCCAGCAGGGAACTTGTGGCAGGGCTGAAGGCTCCTGTCCCAGGGCTGTGGCACCCAGCCTTGTGTAGGGTTCTGCCCGGCCGCTGGTGAGCCGGAGGGGAGCGTCTGGGCGTCTGTGGGACTGCCTGGGTGCGTGGAGTGTCGTGGTGGTATCTAACTACAGCTGCCTGCAATTCCACCTGATGTCCCCCGTGCGCTGTGTGGATGCTTTTGGACTCAGCTGCCCTGTTCTTGATGTGGAATTGAGAACAGGCTTGTCCTTGGCTTTGCAAGGAGCAGGGGAAGCTCAGCACCTCCAGGACCCAGGCGGAAACCCATAGTCAAGGGTTGCAGCTTGCGTTTGAAGCTTCCATTTCTGTGCCTTGCTCTTCCTTCTCCGAGAAGCTCGGAAGAAGATGCAGTGAGCAGCTGGCTGGTGACTCGCAGACTCCTGTCTCCGATGCCCACAGCACATGTTCCTGTGTGTGACAGATCTGCAGAGCCTGCTGGGGCTCCTGCCAGAGGAGCGGGGCAGTGTCCCTCAGGTCTGTGGGAAGCCGTGTGCTGGGAAGAGCCCAAGCAGGGGAATTGTTAGTCTTCCCCACGGTTACCTTGCCTGCTCCATCCTGCTTCCAGCGCTTTCTTGAGGCAGGTTCTCTTACCTGTCCGTGTTTACTCGTGCACTTTAAAGAAAAAAAAAAGGGCAGTTTTTAAAAAGCTGTTCTCCTTCGCCTTGGCTAAACTTGGCCGGGACTTTGCTGCATGTAAACGACTGTCCTTCGTGATGTGCAGCATTTGCTGGAATCTTGTGCGGAGCCTTCCTGGAAGGGGTGGGAGGATGAAAGTGCTTGCTTAGTGGAGTGTGCTGGGCTTGCCTGGGCTGCCGCGGAGGGGTGAGCCTCCTCCCTTCCGACTTGGAGGTCAGGCCCTGATCGTTGTGGTTGAGGAGCCCTTGAGGCCATCCCTTCCCTAAAGATGGGCTGGGAGTCAGATGAATGGTGAAGCCCAGACCACACAGCTGGCATCTCTGTCCCTGGATTGCCTCTCATCTCTTCCCTCCTCCAGCCTCTGGCATGGAGGTAAGACCTTGGTCCATTGTACCTGTGCTGGGGGTGGCTTTAGAACACCCAGAAAATAATAGCATAGCTTGGACCATGCCTGGAAGGGTGTTGGCTTCTCAAAATAGTTTTCTGGTGTCTGTGACCTTAGGGGAGACTGCTGGTTAAATCTCTTGGTTTCTCTTCCCAACAACCCCTTGTCACTGTCTCTCATTTACTGCTGGCCAGGACAGAGCCCTTTCCTAAGACTGCGGGGGTTCTGTCTCCAGGGAAGTACAGAGCTCTCCTCCTGGCTCTAAAAACCCAGGTCTCTCTAGCTGGTGTTTTTCTCTGTCCCTGCCTCACTGACAGCGAGAAGCAGAACTGTGGAGCTGGTTTGGGTCCATAAAAGGCAACAGGTGTTGCCTGGATGCAGTGGCAAAACCCAAACCTGAAGGGTGATTCAGGCAGCTCCTCCATGTGTGACACAGGGCTTAGCCGGTGGAGGAGCTTGTCCTCTGGCACGGAGTGCAGGAATGCGTCTCTGTGCAAGGCTGTTGGAAAGGGGCTGGATTTACGGGCTCTTGACCAAAGTCCTCAAGTTCCCCAAGGTGGCCACAACCTTCTCTTTGCTTCTCACCATCTGAAGAGGCTGTTTGGGGGAGAAACTGTTTCTTAGAGCCAGTTCTTGTACTAGAAACTCTCAGCAGCAGGCCAGTGAGTCTGTCTGGCTCCTGCCTGTCTTGTGCTTATTGCTAATCTGCCTTCCTTCCCACCCAGCAAGGCTGCTAGTGTTGCGTTGCCTGCTGCCGCCGCCGCTGGTTCAGCACGGCCTGCCTGTCCCTGTGCTTGCCCTGTCCAGTGACTGCTGCACACAGGGGCTGACCTGTGGATTAATTTGGTCTGTCATGTTCCTGTGTGACCTTGGCCTGTTGAGTGGGCTTTGGGGTGGCAGTGGGTGCCATGTGATTGTCCTGCAGCACTGCTCCCTGTCCCCGTTTCCGCTATGAACTGCTTCCTCGTTGTGGCCCATATGAGGACCGCATGGCATGGGGGGGTGAGATGAGGTGGCTGCTGGGTGTGGGGGCAAACTGGTGACTAAGGAGCACAAGCTGCCAGGCGTGGTGCCAGGATGGGTGAACCCTTAACCAGGGTGCCTGTCACCTCTGCTTTCATCTGCTTTTTCCAGCCCAGAGCAGTGAGCAGCTGTAGGTCGGAGGTTGGCAGTGGAATGCCCAGTGTGCACAGGCCTTGGACTGCAGTGGTAATGAAGAGTCCCAGCTGCCCTGCAGGCAGCCTCCACGCCAGCTTCCTCTGCCTTCAGGGAGATGAGCTTCCCTGCGAGGGGGGCAGTGACAGAGGAGCAGTGGATGCCCAGGAGCTTGTCCCCTAACCTTGTGCTGCAGGTCCACGGTGACTTTGCGCTGCAGAGCTCTTACCCACTGCAAAAATGCTTGTGCCAGCGTGGGCCTGGGGACCTGATCTGGGCTGAGCACTTCCCCCATAAGTTTAATTTTAACAGTTCATTGCCCAGGTGTTTGTGCTGATGGGAGTGTAGAATTTCTTTTGTGAAACCACAGCCCTGGCCTTTTGGTGCGGCACAAGGTGGGGGTGGCTCTGAGTCTATAGGGGTGCTGCTAGGATGTTGGTAGGTGTACAGGCATCCTGGCTGGCTGCAATGCTTAGCAAAACAGTCTTGGTGGGGTCCTTGTCCAGGCCAGGAGTGACTGGCTTTCCAGCATAAGCAGGGAAGGGTCTGGGCAAGTCGGGGTAGGTGGGAACAACCCTTCTATAGCTTGGCTGGGGTGGTGGTGCAGTCCTGGAAGTGCTTTTTAAACATCTGGAGCTCCAGGGTTGGTACAAGTGCATCCCTTTCTGGACCGGCCCTGGGTGGGCTGGTTTTGATGGCAGCAGTGTGCTAGATTCACGCGTGCGAGGGCAGGAGCTGTTATTGTGCCTCCATCCCAGCCCCGACTGCTCCTATTCCTCTGGGCGTTGGCCCCAATTATAGCAAATGCTGCTCAAAGTTCACCGGCTTCCTGCTGCTGGCCCATCATGGGCGTGAGGAACCTGGAAGCGGTGTGATCCTTACCTGCCTCTGCCGCTTCCTTGAGAGCTGGCAGCGCGGAGGAGGGCTGCCTGTGCCATAGGGGGGTGGAAAGCAGCCGGGACGTGGGGGGAGCAGGCAGCGAGAGGAGTTGCTCTCCCCTCTCCCCTCATGAGGCTTTTGCAACTGTGGAAGCACCTCCTGGGTAGGAGAGTGATTACCTGGGGTGAGGGGGATGGGCTCCATCCCAGGAGCAAGGTGGCCCAGTGTCGGAGTTGGATAGCCTCCGAGTAGATGAATGGAGAACCAATTCCCACCCTGGCCAGGAGGAGGAAGGCATCTCATGGTCCTCAGCTGATGCGTTTTCCTCTCGCCCTTGTCTCGCGTGGCACTTGGGCTGGTCTTTTCTGAGAAGAGCTCCCAGATCTCTCAGCCACTTCCCCACTGGTGCTCCCAGCTCCTCTCCTGGCCCAGTAGGAAAGGGGAGATGGCGGTACTGGGCAGCTTGCACGCGTGGGTAGCTGCGATGGGTGGGAGGGGGTGTGTCGAACTGCAAAGACTAGTTTTTCCGACCTGGAAGGGTGGGTCACTGGTCCTGTTTGCATGCTGCTGGCAGGCCCCTTGCCCAGTGGAGTAACGCATTGTTGCGAGCATGTTGCTGCACGCAGCGCTGCTTGCCATGCCTGGCTGCGGGCAGGCTGCCTCGCGCCAGGGGGAGAGAGATGTCATCCCTCCTTGTGCTAACCAGGGTCTGACGGGGGAGGAGGGGGACAGCCTGGGGGTGCTTCTGGGAGAAATCCTCTCTGATGTGGGAGGCCGCCTGCTCCAGGCTGGCTTTGTAGCCCTCCTTCCTCTCTGCTTCTCTCTTTTTACCTGCTTTTACCTGCAGGAGGGAGCTCCCAGGGCCCTGCAGCTCCCCTCCAGAACACACTGGTGTGGCAAATGGGGAAATCTGCTCTCCCTTGATCTCTGCCCAGTGTCTGTCTCCAGCAGCGGGCTTGGGTGGAAAACCACTTCCCTTCTGTATTCTCCTTCCTTCGGTAGCGAGAGGAGTCACCCTAGGCAGAGCAGGTGGAGGGGCCTGGGGAGCAAAGCTGTGGCAGCAGACTTATGCCATGATGGGAGCTTGTGGCTCGGCTTCCCAGGGATGTCCCTGTCCTGCCTTGGGAACACCACAAAGTGTCAGGTGGCCCTGTTTGTGTGTGCCCATTGACCGGTGGAGTTGTGCAGACGAGGTGTGTGAGGGGAGGCTGGAGAGCGGCAGTGCACGCTTGCTTGCGATGTTAGTGAGCAGATGTTGTGCTGGAGTTATGGTGTTAGTACCTCCTCAGCTCCGCGGATAAGCCCATCTCTAGGGTGTGGTGGGCACAGCCATGTCCTTGTGGGGTTGGAAAACAGCATCTTCCACCCTCTGCGTGTAGGATACTCCCAGCCCTGGGCAGGAATGTGATACCACCATGGATGAGGAGCCCTTGTATGTGTTCCTTGGAGGCAGGACACTTCCAGGAAGCTGGCCGGGCGTCTGGTCTCCTGGGTGGACCATGCCGATGTCCTGGCTGGTGCAGCTGGCCGAGGCTGGGCTGGTGGTGGTGCCCGTGCCTGGTGTTTGCGGCCTGGTTCCAGGGCGTCTGCATGCGGGCCGGGGGCAGCGGGGAGTGGCCCTTGGCAGGACGTTGTGTTTAGAAGCTTACGGGAAAGGGAAGTCACGATGTCATCTCCCGTCTGACCAGGAAATGCAGGCTTCCTTCCCTTCGGCTCGCGCAGGAGCCTGGGAAGCCACTTCTCAGCGAGCGGGTGGGGGAGCAGTAGCCAGATGTGGCACCAGCAAACAATTTGGGCAGGGGGCTGGGGTAGTATGAAGTCTCTGAGCATGGCCTGGCTTGCTGCCTTGTTTGTCCCTTGCTGCTGTGTATAAGCACTGGCTCATGCCAGCCGGTGTGTGCCCCTTGCCTGACCATGGGCCCTAAGGGGACTTGGAGCACTGTTGGGGACTTGCCGTTACCCTGCCACAGCCCATTGGCAGGGCAGCAGCCCCCTTTCCCACCCCCAGCTGTGATTCAGTCCCTGGCTCTTGCCTGATGCTTTTCTGGTGGCTTTCCTTCACCCATTCATTACTTCTCTTGGCAGGGCCCTCGAACTTGTCTCGGAGTGCAGACGCACGCATGCAATTAGAGAGCGGGGCACCTGATGAGGTCATGCCGAATGGAGCTGGGGTTTTCAGCCCGGCCCCTGGGTGATTCGTGCTGTGACTCAGCCTGCCAGCCGCCCTACCTGCTCTGGGAGTTTGGGCTGGCCGGGGTGAGGGGAGGGCAGGGGGGTCCCACTTCTCCTGGGCGGCTCCCTCGGGCTGCCCCTGCAAGGGCAGCTTAGCTTAATCACGGCAATTCCCTCCTTGCCGCTCCCGCACCGAACATTACTTCACCGCCTGCCTGTTTGCTCAGCCTGGGGAGGGGAGAGGTGTGTGGCTTGTCTGGCAGAGGGAAGGGCGCCCTGTCCGCTCTGCGGTGCCCTGGTCTCCCCTGGGCAGGGGGGGCAGGGAGACCCTGCATGGGGTTGCTGGGATGGGTGGGGGCCCCTGGGCTCCTGCCTTTCTCCATATTCCTGGTCGTGGTTCCTTGGTGACGTGAATGCTCTTTGCAGGGAAGGCGGATAACGCAGGCTGGCCTCTTGGGCTGGGTGCTCTCTGGATGAGCCCGGTGGTGTGGTTCCTGCTATGCTTTCAGTCCCCTGTGCCTTTGTGACTGGTCAGAGCAGAGTAACTGGGGCTGAGTAGTCGGGGCCGAGCCCGGGGGCCCAGCCTGGCTGCAGGTGTCGGGGCAGGAAATGATCTCAAGTGGCTTCCCTGGGAAGAGGGATGCGGGGCTGTGGCGAGGGCTCTGCGATGGGGAAGGGGGCCCAAATCCACGTGTCCGGGTGCTGAGCTGGCACCGAGTTATCTTCCGCTCTACATCCCAGGTTCTGCTGGCAGGGGCTGTTCGGGGCAGCAGCTAGCTGTGGGTGCTTGTGCCCAATGGAGTGACGCTTCCCTTAATCCTACTGGGAGTGCTGGCTACCGGGCTGTGGCCTCCCTGCTTGGGGGCAGCCTGCAGCAGATGTGAGCCCTTGAGGAGCTAAATCTGCCCCTGGGACGGGGTGCCAGAGCAGCTTCACCCCATCTGCCATGCCCTCATCCCTCCAGTCAGGCTCGGGGGGAGGCAGCTCCCGTGGTGCTGCAGCCTCAGATTTAATTGAGGGGGACTTTGCTCCCTGGGCCCTGCTAGCACAGCCCTTATCTCTGCAGAGCCGGGCTGGTGTTTGTTTTCGCTGCAGGAGAGAGAGGCAGCTGAATGGGAAAGTTCAGCCCGGCAGTGGGTGGGGGGAGAGACGGGGTGAAGGGCAGGGACGCTGGCGTGGTGGAGCCTGGAGGCCAGCGCTAACCTTCAGCACACCAGGGGCCCAGCTGAGCCCTGCAGGCATGGGGACATCTCCTGTCCCCCACCGAGGTGGCTGCCGTTCCTTGGGCACAGCGAGGAGCTGGGGAGCTGCCCTGTGATCCCACCGGCTCACCTGCCACTCCTCAGGCTGGGGTAGCAGAGCTGGGGAGCTGCTCCCTTCCCCCCCACGGGGCCTGGGAGCCGCCTGGGTGAAGCAGGAGCCTGCTGGCCGCCGGAGCGTGGCCTGCCCCGGGAATGCTCTGGCCCTGTTCCCAGAATCCGGCGCTGGGTGTTTGTTTGCTGCTGCGCCCCTGAGGTCTGGTGCTACTGTGACAGGAAGCGGGAACGCCGGGGGGAGGGAGGCCGGCCGGCTGGGGATGTGCCTGTGAAATCCCTTTGTCCCTGCTGAGCGCTCAGCTGCAAATTCCCACAGAGAAGAGAGAGCTGCCTTTGTGCTGCTGAAGGGCTCCCAACATGTGAATCTCCTGGGCCCCGGGGGCTGGTGGTGCAAACCATGGGGCTGGTGCCTACTTGGTGCTGAGGGGTGGCAGGGACCCCGCCTTGTTGCTGTCCCCGGGGGAGGGGGGGCCCATGCAGTGGTACCCAGCGGGAGTGGGGTTGTTGGGGCGTCCTAGGTTGGCTGGATGCAGTGGAGTGTTGCTGCCAGGAAGGCTCTGGCCCCGTGGTCGTCCCACTCGGGGATTGCGGGTGGACGGTATCAGCCTGGAGCCCGGCGGCTTGGCTGCCTTCCTGCTGGGAGGGACGCTTGTCCTCTCCTCTGCAAGAGCGCTGAGGGAAGCTCGGTCTTCCTTCCACTCGCCGTGGTGCCGGCTGTTCCCTTGACCGGTGTGGAGGGTCGGCAGCTCTCCCGGCCTGCCTGGAGGTCTCACTCCAGCCCAGCCAGGAGGGAAGGAGCTCCTCCCATGCCGTATCCTGGCTGTGCTCAGGAGAGGGGTGAGCAGCCTGCCTTGCGTGCCCGGGAGGACAGCTGCCTCGCAGCCAGATTGCTGGCATACCAGCAGCAGAAGCCTTGCTCTCTGTGGCCGACCCCATACAGCTCCTTTCTCTCTCTGGCCCCGCTCGGCTGCCTCTCCCTCTTCATCCCGCTGGGGTGGCGAAAGGCACCGATCTGGTGACCTCAGCTGGGCCAGGGACAGATCTCTTCCCCAGGGGATCGCCCACCGTGTTTCACGACCCCCAGCTGTGTCCAGACCTATCCTTCGGACCTGATTCTTGGGCCCCCTGCCCTTGCTGGGGGGCGAATGACACACAGCCTGCTTCCTCCCCTGCAGTTGGCAGCGTGGCCCCACCCTGTCCCTTATCTCTCCCTCCTTATCATCCTCTGCTGGCCCGCTCCCTTATAAGGCCTGGTACCGCGTCCCTGCTTGCATCTCCACAGGTAACTCCCCTCTCTGAAGGGAGGCTTTCCCAACGGAGCTACGTGGCCTTCGCCTTCGTCCCTGGTGCTGGGGCGGCAGGCGAGGTAGACCAGGTGGCGATCCCGCTGCTGGTCCAACCAGTTGGGCACGACGGGCGGAGGCGAGCGGCTCCCTTCCCGCTGCCACCCGAGGTGGTGGCTCATCCGCCCGGCTCTTGCTGGGGCCGGGCGCCTTGAGCACGGCTCCCCCCGAGAAGGGTGGGGCTGGGCCGGGGCAGGTAGGCGCCCAGGGTGGTGTCTGACCCGCCTGCGGGAGCAGCCCTTTCCAGCCCGGGGAGGGCCAGCAGGCCGCCCACCAGCCTGTCCAAAGTCCGTTGTGCCTGCGCTCTCTAACCTGCCTCTGGGGAGAGCCCTTCCTGGTGGAGCCAAGAAGGCAGCTGAAGCACTCGGCGGGAGATGAGAGAGCCTCTCCCCTAGAGTGGGGTCTGGCAGGGCTTGGGCAGAGCGGGCTGGGGAGTGTGAGCAAGGTGGCTTGCACAACCTGGAAGCAAGGATGCATCTGCCCAGGCAGGCGGGTTCCCTCCCTGGTGTGCTGGTCTGTGGTGGGAGCTGGCAGCACGGGGTGTGGGCACGTTTCCCGCCTCTGGGGTGATGGGAGAGAAACAGCCATGGCCAAAACTCTCCATTACCCACACAGAGATGTGGGAGCTGTTGCCCACCATCAACTGTCCTGCTTCCCCTGTGGCCTGAGGGCTGTTGTGCTCTCCTGAACTGAACACAGAAGCAGACAAGATGGGGATGAGCTTGGGCCCATGGGCTCTTTGCCCGATACCCTGCTGGCTTGCTGCGCCTTGGATAGCGTTAGTGCTTGCTGCCTCAGGCAGCCTGGAGTGAGCCTGGACCCTGCGCTCAGGGGAGTGGAAAGATGCCAAAGATGATGGCTCATTTATTTTTTAGCTAATTGAGACTGACCAGAAGCCTGTGGTGAATTAGCCAGGCTGTGAACCTGTGGAGAGCAAGCAAGTGTAATGCACTGCAAGTGTAATGCATTGCAAGCGCTCGGACAATTGCAGGCTTGAATTATTGATGGGGTTTCTGTTTTTGCTAAGTGCATCAGGACAGGCAACTGCAACCAGGAGAATTTGTTGCTTCCTCTCTCTCTCGAGGACGGGGGGGGAGGGTCTGGTGCTGAGACCTGTTGATGTTTGTTTTCGAAGGGTGGGCAGCCCTAAGAGTCCCTCAAATTGATAGGGCAAGGTGAATTGTTTGAGCGATGTTGCCATTTTTCTTGTCTAGTTGGTGCTGGGGACTGTGTTGGAGCAGGAGCAAGTTCCTTGGGCAGTGCATCCCTTCTTGTCAGCCTGGTGAGTGGGTCTGGCCTGGGAGCCCGGAGCTCCTGGTGTCCCTGCAGGGGCTCAGCCTGGGTAATGGGCTGGGTCCCTCCTGGCTCTAATCATGGTTGGAGGCGACGAGCCAGAGGAGAAGGGCTAATTTGCTCATGCCTCACAGCAACAGGGGGGCTGGGAGGGGTGTCCGACCATGGTGACAAACCTTGCTGTGTGCTTAACAGGTGCCTGGGGGGACACAAGCAAGCAGTAATGCTGCGGGGAGGGTTGGGACTTGGCAGTCAGAGCCTATGTGACTTGGTCCCCCCTCCCTGGTGGCAGAGGGCTGTTGGGAGTGAGCACCTGGTGTGTCTCCTAACAGGGAGGTGGGGCAGGGCTGATGTGGCTTTGTAGGTTCTTGGCTTGAACTTTGCCCAAAATCCTCCATGCTGAGAGATTGGCCTTAGCTCCAGGGATCCCAGGACCACGGGGTGATAGCTCTCTGGGGACTCGGGGTGCAGAGCAGGGCTGCAGCAGGTCCTTGGAAAGACCCAAGCAGAGGGCTGTGTGCTGGAGATCCCCTGCGCTGCAGCGGGCACTGCCTATTAAGCCCTCTGCCTGTGTCTTACCTGCCAGATCTTGTCCCTTCTCCCTGGCCTGTGGTGTACAATTCCCCATCTGGCAGCTCGGTCTGGGCCCCAGGATTAATCTTTCCATGGCTGACAGGGAAGCACTTGTGGTGGGGAGCCTTCGAGGCTTGAACTCCATCCTCCGGCAGAGGAGGGTGCAGGTGAACTCTAGGTGGGTATGGCTGTGGTTTGGCCCTGGAAATTATTTTTCCAGGCAAAGGATTTGTTCTGGGGGAGGGCAATCCCCCCGAGAAGCAGGGGTGAGGGGTTTTGGAAAAATGTGCCATGTCAAAGCTGCCCCCAGGGGAAGAGCTCTGGAGGGGTTGGTCAGCTTTAGAATGTCTTTCTGGCTACTACCAATCCTTTTGTCCAACCAGGAAGATTACGACAGGTACCTGTGGAGAGAAGTTCTGTGCATGCAAATCGGCTCGGGGCTGCCTCCCTGCCAGCAAGGGGGCTCTTGTGCGTTGGACATCTTTCTGGTGGACCTGCTCTGGCTTCAGGACCTCTGGGCACAGCACAGGGTTGTGCTGGTGCCAGGAAGTTGGGAGATGAGATAAGGCCAGAGCGATTTGGATGTAAAGCTTTCTGGGTAGCTGTGTTGGTCCCTGGGGTCCCCTCTTGCTGATAGCCGTGGGGGAAGTGCTCTGGTGCTGCTTCTGCCCTGGGGCAGAAGCTGCTCTGGGGTGTGTTTTGTCTTTAGGCTTTTTGTTTTGCCCTGAACCGAGCCAGCTGAAATATTTTGGGCTTGCTGGGGTTTTTAAGTAACGGGTGTGTCAGCAAGTGCCTCTCTCATGATGAAAAGGCTTTCATGCAGCCATCCTCAAAGATGGTCAGGGTCTGGCTTTGGAAAAATGCTCTGTAGTTGTATCTTCAGAGGCTGGGGAGGAGGAGGGGGGAACGGGCGCAAAGCGATCTCTGGAATTTCACCCTTGCGGGATCTGGCGTACTTGGCTTCTAGCTGTCACAAGCAGCTTGCTGACTGGCATGATCAGGCTGAGTAGCTGAGGCTCTCCTCTTCCCTCCTGTCCCTGTCTTGCTTTGAAGATGACCAGTGCCCCGAGCTGGTGTTGGGAGGCGGCGAGGGGCTGTGCTGTGCCCAGGAAGCCCCTGTTGCTGGTGTGCGAGCCACTGTGGGAGAGATTTGCTGTAGATTCTCCACAGCTGGGAGGGCATAAGGCTGAGTGGCTGTTTGGGATTTGTGTGTTAGCCAGCTGTAAGGGAACGGCTGTGCTCCAGCCTGGGATGGCGCTGGTGTGTGTCTGCAGTGAGAGCTGGGGACAGTGCTTGCTAACCTCTCTGGACCTGGCACTGCCTCTCAATAGTTGTGTCTTTAATCCTAGATCGATGAAGATTAGATGGCTGGAACAAGACCAGTGGTGGTGGTGTGTACTGATGGCGGAGGCCTCAGGAGGAGAGCTGGGAGAGCCCCCTTAGGGAGCAGGTACCCTGTTCTGCTGGCACCTCTTGACCATGATGGAGCCGTACCCACTGTTCAGGGCAGGAGTGACAACCATGCATGCAGGGCAGCCTCCAGACACTCAAAGCGTCGCTATCCCATTGCTTAACATGGTCTGATCCTGTGGAGAGACCCTGAGGTGGCTGCTCTTGGGCATCAACTGGTTGGTGTTGGTGGGTCTGCAGAGCCATGGACTCCATCCAACCTGGTACCACAGCCCAGACCCTCCTCTGGCTGCCTGCCATGTGACAGGCTCCCTGAAAGCCCCCCGGCTGCCTCCTCGCCCTGAGGCTTTCTGCTCTGACCTGGTGGCCCAAAGGGGAAGGGAGGCCTGTGCGTGGTCCGCACCTCTTCCTGCCTAGGCTGGAGGGGCATTCGTGAGTGCAAGGGGACAAGGAGAGCTGGCGGGCGAGGGACCTGTCCTGTTCCTTACCCCTGCTGTTGTTTACTCCCTGTGGAAGGGACGGGAAGGAAACAGCCTCACAGCTGCTCTGGCCCCTTATCTGGGGCCCTTACCGGCCCTGCAAATTTCATTGTTAGCTTCCACATTCTCCAGGCTGTGTTCCCAGGAGACATACAGAGGTGGGGACCTGGGGCTGGGGAGGTGTTGCTGGCTGCGCGGGGCCTGCCTGGCAGCCACGCAGGCTGGAGGAATCTGCTGGGGTTGCTGTCTCTCCTCTACATGCCTTCCCGCAGAGGCAAACCCTGCTGGTCTGCGCTCGCTGCTCAGTACTGAGGCTGCTTGCAAGCAAGCAAACCCGTTCACAAGAGCAGCTTGTGAACTGCTAAATCAGCTAAATCTCTCCTTGAAGCCAGCATGCTGGCTCCATCCTCATGCACCCCAAAAATCCCTTCTGCATAGAGATGGTTGAGGGCAGGCTGGGGAGCTGTTCCATAGCCGCACGGCTACTATGGGCAAGGTCATGTTGTGGAGGATCCCTTCTCTGTAGGGGGGTGTTCCTCTCTTTAAAAGGGCTTGGTGAAATACTGCTCTGGAAATGAATCGCAACAAGCTACTGGGGCTTCTGGCTGGGGTTTTGGATGTTCCAGTTGTGTAGGGTGTCTGGGTGATAGGACCATCCCCTGACCTGCTGGAGAAGTCTGGGATGTGGCAAGGAGATGCTCCCCCGTTGGGGAGAGGGACTGGGTCAGTGGTCCAGGCTGCCTTTCCCCAGTACCTGGCTGGCTGTAGCAGCCTCCCTGCAGTAGGGCTCCTGGGGCTGGGCCCTGCAGACCTGCTCCGTGTCTGTGTGGATTGACAGTAACCTTCAGTGAGTCCCAGAAGGTGGAGGATCTCTGTGTCGCTGCTTGAAGTGGGTGAATGGCCACCAAAGATGGGGGAGTGTTTGAGTCAAGGGTGAGAGTCGGGATGTGTCAGCGCTGTTCTGGGAGGCCCCAAGCCTCTCCTTCAGAGGATCTCTGTTGCAAATCTGTGGGGCAGGTGAGACCTCGGAGCAGCAAGGGTCAGAACTGTCTCTGCATTTCCATACAAGGCTTGGGGAGTCAATCTGTTGAAAAAACCCTTAGGGCATAGCTGTTGCAAGGTGGGAGGAGTGGAAAGCTGCGTGCATGAGCCAGGAGTCATGTCTGGGAGCCTCCGAAAGCCTGCTTGGGCTCCTGAGCCAAGAGTGGTGGGCCGTGTTCCTCCCGGGGTGCGGACTGGCCAGCGAGTATCTCAGCCCACGTTGGGCTGGGGCTGGGAGCTGAAGCGGTCTGGAGCGGGTGTGCGTGTGCCATGGCTTGCCATCTCTTGCTGGGCACTACATGGGCATGAGTAGAAGAACTGGATTTTTTTTATTGACGAAGGCAGATTACAGGTTGGTGGCGACCAGATGTTCAAATGCACTGCAGGTGGCCTCCAAAGCACTTGGAAAAAATCCACCCTGCTTCGCTGGACTCAGTTGTGGTGGTGCCACGGTGTCTGATAAGCTCCAGGGCTGCCTGTGTCCGAGGGAAGCTTTGGGGGGCCAGAGCCATAGGGAGGAGGGCACTTGTTGGGAGTGGGGGAGGCGTGTCAGGAAGGGTTTCATCTGGATACATTTGAGATAGTGTGGGAAATGAATAAAAAACCCCAAAAAGCCCTGCTCTGAGCCCCTCTGAACCAGCATCTGCTGCAGGCTGGGAATGGAGCGGCAGGGCTGCCAGGGAGCATGGGGCTGTGCAGGTGGATGTGACAGGGCTCTGCGGAGGGGCCTGTGCTCTTGGTCCCAGGTCACCTTTACAGCCACACCGGGGCACTGGGGGAGTGGGCAGAGCTGATGCTGGAGACCGTGGGAAAGCAGCTTCTCTGACGGCTGCCTGGCTTGAACGAGTCCCCACATGCCTTCCATGACTGCACGGGTTTGGGAAAACCTCTGGCGGGCTTGCTGGAACTCGGCTGGGCTGCGCGGGGGGCGGAGGGCTGAGCCCTTGCCCCTCCTCTCCGCCTCTGCTGTCCCTCCGTTGGTGGGGAACAGTCGGAGATGCTGGGGGGCTGCTGTGGGAACAGTGACACGTTTGCCACCCCACCGGCCCTCTGCAGACACTGTTCCATCCCTCAGAGAAGTGGGGGTGGGAGAGAGGAGCCTGTTTCCCCAGTCTGTTGCCTGTCCTACCTTCTGTTTTGAGTTCACTTATGTGATTTTTTGACCTCTTCTCCTGCTGTCCCTGCAGCTCTCTTCCCTCCTGCTTCCTCACTGTGGTGGCTGGGCTATTTCTCCCATGACTCTCTGCGTCTAGACGTGGCTGTCCCGTGCCTTTGCCAATCAAACCCGAACTTCCTCCTCTAACAGGTCTGTATGGAAGAATATTGCCTTTCTCTATCAAAATATGTTGATTGTGGTGTGCTCGTTCACTGTTCTCCTTTGGGAGGGGATGTTGGAAGGGTCCAAGCCAATGCCTGTCCCTAGATCTGTGGACTGAGGACCTCCTGGGGTGGCTGCAGCCTTGAATGCTCTGGTGAGAACCTGGAGGGTGGTGAGTTTTGGCAGCAAAGGGCCTCATGGGGTCCCCTTTCAGGGAATCCCGTCCCACTTCATTCCCTTTCCTGGGTAGGAAGAAGCTATGGAGCTGGGGCTGTCTCCCCACCTCTTACCACACTGGGGAGGAGGGAGCAGATGAGTGACACAGCGCTCTCCCTCAGCCCTTCCCTGGAGGAAATAATGGGATGTGGGTCACTTCTCCTTCTGCAGGAGCGTCCCTGTTCTGTTCTGTCCCAGGGATATGCCCTCCCCTCCTGCCACTGACTGCAGGCAGCTTTTCCTTGTAGGGAAAGTTTTCCTGCAGCCTCGGGAGGGCCCTTGTGGGAAGAGGGAACCTCCTCAGCACACAGCAGCTCCTCTGAACCTGGCTCAACCTCAACTGTTTGGTGTGATGGGGGAGGACCTTCTGCCCCCAAAGTGCCGCTTCTCCAAGCTTAAATGCTGGGGCGAGGAGCACCTGAGTCGTGCCTGGGGCTGTGCTGCTCTGAGACCCTCTTGCTAGCTCTCTGGTGGTGGGTGGGAAGGAGTGTTATGCCATAAGATATTTTTTTTTTCTTGTTCTGAGGATCTGTCTTAACGAAATCAGTTTCTTCTGACCGCTCTTCTCTCCTCCTTTCCTCCCCCAAATCGCGTGCAGTGAAGAAGGGGCTCCTGCCCTTCTGGGTCACCTTTCTTCCCCTCACCTTGACACCAAGCCGCCTCAGCTTGTGCCTCCCTGTGCCCTCTGCCCCTGCCCTGCCCGTCCTGGGCACCCATCACCCATGGACGACTCAGAAGTGGAGTCGACCGCCAGCATCCTTGCCTCTGTCAAGGAGCAGGAGGCACAGTTCGAGAAGCTGACCCGGGCGCTTGAGGAGGAACGGCGCCATGTCTCAGCCCAACTGGAACGAGTCCGGGTCTCCCCACAGGACGCCGGCCCGGGCTTGGCCAACGGCACACTCACCCGGCGGCACCAGGTAAAAAACCCCCTCAGCAGAGGCGGGTGCGGAGGCTCCCGGAGCCCCCGTCCATGTCAGTCCTGCCTTGTGGGGGCAGCCCCGGGCCCGGCTCCTTTGCTTTGACCCTCCTTGGGTATGTGAGGTGGAGGAGGGCTAGGCTGGTCTTGTAACACTGATGGTGCTGTTTGTGCGCTGGGGCTGAAGGTGATCTGGGGATGTGTAAACCTACCTTGGCAGCCAGAGTCTTCTGTGGAGAAGGAGCCAGCCTGGAGGGTCTTGCTACCAGGTCAGCTCTGGTTTGGTTTTGTGAAGGTTGGAGGCTGTCTGTGTTCAGTACCTGGGCATCTTTGCTCCCCATCCCACTCAGCTTCTTGGAAGGTGGCTGAAATGCAGGGGTTGGTGTATAGCTGTGGGGGAGTGTGTGTGTCTCCCTCTTGTGTGACGATGGGCAAGTCCCTGGAGTCTTAATCTATCCTCCAAACAGCCAAACCAGGGCTGGGAGAGATCTCTTTTCTCTGCAGGGCTGGAAGTGTGGTTTCATCTGCCTTGGCTTGAGGTCTCTTTCCTGTTCTCACTTTCCTGGCCTCTGTTTTGGGGAGGGGTGCTTGGAGGGCTGGTGTGTGGTGGTGTGCCTTTCCGGCAGGTGGAAAGGCAGGTGCCTTTCTGTCTGTGGAAGGTGGTGGTACTAGGAGAGACTTGTGGGTCAGGGGGAAGGAAGGGGTGGGCAGAGGAGGAGTGCAGGAGTCAAACAGTAGCACTCTGCAATCAGCCGCTGAGCATCCACGCTGTTCCCTCACAATCTTGGGGGGGGGCTCTGGGATGTCACTTGTGGCTCCTGCGTCAGAAGATGTGGAAGGTCTCCAGGGCCATGCTGAGGCACAGGGAAGGGTCTTGACCATTCCATCAGGAGCGTGTGGGCACTGTGGGAGAGCTGGGATGTCTGGAGAGGGGCTGAATGGTGTGTCCTCCAACTCTTTCCCAGGCTGGAATGGGGGGTGGTTTGCTGCATGTTGCACGGACCCCCGAGGAGCGTGCATCTCCCCTGGGAGTGACACGTGGGGTGTGCATTGGGTGTCTCTGTCAGATGCAGGAGATAGCCTGCTCAGGGCCTGGCACGGGAGGGGTGGGTGGACATATGGGATCCCGGCAGTGGGAGATCAGTCTAGTAACAGGCCTGTGTGTTTCAGAACGGCCGTTTCTTGGGCGATGCTGACCTGGAAAGGCAGAAATATCCAGATCTGAAGCTCAACGGGCCGCAGGTAAGGGGAGCTGAGCCCTCTGGCTGTGGGCAGCCTGCTTGCTGGGTGGGGGCTGCCAGGGCAGGGCTCCGGTGTCCCCACCCTAGCTGTTTCCAATGTGGCCGCCCTGGCTTGAAGGGGCTTTGGTTTTGGGGTTGTTGGTACCCCCTCCCATGCAAGAGGATATCAAGGCTCTCTGAGAGGTGAGATTTCTTGGCTGGCTGACTCCAGAGAGGCCCATGTTGGCGGCGGGGGGCTGACTGCCTGTCCCTTGCTCCCCTCAGGACCACAGCCATCTCTTGTACAGCACAATCCCCAGGATGCAGGACCCGGGCCAGATTGTGGAGGAGACATACACCATGGAGGAGGACCCAGAAGGGGCCATGTCGGTCGTGTCTGTGGAGACATCAGACGATGGGACGACCCGGCGTACAGAGACCACGGTACAGGCCTGGGGAGATCATGGAGGGACAGGGCTCTGGCCAGGGACCCTGATGGCTGGGGTGCCACAGCAGTGATGTCTGCCAGCTTGCCGTGCTGTGAGCTGAAACAGGGTGTGAAAACTGCCTGGAGTAAGGTGCTGGGCTGGAAGGGGAGTCTGGGGACGCAGGGGTGTGGTGGATTTCCTGATGGGAGGGTGTCCTGCACCTGTCCCTCTAGGTGAAGAAAGTGGTGAAGACCGTGACCACCCGGACGGTGCAGCAGGTGCCGGTGGGGCCTGATGGGTTACCTTTGGAAACCTCCCCTATCACCAGCAACTATGTCCAGACCATGGACAGGAACTTCCGCAAGAACGGCAACGGGGGCCCCGGCAGCTACCTGAGCCAGCCGGGCACAGCCACCCTCCCTCGTAACTACCACTACCCCGATGGCTACAGCCGCCCCTACGAGGACGGCTACCCGGGCAGTGATCACAGCTATGGCAGCCTGTCCCGTGTCACCCGCATTGACGAGCGCTACCGCCCCTCCATGGACACCTACCGGGCCCCCAGTCGTCAGGACATCTACGGCCCCCAGCCTCAAGTGCGTGTCGGGGGCAGCAACATGGACCTCAACCACTTCCACCCCGAGCCGTATGGCCTGGAGGATGATCAGCGCAGCGTGGGCTTCGAAGATGTGGACTATGGGCTTATGTCTGACTACGGCACGGCCAGGCGGGCAGGGACCCCGTCTGATCCTCGGCGGCGGCTCAGGTTCGTGGCAGGAGGCACTGGGGCGGGGGATGCTGTGGGGTCCCTTTAACTTCACCCTCTTTGGAGGAAGGTTGATCGCAGAGATGATACCATGAGCTGAGTCACACGCAGCTCATGCAGGAGAAAACTTGCATCCGCTTCTAATTGTTTGCTTAATTGGTGGTTAAAACTCAGTGCTAATTGAGCTGGTCGTCCTGCAGCAAGGAGTTCCACTGGGTGGTTGGATGTAGCTCCGGGCCCTTCACTCTCTGTCACCCATTCTGCTAGTGGGACAGCAGGCTCATCTGTGTCCCAGCCTAGCTTATCCTGCTGGGAATCGTGCCTGATTCGGGGTGTGCAGCGCAGCCCCACATCAGAAGCAGCAGCAGCCTCATGATTGCGCTCTCGCCGAGCTGAGAGCAGCCCCGGGGAGTGGTGCTGAGCCCAGGGCTGGGGTGAGTGAGGCTCAGCCCTGCAGTGCCTCGGGGAGCGTTGCTGCAGCATGGCCCTTGTGTGGGGCAGGGCAGGGCGGGAGAAGCTGCTCAACCTGTTTGGCGGCAGCAGCTTCTCCCCCTCGTGATCGGTGGCTCCTCCAGCCTGTCTGCTGAGCAGCTGCCCCACCAGGCTGCGGCTGCCCTTCGGCAGGCAGAGCGGGGTCTTGGTGGTCCTTTAACCGCCCTGCCAGGCACGCGGCCGGGTATCCTGGGATGTTACGTGCCTGGGGCCATGACTCCCGTAGACTGCTGTCTTGTGCCAGCTGTGTCTCTTGCACAAACGCTGCTGCTGTGTGCTTAAGCCTCTCAGCCTGCTCCGCTTGCTGCCTGGGCTGTCAAGTGGGATTTGGGGCGGTGCTGGAGACGGGCTCAGAGGGTGGTGAGGTAGGAATGGAGCGAGGGGCTGAGCCTGGGTCCCAGAGATGGGGAGGGGGCTGCGTCAGTAGGCTAGGATGGATGTACATCTCCTGAGTGCCCTGGGAGCAGGAGGGCAGGTAAGGCTGAGCACAGGCTGCTTAAGCTCCTAGGGCATAAAACAGAGGCAGGAGGGAGAGACCTGAGGGAAAGGAGGCTCTTGCCAGCCCCTGCCGGAGATCCGCCCGTCTCGAGGCACGTACTGTAAATCCACGGTACTTCTTGGCTGCTGAAGGGACTAAAGGAGGAGCTTTGTCCTTCCAGCTTGTGCCAGCACAAGTGTTTCTGTTGCTGTGCTGAACCAGTCAGGGCGGTTGTTCACCCAGATTGATTTCCCTGGCCTGCCTCGCCTTGTGAAGCTTGGGCAGGCAAGGCTGCTGCCCCCGCTGCCTGCACCGACTCAAGCAGCTTGCGAGAAGCCAGTGTTAACAGTTTTGAGCACGTGGCCATCATGGCTAGCCCCTCAGCGAGCAGCTTGGGCAGAAGGGGTTAAGCAGGCATGTCAGACCCGTGGCTGCTTCGCTCCAGCCTGGGGCTGTGGAGGGAGTGAATGCCAGCCAAGACAGAAGGCTCTGGCTTGCAAGCCTTCTGTGGGTTCATGTCCTGCCCAGCATGCAGGGGCAGGAGCCCTCCCTGGATGGCCAGGTCTGAACTGCTTGGCCTTTGAGATCATGAGTCCTCTCTGCTGGGCTGGATGGTGTCCATGTTCCTTCTGCCCCTCCAGATCCCGGAGGACAGGAGTTACAGGAGCCAGGTGCAGGAGCTGCAGCCGGGTGGGAGGCTGAGGGATTTGAGTCACAACAGAGGGAGAAGGTCCCACTTCCAAGCACGGCCAAGGAGCAGCCCTGGTGGAGATGTCACCTTGTCCCGCAGGGATGGGCAGGGTTTGGAAGATGGGTTGGTGTGGCCCATGAGCAGGCTGTCCTTCCCCAGGCAGACTGATGAAGATTGCAGCAGTCTGTAGAATCCAGGTGCTGTTGAGCTTGGCTTGTTCCCTGTGTTCTCAGTTACCATCCGTGCTCAGCTGCCCGGCTTGCAGGAATGGGAACAAACGAGATCAGCATCCCCCCTACCTCAGAGATGTTTGTCTTGAGTGTGGGCCTGGCAGTTAATGACTTCCTTCAGGGAGGCAGCTTGCCAGGCACACGGGAGATGGAGTGCGTTGAGCCGAGAGACGCAACGTGTGCTGGCTGCTGTTGGCTCCAAAGCGTGTGGGTCCCCTCTCCTGTGGCTCTTCTCGGAGATCCCCCTCTGCAGGGGCAGAGGGAAGGGGGAGTTCGGTGGTAGCGCAGGCTGAGCTCCCCGCTCCCTGCCAGCCCCATCTTGCCTGGAGGTGCAGGGGGGGATCCAGCACTGAAAGACCCTCGCGGCTGGGCAGGAGCTCCCTTTCAGGGCACGTGAGTCTTGGCATGGGAGTGAGGTCAGCTGCTGGCTGCGTTGACAAGCATTGGGTGGCTTGTTTGCAGCACTGGCACTCAGCTGCATCTTGCTCCTGCCTTGTCCTACTGCGGGGATGGTGTTGGTGGTTGGCGTGGTGCACTGAGCACTGTGCGCCGCGGCAGCAGGGAGCAACTCCCCGGGGCAGCTGGGCTCCTTGGCATCTCTTAGTAGCCAGGCTATGTGGCAAGCAGCACATTTCCCCGTCAGGACATGCCGAAAGCCAACCTCGCAGCCCACTGCCACCATCTCTGGTGGTGCGGTGTGGGCAGCTGTGCAGCAGCACCTGAGGGGGATGTGGCTGTGAGATGGCTGCCACCTGGAGTTGGTGGTTTTGGCAAGTCCTGTACCAGAGGCTGGAGGGGAAGCGGTGGCATAAGGAGCAGAACCTGCTACCACCCTTCGTTGCAACTTCCCCTGCCTGCTCAGGGGCAGGGGGCTGCTTGCACCTGATTTGGGAGCTCAGAAAGTGGCTGAGCAGTCCCCAGGGCAGATGTGAGCCAGAGGATGCTACCTCATCTTGGACCCTGGTTGTGCGTCCCCAGTGCCCTGGCACAGCAGGGGTAACAGCAGCGGTCAGGCCCCTCCGTTTAAGTGCCAAGTCCCCTCCTATCCCCTTCTGTTGGAAATCGTTGGATTCCTCTGCCTGGGTGGGGGAAGGATTATATTGCCAGTGGCTACAAAAATAGGGTGAGAATCTGGGATTTTGTGTGGTGTGTGTTCTGAGGGTGTTAAATGTCACCTTGGAGCATGGGAGACTAGTTGCATTTTCTTGCAGCTTCCATATGCTTGTTGGGGCTCATTCCCAGTGCTGCTAGGTCTGTGGGTGAACTGTCCCTCACCAGGGCAGGGGGTGTGGGACCAGAGCTCTTCCCTGTGCCTGTCCTGGGAGCAGTGAGTATGATCCCTGGAGCTCAGGTGTCTCTTGATGCCCAACTAAGCCTGTCCCCTGGGCAGCAGTGCAACTTGTGCATATTGCCGGGCACCTGCAGGCAAAAGAGTTTGAGCCCCATCCTGGGTAAAATTCTTTGTTCTAGCTCTGGTGCTCTGAAATAATGGCAGTGGCTTGGTCTGGCAGCAGTTTGCGTGTCCTGGGCTGCTGTGGGGTAGCTGAGGTGATGGGGTGCAGTGTTGGACACAGCCAGACGCTACAGCAGAGCACTGGGTGGCCTGAAACTGGACTCTGGGTGCTTGCTGCACCCACACAGTGCTGGTGTAATGGGCCTGGGGAACTCCTGGGTGATTTGCTCTCACAGCAATCTGTTCTGGTATGAACTTGCCCTCTAGTGGCTGCAGGCCCAAATAGTGGTGGGTTTTGTGCCTCTGAGGCCGGCTCCTGCCTCTGTGGAGGTTATGCAGAGACCAGGATCCTCTGACCCAAAGCTAAACCCAGTGGGTAGGTGGGAAGGGACTGGAATAGCTGTTGACACTGCCTTCTCCTGAGGAACAACCGCCTGCTTCCTGAGCAGGCCTGGGGATGCCTGGGGGGTGACCTCCAGCTGGACCCTGCATGGGGAGCAGGAAGGTGCCCCAACACTGGCTCCCAGCCCTTGACGGAAGTCTGCCCGGTGCTGGTGCACTCCAGCAGGGTAGTGCTAACTAGACACTGTGTGCGCTTCAGCCCATCTTCTGGTGGGTTGGAGGGGGCACAGCATCCCCCCTCCCGTCTAGGGCTCGTGCTGACACCTGCTGTCTTCTCTCCTAGGAGTTATGAAGACATGCTGGTGGATGAAGTGGCCCCCGACCGGTACTACTGGGCCCCCCTGGCTCAGCATGAGCGGGGTAGCTTGGCTAGTCTGGACAGCCTGCGGAAGGGAGGTCCGGCCCCTGGTAACTGGCGCCAGCCAGAACTTCCAGAGGTAATAGCCATGCTGAGCTTCCGGCTGGACGCCGTCAAGTCCAACGCAGCTGCCTATCTGCAACACCTCTGCTACCGTAATGACAAGGTGAAGACGGAGGTGCGCAAGCTGAAGGGCATTCCTGTGCTGGTGGGATTGCTAGACCACCCCAAGAAAGAGGTGCACTATGGTGCCTGTGGAGCCCTCAAGAACATCTCCTTTGGCAAGGACCAAGACAACAAGATTGCCATCAAGAATTGCGATGGGGTGCCCGCTCTGGTGCGTCTGTTGCGGAAGGCCCATGACATGGACCTCACGGAGGTCATCACAGGTAATGGCTCCAGGGAGGAAAGGAAGGGCTAATCTGTTGGGTGAGGGATGCACAGTGCAGGTTTTTAAGCCCACATGGTCTGATTTATCACCTCCTGCTTGTGGCATTGCAGGAACACTGTGGAACCTGTCCTCGCACGACTCCATTAAGATGGCCATTGTGGATCATGCACTACATGCCCTGACTGATGAAGTTGTCATTCCCCGCTCAGGCTGGGAGCGGGAACCCAACGAGGACTCGAAACCCCGCCATATCGAGTGGGAGTCGGTGCTCACCAACACGGCTGGCTGCCTTAGGTATGGGAGGGGGGCTACCAACTGCTGGCAGAGAGCTGGCGTGGGTTGGGGCTGCTGTAACGCTCCTGCTAGCTTTCTGGGATTGCTAAAGGAGGTCTGCAGAGGAGCTGCTCTCCTAGGACAACTACTGGTGATGTAGTCCTTGACTCCAACCATATCCTGGGTTGCATCAAAAGCAGTGTGGCCAGCAGGTCGAGGGAGGTGATTCTGCCCCTCTACTCTGCTCTGGTGACACCCCTCCCTGCAGTAACTGCGCCCAGCTCTGGAGCCCTCAGCACAAGAAAGGCATGGACCTGCTGGAGCGGGTCCAGAGGAGGGCCACGAAAATGATGAGGGGGATGGAACGCCTCTGCTATGAAGAAAGGCTGAGAGAGTTGGGGTTATTCAGTGTGGAGAACAGAAGGCTTCGGGGAAACCTTATTGCAGCCTTTCAGTACTTAAAGGGGGCTGATAAGAAAGATGGGGACAGACTCTTTAGCAGGGCCTGTTGCAACAGGACAAGGGGGAATGGTTTTAAACTAAAAGAGGGTAGATTCAAACTAGATATAAGGAAGAAATTTTTTACAATGAGGGTGGTGAAACACTGGCACAGAGGTTGCCCAGAGAGGTGGTAGGTGCCCTGTCCCTGGGAAGGTTCAAGGTCAGATTGAACGGGGCTCTGAGCAACCTGCTCTAGTTGAAGATGTCCCTGCCCACGGTTGGACTAGATGACCTTTAAAGGTCCTTTCTAACCCAGACTATTCTATGGTTCTATGATTTTGGAGGTGTTTCTCTCAGTGGAGGGGAGCTACAGGAGTCTCTCTGGTTTGAACTCTGCTGGGTGTGGGCTGTTCCTCATGTGCCCTCAGCTGTCTCTCCCATGACGGTTCTCTCCTGTGTGCTAGAAATGTGAGCTCAGAGCGGAGCGAGGCCCGTCGGAAGCTGCGGGAATGTGATGGGCTGGTGGATGCCCTGATCTACATTGTCCAATCTGAGATCGGCCAGAAGGACTCAGACAGCAAGGTACCACAGCGGGGGTGTTGTCGGGGCACATGTAGAGCTCTGCCCTTGTCAACCAGCTCTAGCAGTGCTCTGCTGTTCATGGTGGCTGAAGCTGGGTTCATCCCAAGACAGATGAAGAATGGACTGGGGGAATCTTCACCAGGGAGGGATTTGATCTGACAAGACTAGCTTGGGAAAACCCAGTGCAGGCTCACGCCTTTCCACAATCTCCGCTTGGGAAGAGAGTGCCTGTGTGGGGTGTGACCTGGGTACTGTTTGACCAGAAGGTATCTGGCACTCAGCCTGCAGTTTGCAGTAGGAACGTTGGCCCTCCAGCAGGGGTCTAGTGGGTCACTCATCCCCATGCTGGTATCCCCTGGCTCAGGGCTCCCTGATCTGCCTTGATGAGGCGTTGGCTTGAACTTTCCTTGAGATTTTCCTTGGACCTTTCGTGCTTATGGCAGAGAGATTTTTGGCCCAGCAGAGTATGAATTCATGCCAGCAGAGCTGGCCATGCCTGCTTTGGGATGGGGGTATGCTCCAGCTCCATCTGAGATGGAGCTGCATGTCCCCCTTGGCCTGGCTCTGGGTTGCAAGCTGTGATGGGGCGCTTGCTCAGAGACATGGGATGGGCATGTGCTGCTCCAAGTCAAACTATCTGGCTTTCTCTCTAGCTGGTGGAAAACTGTGTGTGTCTGCTGAGAAACTTGTCCTACCAAGTCCACCGTGAGATCCCCTATGCTGAGCGCTACCAGGAGACACCTCTGGCCCCTGCCAACAATGCTGGGCCCCATGCTGCGAGCTGCTTTGGTGCAAAGAAGGGCAAAGGTTTGTTGGGTGGCAGCAGCATGGAGGGAGGTGGGATAAAGACAGATCTACTGCAGTGGACCTTGAGGGTGGTCTGGGGTCTCTGTGCTCCTATCTGGCATCTCTTAAGTGAAGGCTAAACTGCAGCTTTCTCTGGAGACGTAGTGGTCCATGCCTCCCCTGGCTTTGGGAGCTACTGCTTGGCTTACCCAAAGCATTTGACACAAGCTAATGGTGGGTTTCTGTGGTGGTGGGATGGTGATGGATAGATGTCCACTAACTCCACACCTTCCCTTTTCTCCTGTGTTGCCCCTTCCCCTTCCCTTTGCTTTCTTGCCAAATGATCTGCCCCATGATGCTGTCGGCACTTCTCTCCTCCTGCCTCCCCTCTCTCCTGTCCTTCTCTCCGCTTCGCCAATAGACGAATGGTTCTCCAGAGGTGAGTGCACTCTTGGTTTTAATTTTTCCATGGTTTGATTGGGTACTTTCTCTAGCTCTCTTTGTTCCCCCTGCAGTTGGGCACGTACTGCCTGCAGCGTGGCTAATGCCCTTGACGCCCCCTCCGGGGACATGCTGGTAGCTTGGCTTCAGCTCACCTCTGGGCTTGTTCTTGTAGCAAGTGGCAAAGAGCGGTTGGGCTGAGATGGGTGGGAAGAGGAGATGTCTCATGCCTCTCTGCTTGCCCTTTGAAGGTAAAAAGCTCCCAGAAGACCCTGGTGCCGATACAGTGGATTTTCCCAAAAGAACAACTCCAGCCAAAGGTATGTTCCTCAGTGTGTTTGTGTAGGGCTTGGGTGTGCAGGGCTGCTTCTCCACGAGCCGTCCAGGAGAGGAATGAGTAGAGTTGATTTCCCATTGAAGTGAGCCTCTCAAATGGGCAGAGGTTTGGTTTGGAGGAGGTATGTTTCTGGCTGCCCAAGTGCCTGTTAAAACACTAGCTCTGCCACAGACAGTTGTGAGGATGCTTGCTGTGCTTGGAGGTCACCACTGCCTCAAGACAGGCTACCTGGGGGGCTGCAGAGGAAACTATTGCCCTAGGGACTGAGGGACAGCATGGTGACACAACCCTGGGAAGGGTAGCCCTCTCTGGTCGTCTCAGACTTCTCAGCACAATTGCCCTCTTGTCTGCTCTTCTCTCCTGGGCATGAAGAACAGGCAAGATTTAAAGTCAAAAAAACCTGCCTTAAAGTGTTCTCCAGCACGAGCATGAGGAAGAGTCATTCCAAGAAGCGTCTCGGGGCAGGTGTCTCACCGCTTAGAGGGCTGTGAATCTCAGCCCCTCTCTGGCTGGCCAAGCAGTGGGCATTAGCCCAGGGCTTGAGTTCAATCCTTCTGTCCCAAAACACCCTGTGGTTCCTGGAAGGACTCTGCTCCCAGAGGTATGAAGAGTCAAGCTAGAAGAATCACAAAGAAACTTAGGACAGACCTGACTTTGTGAGCAGCTCAAATATGTGGCGGTGGCTGTTCAGACTGACCTGTGGGAAGAGTCAGCACCCATCTCTGGTAGAAGCCCAAGAAGCCACCTGCTCTGTCTTTGGGGGCTGGGGACATCCCTCACCACAGCTGAGGACAGAGAGCAAGATGGAAAACCTGGCCTCGCAACTGGAAACTGCAATCTCACCACTGCTGTAGAAGTCACTTCTGGGCATATGTTCCCATGGAAAAAGGGTTAATACTTGAAGGCCTGATCCCTGCCTGCTTGCTAGGGTACTGGAGAGCTGGAGACCTGCTGCCTTCAGTATCTGAGTGTGAGCTGAACCCAAGCTTCTTCAACGTGGTGTTGGTGGCCACTTGCTTGGGGTGTTTCCTCTTCCTCCTGCTGAGAGCGTGGGCTAAGCCTTTTGCTACCACAGCGGCCAGCTGCGAAGTTTAGTGCCTCACCACGTGCCCTTGGCTGCGTTGGGTATTTCTCAGCCAGGCATTATACTGAAATTGAGGTCTCCTTGCTGATGGCAGCAGTGCTGCGGCTCAGCCCAAACCTCTCCTGAGCTGCAGCTGTGCGTGGGGGACTGTGGGCAGCAGCCATGGCATCCTTGATCAGGGCTGGTGCTGGGGGCTGGGGTTTCTGGTACTGCGGGGCAGCCTGGCCCCCTCTGTACCAAGGATCCAGCCTCCAGGGAGCAGTGAGCCTGGGTAAAAGCTTCCAGCCTTGTCTGCCCAGCAGTGCTCCTTTGAATGAGTCAGATGCTAGCAGAGCCCTTAAGTAAGTTCTTCCTACCTGTGGTGTTCTGGCAGGCTACGAGCTCCTCTTCCAGCCAGAAGTGGTCCGGATATACATCTCCCTTCTAAAGGAAAGCAAGACTCCAGCCATCCTAGAGGCTTCAGCAGGAGCCATTCAGAACCTGTGCGCTGGCAGTTGGACGGTGAGCGCCTTGTGGAGCTGGCCATGTCCACATTCATCTGGGTTGCAGGGAAGGGGGCCTTGGGGAGCAGGGAGCATCACCCTTGGGGTACCAGCAGAGCTGTAGTTGGCCAAGGCTCTGCTGTTTCAGGCAGTTCTCTTTGTGCATGGCTCACTGCCCAAGAAGATACTGTTCAGCAGCACAGTTCGGGTGTGGACCAGGTCTCTCCTGTGCTGTTAAGGGTGCTGTGCTCCCTGCCAGCTGTGTCTTCCCAAGGGCTGCCTGTCTGTGTTGCTGCTTGCAGCCAGCTCCCTGACATTCCTTCCCTTCTCTAGGCTGGGGGCAGGGGAATGAAGGTTTGGGGCCGCTCTACAGCCCCTTGACCTGCATTCTCTTGGTGTGTATGGAAAGACCATCTGGGAAATCTGGCTTGCCTGGCCTGCAGGGGGGCTTCAGGACAGTAATGGGATCTTTGCAGTCTGTCTCACCGTGGGTGAAGCCAGGACCCTCAGTTCCTAAGATGAGGGTGGGTGACAAGGCTCCCAGTGGTGTCCCCAGCCCCAGGAGCGGGGAGAGACTGTGCCTGCCCAGGTTACATTGTGGTGCTCTGCCTCTCCCCTGCAGTATGGCCGGTACATCCGCTCGGCGCTGCGCCAGGAGAAGGGACTCTCCGCCATTGCTGACCTCCTGACCCATGACAGCGAGCGAGTGGTGAAAGCAGCGTCCGGAGCCCTGCGCAACCTGGCTGTCGACTTGCGTAACAAAGAGCTGATAGGTGAGGGCTGCAGAGGAGAGGACACCATGTTGTCTGTATCCATCCAGGTTAGGCAGGAACTTCCTCCTGATCTTGGCAACTGAGGAAGTGCGTGGGCATGGCGTCAGCCCAGTGTCTGTCTACTGCTCCTCTCTGAGTAGTATGTGCTGAGCTCTGCTGAGAGGGACATCAGAGTTGGTCAGCTGTCCCTGATCCTTCTGCAGTGATTTTTTTTTTCCTTGTAGTCCTCTTCCTCGCTTGCTTATGCCCAGCTCTTTCCCCTTCCCAGGTAAACATGCCATCCCCAATCTAGTGAAGAACCTGCCTGGAGGCCAGCAGACCCCAGCCAAAAACCTCTCTGAGGACACAGTGGTGTCAATCCTCAACACCATCAATGAAGTAATTGTAGACAACCTTGAGGCTGCCAAGAAGCTGCGGGAAACGCAGGGGATTGAGAAGTTGGTGCTGATCAACAAATCTGGGTAGGTGCTGCTTGAAGGGTAATGCAAGGGGCAGAGAAGGGCTTCTCCAGGAGCTTCCTCGAGGCCATGGGTATTACCAAACATCTCTTCCTTCACCTCTTTCTAGGAACCGCTCAGAGAGAGAAGTCCGAGCAGCCGCCCTCGTCTTGCAGTCAGTCTGGGGATATAAAGAGCTGCGGAAGCCCCTGGAGAAGGAAGGCTGGAAGAAGTCGGATTTCCAGGTATGGGGATGGGACAATGGGTAGGGGCTGGGGCAGTAGGTAGGGTCCTGCAGCAGGGAGAAGGGTGTTCCTGGTGCTCAGCAGTACTGGATTTCAGCTCTTAACTTACTGGTGGGATTGGAGACCTTTGAAGGTTTCCCCTCTGCCATTTCTCAGTGGATGGCTGGCAGGAAGTCTCTACTAAGGAAGAAGCACTCTGTAAAGCTTTAAGCCCTGGGTCCCACACATAAGCGTGCAGATCTGCAGGCAGGAAAGTTTGCAGTACTAAAAGCCGCTGTGGCAGTGCTGAAGAACAAGGTTCTCCAGGGCTCAGTTTCTTTTCCCCAAAAGCTGGGACTGTCCTTACTGCTTAAGGGCTGGGTGCTGCCCCAACCCAGTCCAGGCAGGCCACCTCCACTCTAATGTGGGTGCAGCCATGGGCTCTGGAGCACCCTCTGGTTGCTTCAGGGCCCTTGCTCAAGGGCTATGGGAGGGTTCCTGGGTCCGTCCCGGTGTCGGGGGCTGGAGGGGTAGGATATGCTGATGGGGAAGGAGTGTCTGGGCCAGGGTGTGAGTGGTCACTGTCTGATACTCCAGGTGAACCTGAGCAATGCCTCTCGGACCCAGGGAGGCAATTCGTTTGATGACAGCACCTTGCCTCTCATCGACAGGAACCAAAAAACAGGTATGTGCCTTCCCTTCAGCACCACTGCCATCCTTCCACCTTGTGGGTACCCAGGACAGCCAGTTAACATATAGGTACTGTAGCATCCTTGGGTCAACAGTGCTGCGGCTGCAGCTGTGCCTGGGCTCCTCTAGCTGGGGTAGGCAGTGGTTCCTCTGCCTGCTCATGGCTGCAGGAGCTGTGTCTTATCTGCTGCTCTCCCATGCTTGTAGACAAGAAATCCTCCCGGGAGGAGATCCAGATGAGCAACATGGGGCCAGGTAGGAGAGGGACTGGAAGGGGGGCATCTTGCCTGCTTGGTATGCTGGGAGGGGGCAGAGCTCACATCTCCTATGGGGATAATGCTGCCTCCCATGGAGATTACATGACTGACTGTCCCCTCTCCTGCTCCAGACAACTATTCCACACTCAATGAGAGGGACCACAGCAGGACACTGGACCGATCTGGTGACCTTGGAGATATGGAGGTGGTGAAGGCAGCGCCGTTGATGGTGAGCAGCTCTTCCTAATGAGGGAAGAGTCAGTGGGACTCGGGTAGGAGATGACACCTCACTGTCCTGGTTGGCAGGCAGAGGGGAGAACTGGGCTCCCACAACTAACACCCCACCCCGCTCCATCGCCCCTACTAACCCCCGTGTGTCTGCAGCAGGAGGAGGGGCAGGAATCGCAGCCTGAGGTAGAGGAGGCGGAGGAGGATGCTGCCGTGTTTTCCCCCATGTTGGTATGTCCCGCAGTGTCCTGCCCAATCTGAACAGCGGTGACAGATCCTGCTGTGCTGTTAGGGGTGCTTTGGCCAGCCAAATTCTGCTCTGATCGCTGCTGCCTGCAATTGCTGCCTGATCCATCGAAGCCATGATCATGCCTCCACTGCTCGCTCACTCTCTGGGCGTGCTAACGTCTCTCCCTCTCTCTCCACAGCAGAAGATCTAGCTGCCGTCCCCACCTCCACTCAGTTTGGGTTGATAATATATTATATATATAAATATATATATATAACTTTTCATGGTGGAATGGACCGACTTTTACCTTGTCTTATTTTTGGATTTTTTGCTGGACTGTTTGTGCCAACTAGCCAGCCAAATGACTGGGCCTGGTCGCCCTGCGGCAGCCCGGGCCACTCTGCCTCCTCTAGACCGCTGCACCTCCCCGTTCTGGGACACCTCGACCGATAACTCTTCCTCCCTGTCCTCCACCACCTCCTCCCTCCAGAGAGTAAAACCCTCCTGCCTGACTCTGCCGGATCAACCGGCGTGGATGCTGCAAAAGGACTCCAGATCTCTGCCTTGACCAGGAACTGCCTTCTCTCTCATGCCTTCCCTCTGCTCGGAGATGTCTGCAGGAACAGAGATTGGGACCTCACTCGCCGCCCTTTTTTTGTTTGTTTTAGGTTTGTTTGTTTGTTTTGTGCCTATAGGATATATTTTTGTGCGGGATCATTCTTCATCCAGGGCCATGGGGACAATGGGAGCATCCCTCCCTGGTGGTGGTGGGACCAGGGTGAGGGGGCTGGTGTCATGGGGGGGGTGAGGGGAAGGAAAAACAGCAATAACTTCCCTTGCTTTGCTCTAGATGAGGCTTTGGGGACATGGGAAGGGGGATCTGGCTCTGGATCCTGCGGAGGGGTCTGGATGGGGCTGCTGGCCCCCACCCGGTGACTGTGTGAGGAGGGATCCTTATGTGGGGAAGATGGTCAGTGCAGGGAGCTTGGGATGGATCTCCCCGCATGGGAGGTGACGGGTCCCTGTGGAAGGAGGAGATGCGGCGGGGCTTTTGGGGAGAGGCAGGCTTCTTGGGGCACACTGTGTGTGAGGTGTGAGGAGCAGGTGCTGGCAGGGCTGCAAGCGGGTAGAGCCAGGATCCCCCCCTCACCGCCACGCACCAGCTGCCTGTGGCAGTGCCCCTCTGACTTTCTCTTGACACGTGCCTTTCTTTTGCCACTGTGAAATAGCTCTTTAAATCGTACTGTCTGGCTTCTTTGCTGGGGAAGGGGTGTTTCCTGGGTTTCTGGCAGGGCTGAGCGCTTGCTTTCCCTGCCAGGAGCCTTAACTGTCTGCAGTGGGGCTGGAAGCCTGTTTTTGGGGGGATCCCAGCCCCCCTGCCCTCACTGATGGGGTGCAGGGCTCTCATCTGCAACCTGTCCTGGGGAGACTGGGCTGCCACAAGGAGTTAGGACATACACATCCTCTTCCTCTCTGCTGTGGTGGGGGGGGACTTATCTAAGTGCTGTGATCTTTTGGGGAGCCCTTGGGCTCCCTATGCAACTGGAAGCCTCTGTAGGAGGCTGCAAACTGGAGCGGGAGCCCTCCCCAGCCTAGGGCTCCCCCCAAACCATGGGCTTACGTGGGGAGCGGGGAGGCTGTAGCAGGCAGAACTGGTGCCTTGCTCCTGCCTGCTCCTCTGCCCGAAAGCACCTCCCAGCTCTGCTCCCTGGCTCCAGCCCCACCTCAGCTCAGTTTGGTTTTGTTCTGGGGTCTAACTCTTCTCTTTTCCTTTAAATATGTAAAACACTAATTCCTTTTTTAATTTTTAATTCCAAATGAACCAAAAAAAAGCTTCCCCCTTCTCTCCTCCCCTGCCCTGGCTCTCCTGGGCCACCCCTGCCCTGGCGGGGAGTGGGGCTGGGGAGGAGGGGAGCAGGGAGCAACAAGCCGTTCCTTGTCTGATTCCTGTGCACACTCTTGTAACGCTTTTAAAACAAAATGATTTTTTTATATAAATAAAGTTTTTAAAGTGTGTCTGTGTGCCTTCCGCGTAAGGCTGCTACCTTTACCTTAGCATTTTTAGCTTTGCAGTTGGGACCAAGTGTCTTCCAGGGGCAGGGCTGTGCTCTTGAGTGTTGCTTGGCTGTGCGTGGCTCTGAAAGATGCCACTTTGTGACAAACACTCTCGTGGGCTAGAGTGACATTTCCTTCTCTTTCTAGCAAAAGATTAGAGGAAAAACAAAAAGCACAAAAGCAACCATTTTTGCAGGGTGCTTGGGGCTGCTCAGGAGGTAGCTGAGAGCCCTCCCTTTCCCCAGAGCATCAGGGCTTCCTGCTGGGAAGCCTTTCCCTGAATTTTCCCTCTCTTCTGGTGGCTGGTAGACTTTGCACAAGTGAAGAAATACCGTAATTTCTCTAGTGCTGAGTGCATCCTTCAGAAACCTGCCTGGGGGAGCTCTCTGGAGCAAGGGCTGCTCCTGCAGGGCACAGCTAGGCTCCAAACATGTTCATCCCTTCCTGGGGAATACTGAAGCCAGGCCGAAACACCCTGTTAACTCACTTCGCTTTCACCCGTGTGTGCGTGTGAACATAAATACAGAAAGAAATTCTGTAAATTTGTGGAAATACCTTTTTGGAAGCAGTTTTCTGGCTTCTGCTTCAAACCAGCTTTTTTCTGAAGCTGCGTTGTTGTTGGAAAGATTTCGCTGGGGCTCAGAGCAGCTCTCTTTGCCCTGTGGTAGCAGGATGTGGGTCTGTGGTGACGCAGGGCTGGGGCAGTGCTGGTTTCCTGCATAGTGCAGCACGGCTGGAGCTTGAACTGCTCCCCCAGGGAGGCTGGGGTGGTTGTCCTCTGTGTTACAGGGGAAAGGCAGCTGGGGCAGTCGCCCCTGGCTTGCAGCACCCTGGGAGATGGGGACCCAATGCACCCGTGGGTGGTGGGGAGCACTGATGGATGCACCTGGCTATGGGGGGCTTCAGCACTCCCACCTTGCCTTGCACCCTTGTCCCCAAAGCCACCAGTGAGCGGAGCAAAGGCAGGGCCAGGTGTTTTATTGCTTCAGGTGGAGGGGACAATGCCCAGGACATGTGGCTTGGCAGTGACAATGCCAAGAATGTCTTGGGGTGGAGGAGGACAATGAATGATGCCCAGGATGTCTGGCTTGGCAGAGACAATGCTGGGGACATTTGGCTCAGCAGGACCAATGCCAGGGACATTGATGGGTGGGACAATACAAGGGATGTTTGGCTCAGCAGGGATGATGCCAGGGATGTTGATGGTGGGGACGATACCAGGGACATCCAGCCGGGCAGGAAGGGTGGCTGTATGCCAGAGGGCCGGGGGTCAGAGGAAGAGCTTGTCATGGCAGGCCTGGCAGTACATTTTGTTGCCATGCTCGCGGAAGGTGCCTTTCTGCAGCTGGCCCAGGCAATAGGCACAGATGAAGTGCTCAGGGTGGTACTTGCGCCCCGCGGCCGTGATGCAGCGGCCGGTCACAGGGCGGCCACAGCCGTGGCAGATGCTGCCCTGCCGCTGGTGGAAGTGCAGCTCACAGTAGGGCCGACCCTCCAGCTCGAAGAAGGAGCCGCTGGCGAAGCCACTCAGGCACTCCTGAGGGGGAAGGAGACGGAGAAGGCTGGCACGGCCTTGGGGACATGCTCACCCCTGCGTCCCTGCCGGCCCACTGCCCACTCACCGCACACACGAAGCACTCGGGGTGCCAGACGCCCTGCAGGGCTGACAGGTAATTGTCCGTCACGGGGCGCTCGCAGCCCTGGCATTTCGGGGCAAACATGGCCAGGAAGTCCTGGCGGCAGTACGGCTTCCCGCTCCACTCGTGGAAGCCTGCGGGGAGGGCGTTGGGATGGGCACCCACCTAGTGGGGGGCTCGCAATGGGGGGCAGTGGGGCATGGCCATGGGGGTGCCCAGGATAGGAGGCAAGGCAGGCAAGGGAAGGACCGTGGGGGGATGTTGGATGGGGCAATGGGTGCAAGGGCTGGGCTATGGGAGGAATATCTGGAGTGGGGGCAATGGGGGCAGGAGCGGGACCCCCACACCCGTCCCCTGGGACATACCGTCATCTTCAAATGCCTTCCCGCAATGGGCACAGAAAAAGTGCTCGGGGTGCCAGGTCTGGTCCAGGGCCGTGAGAACTTTCTGCAGGAAGAGGCGAGGTGAGTCGTTCGGTGGCGGCGGTGGCTGGCGTGGGAGGCCGGGGGGGGGCTTACCTCACGGATGGGGCCGGCACAGTAGGCGCAGTGGGGAGAGAAGGCCTGGTGGTAGTCCTCCTCGCAGTATGCTTGCCCGCCCCGCTCAAAGAAGGGCTGGCTGCCCAGCCCCTGCCCGCAGCGGGCGCAAGTGAAGTGCTCGGGGTGCCAGGTTTTGCCCAGGGCCGTGAGCACCTGCAGGAGGCGAGGGCAGTGAGAGCAGGTCCAGGGGAGGCCGAGGGGAGAAGGGCACCAGGATGGAGGCGCAGGGGCTCACCTTGCCGGCGATGGGCTTGCGGCAGGTGGCGCAGATGCCAGTGGGGGCAGCTGTGATGCCCAGCTCCTGCAGGTCCCGGGTGAGGCTGCCTAGCATGTTGTCCAGCGAGGGCTCCGCTGGCACCCTGGCTCCCTGCCCTGCAACCGCTAGCTGCGGAAGGAGAACGGTGAGGGCCAGGTGAAGGTCAAGCCCCCAACCTCCTTTCCCCCAGGGACAAGGCTCACCTTGCTCTGCATGTGGCCCAGGTCGGCCAGGAGCTCGTCCAGCTGCTGGGCGGCCGCCGTGGGTGGGGGCAAGGGGAGCAGAGGCTGCAGGACCGGTATGGGGCTGCTGGTTACAGCAGAGAATGATGCTGCGGCTTCCACCCTGCGAGACGCTGCCCTTTCCCCACAGGCCACAGCAGGGCACAGGGGGCCTCCCTGGGGACATGCTGGCTGGGGGCGGTCACGTGCAGCGGGGAGGGGGCTGCTGGAAGCCTAGCCCTCACCCCAGCACTGCTGCAGGGATGCAGGATACAACCCCCCACCCCACCTTGCAGAGGGTTTTTTGGAGGAACATGCAGGAAGCCAGGTGAGCCCAGAGGACGTGTCCAAGCAATGGAAAGGGTAGCCCCAGATAGCTTTGCCTCCCATGGCCACATTTTACCTATACGCTGTCTTCAAAGCCTCTCCTGGAGGCTGAGCTCGAGGCGGCAGCTGCACCTGGAAGGAGAAACCCTTGCAGCCGAGCCTGCAGGATGCTCCCCTGGCACCCTTCACTGCCTGCCTGGCACCACCACCCCTGTCACGAGCTGAGCAGGGTCTTAGCTGCCAGCCCCACCATCTTGAGGCATTACCTTCAGGGTCACCGAGGCAAGCGGCTCACAGCCGAAGCTTGGCGCCTGCAGCATGCAGTCCTTGGACGCTGGGTGAGAGCTCTGCTCCAGTTCTGCCAGCAAAGCATCTGCATGGAGAGACCCAGGTCGGCCACCCCAGCCACAGGCTGCCCTCCCTGCCTGTGCACCCCCCAAGTAGCCTTATGCCACTCCTCAAATCTCAGAAGCAAAAGTAGTGTCACAGCAGCTTCTGCCAGCCAGGTGCTAGGGCCCTGAGGGGCTGTGGTGGCCCTGAGCACCCTCACCCAGACCCCCATCCCCAGCGCAGGATGCGCCAACCACACTGTGCAGCCTTCCTGAAGTGTGGGGGGCCCGCTGGCAACAGGGGTCCTGCTTCCCCCGCACACCATCTCTGGCTTACGAAGAAACATCCACCAGCCCGTAAATTCATCCCAGCACAAGCCCTGGCATGGGAGAGCTAAACCTCGGTGCTTTCTGCGCACCCAGAGCAGCGCTTCCTGCAGGGAGGGCAAAGCACTTTCTCTTTCCACTTTTATCTCGCCACCTTGGCCGTCCCTCAGCATCTTGCTGCCCTCATGTCGGGCAATGGGGGGGATGCCCCCCACAGCGCGGCTGCTTCCCTCACCCTTTCTCCCCCACCCTGGGCCAGGGATGACTCCCAGCACCCTTGGATGTCGTGCCGCACCCTTGGGCTGCTCTGCCCCGTTGCGTGCAGCCAGGATTGCATCACTGCCACAGCCCAGTTTCCTGCCTCTCCATTTTTGGCCAAGCGCTCACTCGGCCACCTGGGTACCGTTCGTCCCCTGAGATGGGGGAGGTACGGCAGGGAGTGTGGCTCCATTGCTGCCCCCTCTGCAGCATCCCCACCTGACTCTGAGGTAGAGGAAGGACAAGGCTCCCCCAAGACGCTGAAGGTATGACCCTGTACCAAGCCTGGGCGCGGGACTGGCTCCAGGGGGGTCCGGCTTACCTAAATCCTCCATCCTGCCTCGGCATGGGGTCCCAGCGGCCGGGGGGCTGGGGCTGGGGCTGGGACAGCACCTGCAGGGCGGCGAGCTGGCAGGCTGGGCTGTGGAGGCTTTCGGTTCCGGTCTCCAACCTCGCCTCCGCCTGCCCCCAGGGCTGGGGTTTGTCGCTCGGGGGTTTTCCTTTGTGGGTTGTGCGCTATGCGCCACGTGTGACAGGCAGCAGGCAGTAAGCGGTGGCAGAGGCTGGGGCGAGAGGAGCCGAGAGCAGCCCTGGGTTGGGGCCCTGGGAGAGGGAAGAAACTGGCCAGCAGGTTGTCCAGGGAGCTCCTGACTCATAAAAACATCCGAGCTCCTTGGGCTTCTTGGCTGGAAGCCAGAGCGCATGTGTCCTGTAGACCCAGGCCCTTTCCAGGAGCTACCAGCCACATGTGATGAGGGATGGCATCCCGGTGCCAGGTGGAAATGCCTTTGTGATGGCATTGATGAAGGCAGGCACAGGACCTGCAGTGCTGGCATGCTCCAACACAGCCTCGCCGTTTGGCGGGATGCTTTTGGAGCCTCATCTTGGATTTCCAGGTAACAGCAAATCCCTTTGTGTCAGAGCCAGCATGAGCGCAAGGACTGGGCTCACTGCAGCAGTGCAGGCGGCAGTGGCGCTGCTGAAGCTGGTGGCTGTGCTACATTCTCCCTGCATTAACGCCTTGGGCCACTTAAAAGTTTCCCAGAGATGCCACGCATGTGGCTGCTGGGCATAGCTCAGCCCTGACGCTGCAGGCATCAGGATACACCCGTTCAGCGCGTTACCGCCAGCCAGGCACAACACCCAGCAGCAGATCGGAGCAGTGATCTGTGCTGGTAATTTGAGTGATTTACCCACCATTGGAACTTTTCTGCTTCTCCCGAGCCAGACGGCTTCAGTCTCCAGGCACCGCATGCAGCCACTTCAGGTGATAAGCCTGCGACCACCTGAATGTGTGTCTTGAGGCAGGAGCAATGCAGATGTTTCTGGCAAAGACACAGGTTGAGGTGGCAGTCTGCGTGCCCCTGAGACGCAGGCACGGGTCCCTCGCTGTTCGGGACCATTTGGGAAGACAGACCCACAGGTACTGCTGTTATCCCTACTCCTACGAGGGTGATCTAGTGATATTTATGGCTTGGCTTTTTAGCAGAGAAATCTTTTGGCACCACTGAGAGCAGCCAGTGGATGTTGGAACAGCTCCAACGGACCAATTAGTAATCTGGGGTGGGGGGATGAAGTGAAAGCTGCTGCAGCAGAGAGAGGTAAAGAACTGGCATATTAATTGCACCAGTGGACAGGGTGCAGGAGATGGTAGTGCAATAACGCCTGCAATCAAAACATGCCCCAGACCTGAGGTGTAGACATCTGGGATGACATGGCAGGGGAGCATGGCACCAAGATGCTCTCCCTGTCCCACCACAACCCTCCAGCTCCAGTTTCCCTCCCAGAGCTGCTTTTCCAACCTGCTGCAAAGAGGGTTTCCCCACACTGCTGCACTCCCCCTTGCTGGTCTATCATCCCATCACAACACCCCTGCCTCACTCTCATTAGAGCCGGGTGTGGTGATTAGTCCTAGATGGTGTGTGCCGGGGAGGCCACGTTTGGCTTGACATGTCCTTTGTGCTCTTGCTTGGGTTTTTGAAGGAGGCATCACCTTGTAGGTGCATGGATAACATACCAGCCCTACGCAAGCTCGCAAGCTTCACTGTGTCCTTGCTAGGCTCCTTCTGAGTTTGGGCTACCCAGGGGTTTCAAGGATGCTATAAAAGCCTTGGGAGCAAAAGTTATGAGCCACACAGCCACAGCCCATGGCTCCCTGCTGCTTCTCCTGCGGGTGTGCGACACTTCTTGCAATGTCTCACCTCTGCCACGCCTCCCATGCCATGGGCATCTCTTTGATCTCACACCCATACTCTCTGGCTTTGCGTCTCTCCTGCCAAGCCTCCATTTCATCTCCAGGGAAGAGGCTTGCTCAGAAAAAAACAACCATTCCAGATAAAGCCAAATAAGCCTGTTTTTTCACAGCATTGCCAGGCGAGAGGAGCCCCAGTTCTGTGTGCAGCTTCACCATGGCAGCTTTCTGCCTCATTGGGAGAGCTTTCAGCAGGTCCTCAAAGAAAGGCTTGTAATCAAGCACTGCACTGCCTCCAGATGTGTGATTTTCCACAAAATGGCCCAGAAACACAAGATGTGGCTGCTTCAGAAATATTACTGATCCTGGGGAAGGAGAGGTTCACGTCAAGGCCAAATAAAAGCAAGTGGGTTTCTGTGGCAGCAGAGCAGCAGGATGCAGCCATCCGTCAGCACCTGGAAGAGGTCTGCAGTTGGCACCTGTAAACATCCTTGTGGGCACCTGCAGGCTCTGTCGCTGGCTGGGCTGAGCCTGCTCCTTCCAAGTCCATCCTCTCCATGAGTCCACTAAACTCCTGCGCAGCGGAAGCTGCAGCACCCTGCGCAGCTGAGGAATGAATGCTTGCTGCACAGGTCAAGCTGACGCCGTCTTGGCCACCTGTTCTCACACATTGCTGATCCCATCTGCACCATCAGGGTGAATTGGGGTTGAATTAAGCCCCTTTGTACCAAGCTGGCACGCTGAGGTTCACTTAATTACTGACACATCATGTTGGTGACAGCTCTTTTGTTATCTGCTCACAGTAGGGACATCCAGCAGGGCACCTTCTCAGGAAAAGCCATGTGGGATGCTAAACTATGAGTCCCATGACATGTTCCAGGACAAGCAATACTGAGAACTACCCAAAAGACAAGATGAGGCACTGCTTGGGTCACTCTCTTATGGCTGCTTTGAGACAGGATTATTGTGTCAGACACTTCCCTTTCTGCAAATAACAGAACTTTCCTGTCTGCGGAAGGTTTCGGGTTATTTTTAGACTTCTCAGCGATTTACTCTCCCCCTCCAGTGATAATGTGAGCCTTAGTGTAAACAAGTATCTGGAGCTGTAACTTCGTATTACAAAATTTCCCATCATAAAACACAAGCCCAACAGATGCAAATGTCTGAGCTGTGTCCTGATCTGAGCTGTATTTCTGTGCAATTCTTTAGCCAACCTATTTGAACAAGAATTAAGCAACACCACGCCTTGCCTACAAAGGAGAAATCAATCACAACAGCAACTTGAGAATAACTTCCCACATCGAGACTGCCTAGTTCGAAATAAAACTGATTTTATTTAAGAATAAATGCAAAGTCATTTCATGACTTTCAGAGAGTATGGGTTAACTGCAGCAGAACAGTTAGTTTGGAACGTGATGTCAGTTTTCCAGCTAGACAAGTCCTTGGGGAGAGAAAGAGTATTTTCAGCCACTTACAATACAAACAGCAGTAGCAGACATTACTTAAAGTCTTGCTGAGATTTCCTTCTTGAGAAGAGAAACATTTCAACTGAAGGAAAACTAACAGATGAACATTGAACTGACAAAAAGCAAGAGCCAGCCAAACCGCCTCTGTGCTGAAAATGAGCCTCAAACCAGTGAGGTAACCAACTCCGGAGAAAGTTTGTACATAGCCGTTAAAAAATGCCGCTGCTGAGAAAGCACACTGCCACAGCTTCTGCAGGAGGCTGAATCGGCAGCCTCTTGCCTTGGACTGGAAGGGACAAAAAGAATCCCTGTGCGAGTATCTTGACCTTTTCTAGTTCTTTAACTTTCATGTTAGGATGTACTCCTCTTCCCCATGGCCTGGTGTCTTTGCCAAGAGGAATCAGACCGTACAGAGTTCTCCACAATAAGATGGTTTATTAGAGCACTCTCAGGAACTGAAGAATGGAGATTTGGACACACTTTTGTTTTCAAAAGTGTCATACATAATAAAGCTTAGGACTTGAAACTCAAAAGCGGGAGGAAATAAAAGGCAGACCGAGTCATCTCACTGATGGGTATCAGTTTACCAAATATGATTTACCAGCTGAATGCCTCAGGCTCTTTGAACTCCCTTTTATTTTTGCTGTCTGTAGAGAGGGGATGAAGAGCACCTCGTTCTGCTACTGTGGTGGGGCACCCTTCCCAGAAGGGCACTGCACACCCTTGAAACAAACAGTGAATGTGAAAGCCGGCTTATGCAGAGGAGCTTTCCCCTTCCCAACCTCGCTGTAGGGGCACAAGGAGCAGTACACCGATCTCAGGAAGTGCAGCGTGGCCTGCGGGTCGTGGCCTGCTCCCAGGCAGAGGATGCAACGGTCGTGCTTATCTGTTACCGAGATCCTGCACCCGCAGGGGCACTGCTGGGGCCCTTGGGCAGGCCCGCCCGCCGCCATCGGGCCGTCCGCGGGAAGGGCGGCTCCGCAGGTCCTGCCCGGCCGAGCAGGGGAGACCGCAGCTCCCAGCGTGCCCCGCGGCCGCTTCCGGCCAGCCCGCCCTCGTCCCGCCGCCTGCGAGAACTACATCTCCCGGCACGCAGCGCGCATGCGCGGAGGCTGGACGGAAGTGGGTGGTGCGCCCGCCGCAAGCCCCGCCCCCTTTGCGACCGCCGCCATCTTGTCACCGACTTTCACCCGCCGCCCGACGGGGCGTTTTTTTTTTTCTTAAAGGAGAAGCGACAGCCAAAAGCGCGCCCCGCTGCCAGGCCTCGCCGGAGCCGCGAGGAGCGCCGCAGCCCCGCGGCAGGGAGCGGCCGCGCGGGGCGGGGGGCGAGCGGCTTCCCCTGCCAGGCCTCGCCCGCAGGGCGAGGGGACCCGGGGGCAGCTGGAGGGGCGCAGGCAGCGGCGGCGGTAGGGAGCCCGGCGGTGCCGAGGGCCGGGTGGCGGCCGCGCGGCGGACGGGCGAGCCGGGCGGCGGGCCCGCGAAGCGGCAGCCGAAGGGGCCGCGCTCGGGCGGGCGCCGCGGCGGGGCCGGCCAGGGGGGGAGCAGCATTGCGAGCGCGGCGGACACAGCGGCGCCTGCGCGGCGTGGCGCACGGCCGGGGCGCGCGGGGAGGGGCGCGCTGGTTGGCCGCGCGGCAGCGGGGGGACGGGCCCTGCCGCAGTCGGGCCGCCCATTGGCCGGGCGGCGCGCGAGCGGAGGAGAAAGGCGGGAGGGTCGTGGGCAGGGGGAGGCGGGGCTGGGGGTGGGCCATCCCTCGCCGCCCGCCCGTGGATTGGTGGGCGCGCGGAGGAGGTGGGTCGTCTCGCGGCCCCGGGTGAAGGTGGGCGGCGGGCGGTGATTGGGCGCGGCTGAGGCGGGCGGGGGAAGGTTTGGCTGGCGGGCGGGCGGGAGGGAGGAGCGCGCAGCAGCCGCCGCGGCCCCGCCGCTCGCCGCCCCGATGCCGGCGGGCACCGAGCAGCCGGGGGGCGCCGAGGAGCAGCCGCCCGCCCAGGGCCCGCCGGCGGCAGCAGAGAGGCCGCCGTCCTCGGGCCGCCGCCGCCCGCCGCCGCCCGCCGCCGAGCAGGGGGAGGAGTCTGGTGGCAGCCGGGTGCTGAGGGGCGGCCGGGAGCGGGGCCGGGCCGCCGCCGCCGCCTCGGCCGCGGGGGGAGCCGCCGCCGCCGCCGCCGCCTCCCGCCGCCGTAAGGCTGAGTATCCCCGGCGCCGGCGGAGCAGCCCCGGGGCCCGGCCCGCCGCCGAGCAGCCCACCGCCGAGACGCCGCCCGCGGCCAAGAAGGCCCCCCGGGCCGGGTGAGTGCCCTGCGGCGCCGGGCTTGGCCCCCGCTCTCCGCGAGGTCAGGGCCGGGGGTGGGGGGCTAACGGGCAGGCCCGGCCGGGCGGCTTTTCCCCCGTCCCGCTCGAGTGGCGCTTAGGCCCCGGGGCCCACCTCCAGCCGCAGGGTGCCCCGCGCCTCCGCCTCTTTGTTCTGGGCCGAGCTGGGGCCCTTCACAGGACAGGCAGCGTCCCGAGTGCTGCCTGCCCTCGGTCGCCCTGCCGATTGCAGCAGGCGTCCCTTCGGTTGTAAGTAAAACCGTAAGTGCCTCCTGTGGGAGCCGCCTGCTGCGCAGCGTCCTCGGGGATAGCTGCTGCCTTCCTCGGTGCTCCTTGGTCCCCAGCTTGTTTTGGCTCCATACGCCAAAAATCTTAGCGAAGGAGGTGGCGGAATTTGTTTTCCCGTGAGGACATGACTGCATCTCACTGCTGCTTTATTTCTGGAGTAGGAAACTAGCCGCGTGCACATGTATGCTTGGAGCATTTGGCAATGTAGCTGATCTGCCTTGTTCTAACGACAAAGTCCCTCTGATTTAGACTTAACTATTACGGGCAAGACTGGGCTTTTGGTGATGTATTATTATAGTTCATCTAAGCTTTCTCCGGATGAAAAAATCCATGTTGGCATACGGGCTTAAAACCAGCAATTTGAGAACAAGGCAATGGGTCTGTCCACAGTTGAGAATTAGGGCTCGTTCACCACATCACTCAGTTTCTTGTTTATGCTACCATGCCATAGAAGCTGTCTCTTATGCTTGCCTTTTGTATTTTTTCAGGTGCACAGATAAAGCAGCTGGTAAAGGTAAGATCTGAATTACTCACTCCTACTGTTGTATTCCATCCAGAAAGTCAGGGCTTTCCCACAAAGGTAGCCAAACATCTGTTGGATCTTCCTTTTAAAGAATGTTTTGTTGCTTGATGACATGCAGTTTCTTTCCAAGGTCTCTCTGGAGATTGTGGAACTGTGATTAGCTGCTGATGATGTTCGCATGTGCCCAACATGCAAAAACGTATTCTTCCACATAACTGCTAGGGTATTGCTTCGCTGTCAGAAGTTGAGACTACACTGCACTGCAGTTTGACAGTTCTTGTTACACAGTGGTCGCAAGTAGCTGGCAAAACCTGGGCTCGCATCTGTTCTGCTGCTGTCACAAATACAGGTGTAGGTCCTCAGGAGACATGTGAAAGACATGTGGAAATAAGAGTATTATTTGAATACTCTTATTTGAAGAGTATCCAAATACTTACACTTGGCCTTTTCTAGCTTTAGTGGATGGTGAAGTTTTTATGCTTATGTCTTCAGGGATGAAAGAGAAAAGTTTTGAAGGGGAGAGAGTAGTTTAATGGCTCTAATCAAGAAGGCCCCAACTGTGAGGAGCTGCGAGCAGGAGCAGAACTTTTGTTCTTCTAGTGCGAACTATGTGAACTCTGTGCATCTATTTAACAGCTTGTACAAAAAAAATGTTAGAGGGCTTTGCTCCTTACCCAGTGAAACAGTTCCAAGTAAAAGGCTTTGTGTAGTGTTGGTTTTGATCTGGCCCTAGAGAATTGTCACAGAATGAAATAGTGAGGAAAGAAGGTCATGCACCTGTGCAAATGAATTCACCTTTCCACTGGAGCTGTTCAGTTCTTGTTTGCAGGCATTTGTGTCTTGAAGGCTGCCTTTATTCTTGTAATTCTCTAACTCTTTAACTTTATTACTACAAGTCTATAGCTTTATTCCATTTGGGTGTTGATATCCGTCACAGTTCTAGCTGGCAAGGTGTATTTTTGCAGACTAAAGCAGAATTAACTGATGTGTGTTTAGCACAGACCCCACTTGTGTGCATTTACCTCTTACTGCATAAAGGGTGGGCAGAGTGTTGGAAGAGCTTCAGCCTTTTAGGTCAAAGCAAAGTTGCTGAAATGTGTAAAAAGGCATGGCGTTGTCACTTAATACGCATATAGTGTTAACTTCACATTTTAATGGTGATTCTCAGTGTTTTGGATACCCTTAAGCAGAAATGTTTACGTGGTAGTGGTGGAAAACAGGCAGAATAGTTCCATTTTTACTCCAGTTTCTTGGGATGTGCTTGGAAATGGCAAATGTCAGTCTGAAATTTCCCAAGTTTGGTGGCTCTCTGTGCTCTAGCCGTTTTAGACTTTGATTTTGGGCTCAGAGAGATTCAGCTGTCCTTGAATGTGAGAGTGGAAAAAGGATTTATTAAATTTCTTGGGCTCTTTTTTATGATTAGACTTGCAGCCAAAATGGATGGCATGAACTTTTGCATGGAAGTTGGCACTGAGAAGTGATGACTACTTCTAGTCCAAGGAAAATCTGCCTTGGTGGTTTCTTTTTTGTTTGTTTCTTGTTTGTTTTTTAATCTTTAAAAACGCAGAAGTGAGAAAGCTGCACTTCTGTGTCCCAGCTGTGCACTGGATGAAGTCCTTGCTGCACGCTTGTGCTTATTGGGGAAGACATGGAAACAGACTGAATAAAGTGTCGTCCTCAGACAGATCATGCACTACGCAGGAGAGAAGCTTCCCTCCCGCTCCCCCCTTTTTGGCCTTTAGCATAAAATGTTTGAAGAAGCCTAATCAGGTGTAAGCAAACTGCAGCTTTCCTTGCATGGCAGGGTTTTTGGTAGCTAAGAGTCCTCCTCAATTCTGGAAGGTAAAATACCATTCATCGTTTCACCCCTGGGTGGAGCTGGGTTGAGGAAGAAATCCAGTAAAACTGCTGAGTGGTTCTGGTGAAGGCTTTGAATTTGGTGCTAACATTTACTGGCGTGAGTACTATAAAATACTAAATCCAGTTTAGAATATTAAATTTGCATGAGCTCAGCCATAACTGTTAGCCTCTGTATACAGGGCAAATGGCCTGTGGAAGTGAGCTGTACCTGGTGACGTCCTGTATATCTATCGGACAAATGAAAAGATTGCTGCACCAAAGTTTGCACAGTAAGTTTTGTTGCTTTATGTTTGGGATTATATTTTGAAGTAAAATCACCAGTGTTGCTGTTGGTAAAGAAAGCTTAGAGTTGATGGGTGCGATCACGGCTAAATTTGTGCTATTGATTACAACCGAGATGCCCTAACAGCGGAAGTGTCTCGCCAAGTTTTACGTTCTTCTGTATAGTGCCATGGGATCAGAGGGCTTTTCTGCTCATTGACTTGGGAGCGCAGGCACAAAGGTCTGACTGTGCAGGTCTGATGGGAAGATTACAGGAAGGTTAAAGTCGGAGGTGTGTATTGTGTCACAATTAGCATGCGATTGTTACCATGCTAGTGTGCACGAAGGCAGTTGCAAAGTCAGCCGTACCGATTCTATTTCCTGTCTCTGCTTAGTCATGCAATTGCAATATTTCTCTAATGTGTTTCTGTAGAAATATTAGTTACATAAGTAGAACATTTAATCTCAGCTTATAATTAATTCATGTAGCTAGAGTCAGACTGTGTAGTATAATTCACATTTGACTTCCCACGACGCTTGTGTATTCTTGTGGAAATAATTTCCATTTTAGTTAGGCCTGAATAATTTTAATTATTGGAATATAGGTTTAGTGAATACATTTCATGTCCTTCCATCACTGAATTGAAAATTCAGTGCTTACTGTGACTCTTAAAGTCATTTTAGCAGTCAAACAAAACCTGCTTCTCCTATTTAATTTTACACCCAAACCAGTTTCTGACTCTATCCACCTTTTTGTAAGATTTTACCTCTGCTGTTTAGTAACCACTTTTAAGAGTTTGAATGAAATCTTTCAATCAACTACAGTTGAAAGAATGGGCTGTGTAGCTGTTCTGGAGGGAGTTGTTGGGAGTAATGGGTGAATATAAAGATCCCAGGTTTGTGCTTAGTCCCTGCCTTACTGTGTTCCTAAAACACAGATGCTTTGTCTTCAGGGTTTTAGAGCTGCAGGTTGCAAGAAGATTACTTCTCCCACAGTAAGAAGAAGGAGGGTGGGGTTGGAAGCATTTGTACAAACGTAATATGCCATGAATGAACACTCATTACTGAATCTCCGTGTCTAATGTTGCTCTGCTTGTGTCATGCAGCTGAAACGTACTCAATGTGGACCCTGTTTATGCAAGTTATTTTTCTTGCATGTTTTCATCTTGCAACTTTACATTGGTATTGATGCTTTTTTGCAGTAAGAACGAGATCCAGTGTGATTCTTTAAGTGCACCTAGGTACGCAGCTATGTAGTAGTGCTGTTAAAAGGTGGAAAGAAGAGCTTGTTGGAGAGGTAAAACAGGGCCACATGAACCCTTTATTTACTTAAAGCTGTGGTCAAAAGAGATGTAGTGCCATGTGCATGGAGAGTCACCTCCTTGGAAGTCTGTTCTCAAATCGAAGTTTTTTTGCACAGCATGGACTAGAGGATGATGCCAGCAGTATTTACATACTTCTTTAGCACGTGGTTATAGAAACTGTGCGTTAGAAGGGGAGTCATGTGGAATAATTCTGGTAGATGTTCACACGTGGAGAACTATCTTGGTGATTTGTTCCATGATTTTTTTTTTTTTCTCCCCTGATCTTTCTGTATGAGGCTACTGTAATACACTTTGTGGGTGGCTGGTATTGCAGCCATTCTCCCACCACTGTGGCTTTCAAACTGCGATTTGAAGGCTCAGGGAAGAGGGGAGGTCAGAAAGCCATTTCTTCAAGGACTGTGAAAGGAAATGAGTGGGAAATATAAGCTTGCTTTGTAGCAGTCCACTTTTAACTGCTAGAAAAAATCTAAGGTTCCACAGATTAAAAAAAGATGGAAAACTTTTAAGACTCTAGTTGTACAAAATGGTTTTGTAGCATAGATAACTTGCATTATATCTCATTATTTGTATTCTTAAAGCTTCGTGCTTCTTTGGTAATGAAGCTTTCCCTTCTGCTTTCCCTTAAGACTTTGTCAGTGTTTTGAGAGCGAAATGTCATTACTTAAAATCAAATCTTGTAAAAATGTGCTGAATTTAAATAACTCAGGTTGCCCAAACCTACTTTGAATCCTACAAGGATTTTCCTGTGTCCCCTATGCATAATTTCACAGCTCGTTGGTGGGGGCCGGGGGGGGGCCAGTAATTTTGATAGATGTTTATGCTAGGGTTTTTTTTCCGAGTTTCATTTTTGTCTGTGTCATTATAAAATTAATGTTCAGTGCCTTATCTGTTATATGGTTACTATGTTAAATCTAAGTCGCAGTCCGAGATGTATATGTGTTGTGGTGCATTTGTTTTCATAATAGTTGTTTTGTAACTTAATAATTCATAGTTTATTTTCCTTTTGCTTGATTGTACATGGGTATTTTCTGAAAGCATCTACTTTGCAGGGCTAGTAAGATGCTTTCAAATGCTTTATAAATCAAAGTTTAGAAAATTTCTTGTTAGTAATCAATAAACTGTTAATTTCTAACAGTTGAAAGTTTCGTTTTTCCATACATCAAGGAGAGATAAAGTGGCATGGATACCTGTTACTGTTGTGATGTCAAAAAAAGAGAGGAATCTATTACTGCAGCAAGCTTACCTCTGAGCTGCAGTCTGAAAGGGGGTTGGTAGATAAAAGCTTGAACATCTGAACAAGTGTGGCTGGTAAAAGTAGATGTGGAGTACCAAACAGCTCCCAGTTCTGAGAGTAATTGAGTAGATTTTTGAGCTGCCAGTATAGCAGGACTGGTTGCATAGCAGTGCACCAATTATAAAAGGCTGGTTTACGCCAAGTCTACAAGTTGTGCTCTAAGCAGCAAAAGTGAGAAGCTCTGCTTCCAGGGGGGATTCCATCCTTTGTCCCCAGTGAAACCTGAGGACAGCAGTATCGCCCAGCAGCGCTGCTGACTTTGCAAAATGGCATCTGTATTAGTGTTACTTCTGCGCACCTTTCCTGTGGGGAATGGTAATTTGGGTCTCCGTTCTCTGGCTACCTGCTTATCTTTCCCAAAATACAAAGCAACATGGCCACTGCATCTGCAAGTTATTAGGGGAACAGGGGTAGAAGCAGAGCGGTGGACAGATCATGCAAGTCCTGTGATGAAGGAACTACTACTTCTTATTCAGGAATTAAATGCAGTTGGTTTGGACTTTCTCTTTCTGCTCTTTGCAATGAGTAATTGATATATGCCTGGGACTTTGTTTTCCTTCAGTGCGTGGAAGGAAGGTCAGGGAGGTGTTGGCTGTGGGATATGTGTATTTAGTGCTCAGGCCCTTGTTGGCTTGCTGTCAGTTACCCAGGCACGCTCTTAACACTTGCCGCATCCAATGATGTAAAAAAGAAGCAGTAAGCACCCTGTCTTAGAACAGTCTCCTATAAAAAAAATGCTGTGGGTCTGGGGAGTGATGCGGCTGTAGATGAAGCAAGAAACAAAGCATGAGAAAGTGAGTGCCAGTCTCTGTGGCTTCCTCTGAGTATCCTGCCTGCAAAGTGGATTTATGATACAGGGAGGAATTGAGACTCGTAAGGATGAGTTTATCCCCTGGTCTGGGAGACAGTGGACAAACTTTGGTATATATCCCTTTTGTTTCAGTTCATGGCAATGCTGGTATATGTAGAAAAATATGATAGGGATGCTTTCGCTGATTTGGTAACCCTGTGTGCAGTGCTCCAGGGGCAGGATTAGAGTGTGAATGAGAATATATTTATGCTGAGCGTCTGAAATGGGAATCTGTGCTGACTAGCATGGTGACTAACGATGGAGCGTTACTGGGGTAAGCTCTGTTAAGAAGCTTGTGTTTTGTTTGTCTAAACAAGTATAACGGAGCTACAACTTTGTAGCTAGTTTCTTCCCAGGTTTCCTTTTCTTGTCCCTTCTCCCAGTGACTGGTGTTTTCTTCACAAATTTTAAGATTAAAGGACGTTTGATGCCTCTTTGTGTACCATCACTCAAATCTATACATGTTTTCTGTCCTGGACACTGTTAAGTTTAAAGGCTGTTGGGAAGAATCGGCAGAATGGTGAAAAGTACCTCAGAAAGAAAGTTGTTTATCATTAAGTGGCTGACTTAAGACAGAGTTCAAGGTAGGAAGAACCCCAGGAGCCAAAAGATCAAAAGGATTGGTAGGACTTCAGAAAGTGGATTTTCCCCATCTCTCTTGAATGACTTCCTGTAAGATGCAGGCATCCATGCAGTTCCCGAAACTAACTTCTGCAGAGGCTACGGGATGAGGCGGATAATGATTAATGTCAGTATTGGAGAGTCGTGGGGGAGTGTGAGCCTGGGGCCATTTCTTGACATTTTGCCCAAGTCGCAGCTTCGGTTGCCCCCTCCACGAAATGTGATTCGGGCAAAAGGCAGCAGCGCTGGGTCTTAATCTGAGGTTGCGTGTGCCAACTGGCCAGCAGACTCCGCCAAAAGGAAGGCACGTAATTCATTTTGCAGCAGCTGATCTGAAAAGCAAATGCTTGGTGCTTCTTTTTGCTTTGCACGGGGGGTGCCTTGATACCTATTGTGTCTCGTGTATCCTTTTGTCCTCCTGGAGCCTGAGTTCTTATGACCTGGTGTCCATCACCACTGTTGACACTTGCAACGAAATAACAGGATGTTGGTCTGTAATCCATTTTCCGTGCGTCTTCTGGGAGGACAGGAACCTTCCAGAGGAATGGTGGCTAGCCAGAGCTAGTGGTGTGGACAAGTTTATACAGTTTTAAATGCAGAATTGACTACAGCCTTTCTAATTTAAAATTTTCCTATGTTTCAGTCTCAAGAGATTCAAGCAGCATCTTTTTTTGTTGGAAGAGCAGAGCCTGATTATCCGTAATAGCAAAGTTTATTCCCTCTATCTTGTTTCTCTTGCTTCTTTGTGCCATTAGCCAAATCCTGCAAACTGAGGAATGTGGCTTTCTGTGTAGAGATATTTGTGAGAGGAGAGGGGTAATGCTGTGTTCATCCACAGGGCCTGGATTTAACCAGGCTAAGTGTGGTCCCCAAGACAGGCCTGAAAATAACCGTAAGGTCCCTGTGTAGTCAATTGAGAGGGGTAGGCATCTCCTTCCACTGGTGATACAGAGACACAAGGACAGCCATGTTCCTAACCTAAATGCAGATGTGAGTCCTATTACTTCCTGCCTAACATCAGAAGTTTGGGGAGGAATCCTCAAACACAATTAAAATTGCAACACTTCCAGTGGCAGGCTTGTGATTACGTCTAATGCCAGGTCAGGTGTGTTAGAAAGCAGCAGGAGGAGGAAGTGCTGCTTTTCTGTCTAAGCCAGTTGCTGTCTCTGTTTAGTAGTTGGTGGGGTTTTTTGTTTGGTTGTTTTTTGTTGTTTTGTTTTTTGAGAGGCAGGCTGGATTCATCAGAAAGCTGTTCTTGTGAAGGAAAAAGAAAATTTAGGTGTGGGAAAGAGATATAAAATTTATAAAAAATCTAGGACTTCTCTTTTGCGATTTTAGATTTCAGGCAAAGCCTTGCTAAGTGCTGATTCCAGCTGCTAGTGCAGCTGAATACCTTGCAGGTACAAGCTCTGACCCTTGCATAGGGACCTGTGTCCCCTGTTGGGAAGGTGTAGAATGATAAGGATTTTCAACTAATAGTTTTATATTGCTTTACGAGTTCTACTGCAAAGTAAATATTTGATGCTTCTCCTAACTATGGGGTTTTTTGGGAGGTACATAGGTATTTATAGCATGTAAAAATGCAATTAATCTGTTAGACAAGCATGCTGAAGTAGAGGAAGAAGTAAAAAGGAGAAATCATGGGGAAAGGCTTATTAAACACATTCACTTCAGAGAAATGAAGCAAAATTGCTAGGTGAGTGGTGTACTTTGTAGAAATGTATGCTGGGGGAGGTCTGTTTCAACTCCATAAGTCTAACCTTTAAAATACTAGGTCTTGCTAAGAAATCAGCTGAATGCGTGATCTTCCAAGGGAGTAAACCTCTTTCAAGAGCAGCAGTGTGTGCTAACACTGGTAGCATGGTAGCATTTGAGTGGGAAATTTCTAGAGAATGGTTTCAAGTGTCTTTGGATTCGATTTAGCATTCAAAAAACCTGAGGATGTTCACTATTAGGATTAAAAATGTAGAGCAATCGTAGTTTACCTTGAGGTCTGCTAAACCAGGAAGCCAAAAAGAACGCGTATTCATTCTCTGATGATGAAGTGACCTTTATACATGCAAGACATAAGACTTGGTTGCTGTTTTACAACGAAATTATGATGCCTCACATCCTGTATTCCAGTCAGTTTTTTTCAGTCAAGTGTTCATTATTCCCACCCTGTTAATCAAGGATTGGGGAATGAGTCACGCAAAGCAAACTCCATGCTAGAAGTAAAAGGATCATTTGGTTCAAAAGGCTTGATGCAAAATTAGAAATTTCGGGTTGGGTGGGACCTCAGGATATCTCTGGTTCCACCCGCTGCTTAATGCGGGTTCGACATACAGTTCACATCATGTTGCTCAGGGCTTTCTCCAGTCAGGTCTGGACAAGTTCAAGAAGTGAGTCCCTGTGAACCTCATGAGGTTCAACAAGGCCAAGTGCAAGGTCCTACACCTGGGTCGGGGCAACCCTTGGTATCAGTACAGGCTGGGGGCTGAAGGGACTGAGAGCAGCCCTGCCAAGAAGGACTTGGGGGTACTGGTGGATGAAAAGCTGGACATGAGCCGGCAATGTGCACTCGCAGCCCAGAAAGCCAACCGTATCCTGGGCTGCATCAAAAGTAGCGTGGCCGGCAGCTCGAGGGAGGCAGTTCTGCCCCTCTGCTCTGGTGAGACCCCACCTTCAGTACTGCATCCAGCTCTGGAGCCCTCAGCACAGGACAGACATGGACCTGTTGGAGCGAGTCCAGAGGCCATGAAAACAATCAGAAGGATGGAACGCCTCTGCTATGAGGAAAGACTGAGAGAGTTGGGGTTGTTCAGCCTGGAGAAGAGAAGGCTTTGGGGAGACCTTATTGCAGCCCTTCAATACTTAAAGGGAGCTCATAAGGAAGATGGGGACAGACTTTTTAGTAGGGCCTGTAGTGATAGGACAAGGGGGAATGGTTTTAAACTAAAAGAGGGTAGATTCAAACTAGATATAAGGAAGAAATTTTTTACAATGAGGGTGGTGAAACACTAGCACAGGTTGCCCAGAGAAGTGGTAGATGCCCCATCCCTGGAAATGTTTAAGGTCAGATTGGACGGGGCTCTGAGCATCCTGCTCTAGTTGAAGATGTCCGTCCCACGGTTGGACTAGATGACCTTTAAAGGTCCTTTCTAATGCAAACCCAGCCTTGCTGGGCCCCTCTTCCAGTGCTTGATTGTCCTCTTGGGGAAAAATGCTTTTCCTGTATCCAGTCAGACCTCCCTGTTTCAGTTGATGACCACTGTGCACCTCAGCAAGGAGGTTTGGGCTGCTTGATAACCTGTCTGTACATTGTAAGGCTGCTGTTGTGTTCCCCCAGGGTTTTCTGTTCTCCAGGCTGAACAAGCACGTTTCCCTCAGCTTCTTCTCACAGGCTCTGTGTTTCAGCCCCCAACCGTCTTGGTGGTCCCCTCTGGACTTGCTCAAACATGTTGAGAACGTTCTTGTGGTGGGAGTCCAAAACTGGAGGGGGAATCTAAATGTGGTCTAATGAGTGCTGAGTAAAGGGGATTAACAGTCCCTCTATTTCCTGACTGTGCTCCTGTGAATGGCACCCAGGATGCTGTGGACCTCCCTTGCTGTCAGGGCATGCTTCTGGCTCTTGAGATGCAGTTTGCTCTTCACTGGGACTCCCAGTGTAGCCGACCTGCTCCCCAGCCAGTCCTTAGAGGATTGTCCCCTGGCTTTGCCAGCAGATGCTTGAAAAACTCCCAGGCGTCTCAGTGGTACTGCTGACTGGTGCTTAGGCAGCAGAAACCCATCTGAAACTAGACAGCAGTGTAAATGTATGTGAGTAAAAAGGAGTGGATCAGAGCTTAACCTAGAGCTTAGCCTGCAGCCTTAACCTGTGGAGCGCTGCAGGTGGCTTTGTGAACTAAAGGAGTGGCAAACCTGGAGTACTGAGCATAGCCAGCTACTCGGAATTAATTTCTTCAGCCCGTCATTTGTGAAATTTCAAAAGGCATTTGAGTTCATTAAGGCCCAGTGTCACAGCAAGCACCGAAGAGTGAGATCAAGTGAACTGTACTTGGGAATTTTAGTTTTTAAGGGATGAACTTGCTCGCATAAACATTTTAGCCAGTTCTGTTATCTTGCCAAAATATATCTGGAGATCAGCCATCAGCCAAAAAGAAACCACCTGTAGAAGCTATAAATGAGTACAAAGACTTTAGGCTAACAGTGCTTGTGATGCTTTTTGCTCTAGCATGAGACCTGAAACATCCAGCTCAGATTCCTCAGTGTTATTACCAGGTGTACAATTCTGATTAAATATGTGTTTGGGGGATTCTCCAAACAGGACTTTTAATGTGGTCCAATTTTGAAACTAGTCTTTCATAAAGCAGTTGCTGAGGTTTATGATTGTCTATCTTGTAGTGCTTAGGGGAGATCAGAGGCAGCAAATAATCATCTTACGAGCCTTTATAAGAGGGAAATGTAAGCTGTTTTTAAATATTTGTGTCTTTACTTAGAAGCAGTAGGAAATGTGATGAGAGTTTTAAATTAAGGCTTGCTGAAGTAAGGCCCTGGGGTGTGTCCTGTCTGGCTTGGCAGAGCTACACTCCAAATCTTTGAAGTAGTAGTTTCCCCGTCAGAGTAGACAGGGGCAGTTATGCTATTCAACATCATGCAACAGAGAGGAGTGTGAATTAATGATGGGATTTATGCTTTTTATTATTATTAAAGAGATGGCAATGGATGTTTCAGATCCCAAAGAAGAGAAGGAAGAGGAGGAAGTTTCCAGTGTCCTCAGCCATGGCTCTCCTGTCAGCACAGCCAGACCTAGCAGAAGCTGGCGCAGCAGCAGGTCAGCCACTGCAGCCCGCCAGCGTGACACTGAGAATTCACGTGCCTCCAGATCCAAGACTGGTTCCCTGCGGCTCGTCTGCAAGTCAGAGCCAAACACAGACCATCTTGAATACGGTACGTGGGAAGCCCTGGCATGAAAGAGATAGTCAGGGCTTGGGAACCTTTGAAGGGAGCCAGATGTGGGTGTAACTTTGTGAGCTGTATGCAGACTGTGGCTGGTACAGGCGTGGTGCTTCTTGGTCATGAGTACCTTCTGCCACCAGCACTCCTGGCACTGAATGTCGACGGAGGTATCTTGAGACAGATGAGCTCACTGCAGCGAACACAGATTGAAACCTAATGGTGACTTTTCCTTTCAGAGGTCACAGAAGAGCATCAGTCTCCAGCTGGAATCAGGTAGGAAACTCTTTATTTTGTGGTATTTCTTCCTGTGTAGTGTCTCAAGAAAGGAAAATAAGGGCCTGAGTTTTTTCCAAATAAATGCTTCTGTGAAGGGACCCATGGGATGGATAGTAGCTCTGTTTTTATTCAGTCCTGGACCTTTGCATTTTCAGTCGGGATTGCAGATGGACTGCAGACGTCAGGAGATATTGTGGAGAAATGGATAGTTAGATTTGATCTGGGCGTTTCATCTGGTAGCTTTATTCCTTTCAGAGCAGATGCTGTAGTTAGGTGGGTTCACAAGAGGAGACTGCTCTGCCTAGCCTGTCTGTTTTGGCTGTCATCATGCTCCTTAGTCAGTGCAAGCTGTTAGCTTTCCCCAGTCATGCTGGATGAGAAAGTGCTGCATAATAGTGTCTTTCCCATCCTAGGGGATGACGCATGAATATTCTTGCAGTAGTGCTTAGGCTGTTGCTGCTAAAGTCCTCTGTTCTCCTTTTCTCCCAGCAGTGATGACGAGGAGGAGATGCTCATCAGTGAGGAAGAAGTTCCCTTCAAAGATGATCCAAGAGATGAAACCTACAAGCCCCATTTAGAGAAGTATATTAGATTATATACTTACTGTGTTTTTAGACCAAAAAAAATTGTGACATCTTAGTTGAATGAACTTAATACAACCCAAAGAACCTGTGCTAGTTGCTAAGGTGGAATGGCTCCCATTGAACACAGTGTTTTCTAAATATTGCCTACAGCTATTGGGACTGTTCTTCTCTAACGGACTAAAGCCTTTAGAGCCCTGGTGGCTGCCAGGTTCTTTCTTAATCCGTGTTCATACTTCTGCTTAGAAGTGGGACTTGGTAAATAGACCTGAACTTCGATCCAGTTTTTGCTTAAATCTCTGTAAAAAGCAGACAATGGGAGGAGTATTGGAATAATATGTTGTATTTGTATCTTTGTAGGGAAGCACCAAAGCAAAGGAGAAAAGCTAGCAAGGGGAAGGAGGAAAAAGAGAAACAGAAAGAGATTAAAGTAGAAGTGAAAGAAGAGAGTGAGTTTCAGGAAGATGAAGAACCACCAAGGAAGTGAGTAAAACTGCAGTTATATGTAGCAGTGTGTATTGTATATTTTGCATTCTTGCGAGTGTATAACAGTGTGTTGTTGTTGGTTTCCCCCCTCCTCCTCTGGGCCTGAAAGATAATAGGGCAGAACCTTTTGTTCTGATAGAAGTCCTGCTTCCTAGTATCTTGTGCATGTTTGGCAAGAAAAATAAAAAAGTTGATATTTTCATTTAGTTTAAGTGGAGGGGTTTTTCTCCATATTGTGGTTTAGTCAGCCTACCTGGGATATGGCCACACAGTGTGAAATACTTCAGAGCATTCTTAAAATTGGTTTCTGTTGTGATGTCTGAAGTGGATTAGACTGTATTAGAAAGCCCGTCTGAGAAGGCAACATCTCTTCTGTTATGTGCCTAGCGGGAGACACGGGAATACTTTGTATGTGTCGTGTGGTAAGCGTCCTCTTTGTACATTTGGGACTAACATACCAGAGCTCTGGAAAGACTGCTGTGTTCTCCCTCGTTTTGGAGAAATAAAAGAACAAACTTTTGCTACCTAGTCAGTCACTAGTGCTTTGAGTGGAGACTCAAAACCTTTGGATATGCTGTCACTGGAACTCAACACTGAAGCTTTCTTTCTGGCAACTGAGGTAGATTGGATTTACGTGTCTGTGTCAAAGCTATTCTTTGGGATAGTGGAGGGGGAGAAAAAAGCAGGTTTTGTTCTTTAGCTCCTCTATGAGCAGTTAGAACAAATGGGGCTCCCTCTGCTGGTCTGCAGCGTGGGGCTCTGCACACCTTTGTTTTAATTTCGCTTGCTGTTTCTAAGCTGCTGCAGAGCTGATTTACGCTGGAGAGGAGTAAGGATGCTGATATTTTAAGAACTTCTTTTTTTTCCTGTTAGAGATGGCTTTCTGAGGCTTGTGGTTGTGTTGTTTGGATCAGACACTGCTTTTTGCATAATAAAACCTGTGCCTCTTCTGAAGGCTTGGCTTGAATGCCGAGTGCCTGCTCAGCATGTTACTGGCATGGTCTTGCTATCAGTAAAGATGTCTCAGTACAGTCTAGAAAAAACTTCCCTCAATCTACTGTAAGTGTCTCTGCAGCAATATGATCAAGCAGGCACGATGTTCTGGGCAGAGCTATTGCTTGGGAGGGTGCATTTTACACGTAAGCATAGGTCTGCTCAGATGGAGCATAGAATTTTGTCTTGACAGGTGTATAAGCTGCTATAGTTAATTCAGAGGACTGTAAAATAGCTGCTAGATTATTAATCCTGTTCTTCCTAGTCATGTAGATTGATGTTTTTCATGTGGTATGAAACGTTACCCAACAGAGCAGAGAAAATAGGGTGCACCATCAAATCTGGACTGTGTTGGCAAAATTAGATGTTTATGAAAAATGCATTAGGAAATGGGAGGGGTTGTGAGAGCAAACCACATGAAGCATTTATTCTCAAGAATGTTGCCTTCCTCTGAATCTGCCTCCAACTTGCACTCGATTGGTTTTTCTAGAGCTTGCAGTTAATGAGGCAATAGCTTGCTAACTGTCTGCAGCAGAAACTTACGAGAGCAGAATCTCGTGTGCTGGTGTGCAGCCTGGAAAGGGTTGAATTTAATTATAAGGTCACAAGTTGTTTGGACAGTTGCAGGTTTAAAAGAAAAAATGTGAAGCGTGTCATGCCTGGTTGAGGGTTTTTAAAATAGCCCTTCCTCACTCCATTGTGGCAGAAGAGTTGGTCATTTCTAACCCCAGCCTGTTGGGCTGTGGCTGTCTGATACCTGTTTACTGGTATCTGCACAGTTGTGAATGGTGGGCTGAGACATGTTTGAGCTAGGCAACCATGTTCAAAAATGTGTTGTATGCTAAACCTAGTCATGCAGCTGCAGCCTGACTATGTTAGCAGAGGCAGGGTGATTTGAGGTCTGCCACATGCCACCAAATGTCATGCAGAAAAAAGGGTCACCCAGGTATCAGAAACATGGGGACCACCGCTCCATGGGGAGCGGTCTTCTGTGTGATGTGGCAGTTTTGCAGAATGCAGGGACAATTTGCCTGGAGGCCTGGTTACTTAACTTCCTTAGGGAACCTGCCCATCTATTACAAGAGTGTTTCCTTAGAAACTCTTCAGGTGTTTTGATTCAGAGCAGGTGGCTGACTTGCCAGAGCAGCTTGACTTGCTGGGTGCAGTGTTACTTTTCAGCCTAAAAGCGTAGAAGGGTTCTGTAGTATTCCTTATAACATTCTTCTGCTTTATAGCATACACTTCCAAAACTCTGCCCACTACCAATGTAAAGAAGCTTCTTTCAATTCTGTTTCTGTAACCCTGTTACAGGAGGGGAAGGAGGAGAAAGGATGACAAGAGCCCAAGGCTGCCCAAGAGAAGGTAAGTGATCCTCTCTACTCAGTTCTGTTCTGAAGACTTGCTTCCCTTGTGTCCTACACAGAGATATTGATTGTCTCAAAGGCATCTCTCTTGCACAGTGTAGAAATATGCCTTAAAGGGGAAAAAAATAAAAATAGCAGCATGCCTTGACTTCCCTCCTTTCCTCCCCCTTTCTCCCTGTAGGGGTGGGTTTGATTTCTTCCAACTGAACCAGGCCTCCATCCCTTCCTCCCCCCCTTCTGAGTTGATCCCTAGCCTGGCATTGCCCAGTGATAAGGTTCTGGGAACTCTGTGTCTCCTGGGGTTTTCTCAGCTCTGCGGAGAGTCCCCAAGTAGTGCTAGGAGTGGAGGGAACTCTTGGACAGTCTCTCTATCAGCATAGCCCAAACAGGAATATTGGAGCAGTAATCCTTTGCTCTCACATCACTGAGCTGCACTTGCACCCATTTATCTTGCTGCTGCCCTGGCTTCAGATGCTAACCACTCTGCCCATTTCCTTACTGACTTCTTAGGAAGAAGCCTCCCATACAGTACGTGCGCTGTGAGATGGAAGGCTGTGGCACAGTCTTGGCTCACCCACGTTACCTGCAGGTTGGTTGAAATTTTTCACTTCCTGAATGGCATGTGTGAGGGCAGGGAAGGGCCATTTGAAACAGGCAGCTAATCCTCCACTGGCACTGAAGCACTCCTTTCTAATGCTGTCTTTTTGGTAGACTTAATCAGTTGTGACTTAATCAGTTGTGGCCAGTGTGTCTCTGTATCTGTCCTGTTGCTAGATGTCCACATTAATTTGGCTTTCTTCTCTCAATGGAGATCAAAGCCTTTGTGTTCATGGTATAAGGGTGTCTTGTCAGTGATTGGAGTCTCGTGACCTGCTGAGGGGTGATCTGGAATCGATGTGTCTCAGCTGTTCTCTTAGCCCTGTAAAGAGAGAGTCTACAACCTTTTACTCTTCCTTTATAGCATCACATAAAGTACCAGCACCTGCTGAAGAAAAAATACGTGTGTCCTCATCCCTCCTGTGGTCGGCTCTTCCGACTCCAGAAGCAGCTCTTGCGGCATGCCAAACACCACACAGGTACAGGGAGGTGGGAAATAGATACAAACTCCTCTTCGGGTCAGTGAACAGAGAGGGGGGGAAAAAATGGAAAAGCCTCTAGGACTTCTGGGGAAAGTGAAGCCAAGGCAGGTGGCACAGATTAGCAGCAGCAGCAGGGTATTATTTCCTTCTGGATTCCCATCTTTTAAGGAAATGAGAGAAATAGGCTATAAAGTTTTTAATTTACCCCCTGGCAAGTATCACTCAGGGCTTCTGTAGAGGAATTATCCTAATTTGCTAGTCCTTCAGTGTTGATCAGAATGGATAATTAGCTCTTAGGAGAGTCTTAATCGTGCCTTAATTCTTCAGATCAGCTGCTGTGGTGTATTGTGGGACATCTCCTCCTTTGCTATGCCTGCTGGCCTCCCTTCTAGTTCTGCTGCTTCTTGGGCAGCTTTACCTGCAACATGTGAGAGCTGGGAAAGGGAGCAGTTCTGTGGGAGAGTAATGCTCCAACTGGTATTGCCTTTTAGATCAAAGGGATTACATCTGTGAGTACTGTGCCCGGGCGTTTAAGAGTTCTCATAACTTGGCCGTGCACCGAATGATCCATACGGGCGAGAAGCCCTTGCAGTGAGTACCTCTACTTGTCTCTTGCTCTCCTACTTTGAGGAACCCTTGGATACACCCGTTCTTGGACTGCACCAAGAGCAGGGGCAGCTCTGAAGTAAGGGCTGGAACCTGTTCTCAGTGTCCCAGCTCTCTTTAAACGCACACCTGTAGGAGTGTTTGAGCTGCCACTTGTCTCACCTGCTCCTTGAGGCAGTGTCTCAGTAGAGATCTGAGGAACATAAGCCCTCTGCAAATAAAACTAGAAGAGCTGGAACTATGGTGACATCCCATTTTAGTGAGCCCCTGCTGTTTTCCTGGGCTGCCTCTTAGCTACTGCTGTCCCCACAAGTGTGTGGGGATGTCCCTTTGTTGTAACCTCCCCCTTCTACCCTCCCAGGTGTGAGATCTGTGGATTCACCTGCCGGCAGAAGGCTTCTCTCAACTGGCACATGAAGAAGCATGATGCGGACTCCTTCTACCAGTTCTCCTGCAACATTTGCGGCAAGAAATTTGAGAAGAAGGACAGCGTCGTGGCCCACAAAGCCAAGAGCCACCCCGAAGTGCTTATTGCTGAAGCACTGGCTGCCAACGCGGGTGCCCTGATCACCAGCACCGACATCCTGGGCACTAATCCTGAGGCCATTGCGCCGCCCGCCGATGGCCAGGGCCTCCCCCTTCTTCCTGACCCCCTGGCAAGTGCTGCCCCAGCAGATTGCCTGCTGCTGAACCCTGATGGGATGCCGAAGACATACTGTGGTGGGGCAGAGCGTGTGAGCCTGGTGGCTGACGGCAAGCTGTTTGTGGGCAGCGGCAGCAGTACAAACGCGGAGGGGCTGGTCATGAACACAGAGATCCTGGGAGCCACCACAGAAGTGCTCATTGAAGATTCAGACTCCACTGGACCCTAGTGGGCAGGGAGCACGTGCGTGCTGGGACAGTTTGGACTCTGTATTTAAAAGGAGGAAGACAAAAAAAAGGAGACACTTACTGAAAGAGAGAAAAGTTAAACAAAACTTACAATACTAGTAAATAACCGAAGGGTCTGCTCCCCTCCAGCGTGGATCACAGCACATCCTCTTTCTCCCACCCACTTCTCTCTCTCCCACTGCTCCTTTGTAGAAAGGGTCACATGCTGCCATTACCAGAGCAAGTTGGACTGAGCGACAGATTTCTCCAAGGGAGGGGGGACTGCTGAAACCCTTCGCTCTACCCCAAAGCAGATGCCTTTCTGGCTCCTTGATGTGGCCCCACTTGCAAACTAGAAAGCATTTGATGTGCTCTGGACAAGTTTCTTAGGACTCCCTCTCGCCCCTGGTCCCAACTTCTATGCATCGCTGCACTCTGGTCCTTGCAGTCTCATTCTTCCTCCCGGGGCTGGGAGTTTGGCTTGGCACTTTAGGCCCCCTCAGCAGGGTGAGCTGTGAAACAGCGCACGTCCCTCTCCCCACCGCGCTCCTCTGCTCCAGCTCTGGCAGGAAGTCGAGGGAACGCCCTGGCTCATAGATCATGTTTGCTTGGAGAGGCCCGGGGGCTACGGGAGCCCTGCGTGGGAGAGGCAAGGAGGAGCATCCCAGTTTGACGACAGTAATTTGCACTTTGAACATGTTTCGTTTTTGTGTTGTGGTAACAAGATTCCTTATTTATTGATTAAAAAAGGGTCGGTATTTTTTAGTTATGTTCTTTGAGGGTGGGGGTGGAGGGGGTTCAGGCTATTTCCCAGTAGGCTCCTTCACACTAGCGAGCTGCAGGGAGCACGTCGTGCCATCATAACAGCAGCTGGGAGAACTGAGATGAAGGCAGCGTTCTGGAGTCAGATGTCTCTCGCAGCTTTTCCAGAGTAGAGGGAGAACCCCTGGAGAAGAGCCTGTTTGCAGTGGGAGTCTCTGCAGCAGCGTTTTAGCAGGAGGATGAGGTGAGTGATGGAACAGCTGGCCGTTGTCTCCGTCCCTCCCAGATCGGGGTGAGCTCCTTGCATTAAATGCTCTTTTTGCCTCCCCCTTGCTCCCTGGCCTTTCAGGGAAGAACATCATTAGCCAGGAACTTGTTCTCGTGACTTAGGACAGTTGTGAGCTGCTTGCTGCTGGGGGATGTTGTGCTCCTCATCCAACTCTGCCTCTCCTTTCCCGGTCTAGACAAAGATACAGAAGCAGGGACTGGATATGGTTATCCCAGGCTTGTTTACCCAAGGCAATAGACTGACGCGGAACTAAGGGCTGTCAGCTTCTCCCCCTGCCCCCATTTTGCGGGGAGGGTGTTGTGCAGCCGTGTTCTCAGAGCTTCTGTCTTCTGCACAAACACCCCTGCTTTCCATGAAATGTGGCGCTTCAAGTGTTGCCTGTCGGTGTAGGTAGGACAGCTCTGAGCCCTTGGAAAAGTTTACATAGGATATGATGTGTCTGCTATGGAGACTTGGATCTTTTTGCTCTTACCTGAAACTTTGTGTGGAGATTCAGTGGCCTTGAATTCATAGTGTTTTTGGAAGAGTAACTGGAAGTAATTTTGGAAGAATAACCTGGGGTTTTTATTTGTTTGCTTGTTTTTTTGGTTGGGTTTATGTGGTTGGGAGCAGAGCTGAAGTATCTTGTCCGAGCACAAGATCAGCTAAATGGTCTGTAGCACACAGCAACCAGGCAAAATCGGGTACCTGGGGTCTGGAGAATGGCATTAAAACATGGAATTTAATTGGAAACTTTTTACAGGAAACTGACTCTGAACACCCACTCTGTCCCCTGTGCTGCCTGGAAATCCATCTGTGGCCCAAGCCTGACAGCTTTTATTGGGCCATTTGTCCTGATTTGTCCCCTCCCTTCTCCCCTTACGCCGATATCTTTGTCAGAGCAAGTTGAAACGCTTCTGATGTTGGGGCGGTTTGTGGCTGAACAGTTTGCAACCCTGGTGTCTTGTGCCCTGGGTGTGGGCATCCCACATTCTTGCACGGTGGCAGCAGCGTGTCTCCCATGCCTGAAGGACGTGTCCAGCCATGAGCCTCTCCTGGAGATAAGGATGAGAGCCCAGCGTACCTGAACGCAGGTCTCCTGGGACAGTGCATGTCAGGTTCACGGTGGTACGGTGTTAAACTAAACCAATTTCTTCAGTTGGGATGATCCGATTTCTTGCTTGGATCAAATTATTGTAATTTCCAGCAGGAAGCTTTCGGGTGGCCAGCTGGTCCCCTCCCCTTGCAAACTAAAGAGAAGCAGCACAATGAGGTGTGTTCAAACCCAACTCTGATGGTTTCACCCCCCAGCAGTGCAGGTCTTCTGTCCAGGGAGACTTGGGGCTGGCTGAGCCACGTTGTGTGGTGGCATGTCTCCTGGCCTGGATCCCGGCCACCGGTAGCAGATGCACTCGTGTGGTGCAGGTCGGCCACCTCATCCCCACGCTTGCTGCAGACCATGCTGCTGGAGCTGCTTTTCGTGCCCTGCTCCTGTGCCCTGTGGGAGGTGTGGAGCAGGCAGAGCCTTGCACAGAACACTAAACAGAGAGCTCGGGGTTTTGTTTTCTGAGGGATGGCATTAAAATGCTTTTGGGTCAAGGGCTTGCTCACCTCTGGTGATGGAATGCTTGGCTGGGAGGCGAGGGAGGCTGCCTCGTCCTGCGTCTGCCCCAGCAGCCCTGAGCGGAGCAAAGAGTTTGCCATCAGCCGCATTTCTGGGACACAGAATCGAGCAGCTCATTTGCTTCCCGGCCCAGACACCTCTGATCCCTTCCACTCCCCACCTTGTCCTTCCATGCACACCTCTCGTAGCTCTCCTTTTTCTTTTTCTGGTCTTGGCCAGTTGCCTGTCTGTCCTCTAACCACAGCCTGCTAACCCCTGATGCAGGAGAGACTGGCGTAGCTCCCTTCCCACTCCCGTTTTAAACCCTAAAACTGACACAGCCCTCCTTCAGCTCCTCTTCCCCTCGATGTCTCTCCTTCACTCGCATGCAGTTTGCTTCAATAAATTATTGTAGTAGTTTGCAATAAACTTTTTTGTATTTTTTTTTCCCTGTATTTATTTTTTTTTTTCTCCTCCTGGGGAGGGAAGGGAAGGGACGGACGCAGGGCCCTTCACCTGCTCTCGGCACTCTGGAGAGCTTGCGGGTGCTGTGCCCGGTGTGGGCAGTGGCATGCGGGCAGGGGCCTCCCTCCGGGGGCCCTGGGGTGCAGGGTTTGGGCCGGCGGCTGTGCCAGCTGGAACTGGGGGCCCCCCGGAGCTCGGCATCACTTTCTGCAGTAGCCACCAGGTGGCAACGACTCTGTTGGGTTGGCCACCAGCCCTGGGAGGCCAGGGCAGTCCCCCAGCCAGGCTGGAGCAAGGCTCGGTGTACTGTGATACTAAAAGACGACTGCTTTTCAACTCCTGTTTTTTTTCCTCTTAATCTGGGTAATGCATAACCAAAATAAACGTACTGAGGAAAAACCAAACCAACCAAAAGGGCTGTTTATGTCTTGGTGCATGCAGCTCACCTGTGGCCGGTGGCTGGTGTTGCCCTGGGGTGGGCTGGGACCTCCTCCCCTGCCTGCAGCCCCCCTTTGGGGCAGGACTGCTCTGGGAAAGGGGGGTTAGACCTGGGGGACCCAGTCCCATGCAGCCATGGGGGAATAAGAGGGCTGGAGGCAGCTGGGACAGGCCCCTGCAGCCTTCTGTTGGGGTTTGGGTTGCAGCCCAGCCTGCAGCCGGTGCTGGGTCTCCAGCCCAGGGTCTCCCTTCAATCCCTCGCTGGCGAACCCGCAGCACTCTGCCCTGCTCAGGCCCCAGCCTGCTGCCCAGGCTGAGATGTTGAGCAATGTACGGGCTTTGCTCGCCTCTTCCCTGCAGTGGTTTCCTGCGCTCTGGCATGAGCCGGGGGATTAGCGTGCTGCTAATCTCACTGGGCAGCTGGGAGGGAGGAATGGGTCAGAGCTGGGGATGGGAGCCTGTTGCTGCTGGGCGAGACTGTTCTGGGCAAGGCGCTTGGAGTAGCAAAGCATGGGGGAATTAGGGAAATAATCTGTTGCTGTTGATCCCAGAGGCGGGAATTTGCAATGTCGTGCCAGGCCCCAGGCGCGGAAGAGGGGGAGAGCCAGGCCAGCGGACGTGTGAGCGGAGCTCCCGGCTGGAATGCACCAGCTCAGCAAGGGATTGTCCTCCCTGGGCTGGGCAGGCGCTGCGCCATGAGCCTGGTGCCTGTGACGGCTGCCCGGGCCATGGCGGCAGCAGACAGCCCCTCAGCCACCCTCCGGCGCCGTGACCTGTGCAGCCGAGGCATCCGCCTGGCCGGGAAGATGCGCTCGGATGTCGTCGACCTCCTGGACACTTATGTGAGTTTGCCCTGCTCCCTCTGGCTGCCCACGAGGTTGGGAGCGCTAGCGGGGTGGCCTCTCCTACCGGGGACCCGGGGGCTCCCGGCAGCTGTGCAGGGGCGCGAGGGCTCTGGCCCATGGTAGAAATGGGGGATGAAATGCTGCCAGTATCCGGGCCTTGGCGCTGCCGGCTCATGCTTGGGCAAACCTCGAGCCACGTGGCCTTGTGCTGCCCTGAGTGCCTCCTGGCCAGCGCCCAACTGAATGAGAGCCCCCTGGAGCCAGTGCTGGCAGGGCTTGGGGCAGGGGGTCCCCCAGTTTCTCCTGCCATCGCTCATCCCCGGCTGCTCTCGCCCCTGCAGGTGGAGCGGCAGGGCTTGGACGCCTCAGCCAGTGTGGCAGCGGTGGAGGGGGTGCCGGCAGCAGCGGCGGAGCGCTGGGATGAGCAGACGGGGACCCAGCGGCTGCTGGAGAACCTGGCGGCGTACCGGGCCTTCCGGGCCCTGCTGGCCCAGATGCTGGAGGAGCAGCGGGAGCAGCTGGGTGAGGCTGACGCTGCCCTGGGCCGGGCGCTGGCAGCTGTCCTGCTCCAGGTCTCGGCCTTCGCCTACCACCTTGAGGAGCTACTGCAGCTGGAGAGCCGTGGGCCCCCCAGCGAGGAGGGGGCTGGGCCCCCCCCACCTCCCCACCTCAGCCTCTTTGAGAGGAAGCTGCGGGGCCTGGGGGTGCTGCGGGAGCTGGCCCAGTGGGCTGTCAGGTCTGCGCGGGACCTGCGGCAGCTCGCCAAGCCCAGCTTGGCCCCCAGCCCGGCTGAGAGCCCCTGAAGGCAGGCGCAGGGCAGGGGGGGCTTGGGTCCCGCTGGGGCATAGTGGGGGGCTCCTTGCCCACCCCTGTGGAGGGCTGCTGACAGCGAAGAGGGTTGTTCAGGGAGGGGGGCAGACAGGAGGGACCATGTCATTAACCCCCGCGCCCCCCATGCTTTTGGTGCCACTCCCTGTGGGCCCCTTTCCCTGTGGGGAAACGGAGGCACAGGCCGCACTCCGCCCTGAAGACAGCGGGGATCCCCAGGCAGGGCAAGCCTTGGGTGTAGCTCAGGCTCTGCCTGCTGGGTGGTTGGAATTAGCCCCCGGGAAGCAGCTTTGCTGCTCACCCCAGGGCCCGGAGGCTGTGACCCTCAGCAGGCTGCAGCAGTGCTGGTCTTTTCTTTGAAATTTGGTCGCTGCCCAGCTTGCAATGGCCAGGTGCTGCGTCCCGTGGATGGAAGCTGCCTCGGGGCTCTTGTGGAAGCAAGGCAGGAGCAAGGGGACAGAAAAATACCTCCTGGTGAAAGCAGTCTTGGGACCTGCCTCCCAGCTGCAAGACGCAAGGCTTCGCCTCCTTCACGTGGACTCTTCTCTCGCCCGGCTCACATTTTCTGCACATTGAATTTCTGCTCTAACTGCTTGGGGGCTTTTTTTGGGGGGGAAGTGTGGGGGTACTATCAGGAGGGGATTTCTTAACTGCTCGGACAAGGTAACGGAGAGTATCGTGAAGGCTGTGATTCAGAAGACTCTCCACAAGGAGGTTTATGCCTCCAGGGGTTATTCTGGGACTGGAAATGGCAAGGAGGATTAAACAGCCCCAACTACATCGCTCTCCCTGTGAAGAGGAATGCTGCGAGGTTTCGCAGCTGCCCGGGCCGTGGTTTTCTTGCTGAATGGATGTGAAGCTGAGTGAATAAAAGGTCTGGGAGATCTACCAGGATGACGTGACTTCTTGGGGGAGGTGGGAAAGTGGGGTTTAACCTCACCGGAGAGCCTGGCCTGCCCCATTCCCACCCCAGGGAAGGGTAGGTCCTGGTGGGATGGGAGGTTTGGGGGGGATGGGACCCGCTGGGAGGCCATGGGGAAGATGAAGGACCTGGGAATGAAGGAGATGGAGGATGAGGAGGAGGTTGGGGGGTTGCTGGGGTTGTGCCCCGTCCTGGTGTGGCCCTACCTTCCTCCCTGATCTGTGTGAAGGAAGGCAACATGGGGGGACGCCAGGGGCACGGCATGGGGAGGAGGCTGGGGATGTGCCTGGCCGGCCCAGCACAAAGCAGCTTTGTCGCGGCGGGTGGTGGCGGCACCGGGCACAGTGCCTGCCCCAGCGCCAGCGGCATCTGCATGGGCATGGGCGGCCCCAGGCACTGCAGGAGGATGAAGGGCGGCGCCGAGGCAGGGCCCCCAGCACCCATCTTGCGCACCCCACCGGCCACATCGGGGCAAGCACGGCCGCAGCGTTGGGGCTGCCCCGTGGGCTCGGGGCTTGGGTGGTTTGGTGGTGCCCATTTTTTTCTGGGTGATGCCCAAGAGGAAGAACATGTACCTTCTTTATTGCCACTTATGGCCTGACCTCAGCTTTGCAGCTCAGACCGGATTATTGCAATGTTTCTGCTTCCCTGCACTTGGTAATAACAATTTCTGGCCTTTATTTTTTTCAGGATTAGTCAAAGTGAGTCCCTTTCCCAGCAAGTATTTCTCTCTCCCAGTCTTGTCTGCTTTGCGCACTTGAAGCCATCTTGCTTTTCTCCCCTTGCGCCCTCGTGCTCAGCAGTGGCCAGGTGCTCGCATCCTCGCCTGCCTGCTGCCCCTCACCTTCCCGAAGGTGGGCACATACATCTCAAATGCCACACGTCCGTCTCCAAACCTCCTGACCCAGGCAGGCAGGAGCAGACCCCTTCTCTCCCACCACAGTAGCCCAGGTACGAGGTGACCTTTACATCCTTGGGGAGCTGGCCCCAGGCCTGACACAAGTCCATGCAACTCTATCCTTCCAGATCAGCCTCTGGCAGTGCTGTGAGCTGAGCTCGGCCTGTTGCAATTGTGCTTCAGGAGTCGAACGGGGGATTGAAGCAATGGGCATTGAAGGTGGATGATGATGTTGCTCCAGGGGCTTCCCTGGGCTGTGCCCAGCAGCACAAATCGCTGCTTTTGCAACCTTCCTTATTCCTTCCTTGCTACCTTGCCAGCGGTGCTGTGTTTGCAAAGCACCCACAATGCTTTGAAATGGCCACCGTAACCAGAAACAATGTAAAAAACCAAACCATAATCCAGACCTCCATGGTCTGGCTGAGCGAGAGACTCCGGGTCTCAACCTTTCCCCGCCAGCAAGCCCGCACCATGCAGTAGAGAGGTGGTGACGTCTGAGCCTGCCGGGTTTTAATGCTGTTTTTCAGCTGCAACCCTGGAGGGAGTCACTAGTAAACTGATTTGGCGAGAACAGGGGCACTCCCGAATTGCAGCGGGGAAGAAGCCACCAAAACCAACCCACAGATGTGTTTAATTTCAAAAAATAAATGTTTGGGCTTAACGCATGGTTGGGTTGGGCATGCTTGGTAGGGTTGGAAAGGTTTTAAGCCAATTGAGGCTGCTCCCTGACCTCAGGCATGCCCGTACTTGGGTGCTGGCATCGGCACTGGGTGCTAGAAGAGAATACATTCACCCCTCGCCTACTGTGCAGTGGACATAGGTGGGGTTTAACTGTACTAGTCCCACCACCTCACCCATCCCCTTGCACTGTCCCACGCCAGCATTGCAGCGCTGGCTCCAAACTTTTTGATCCTGAGCCAGGGCGGGGCAGGGGAATGTTCACCAACGCTTTCCTTTTTAATAGTAGGAAAACCTTTTCCTCCTGCCTGAGTCAGCAGAGAGATTTCCCTGGGTTTCCCCATCGTGCCCTTGGCTGCACTTGCCTGCCCCAAAGGAACAGGTGAAAACCCAGAGGAGCAGCTCTCCACCGCTGTGCTGCCTTCCTGGGAAGGGCTGGGACCCCTCCCTTCTTGGAGTAAAACATGCTTCGAGCATGGCCCTGTGTGTCTCCGAGGGCAAGCGGGAAGGAAGAGAGATTTGCTTGAGCTTCTGCAGTTCACCTCCTCCTCTCTCACCAAGGCGCTCGCCAGCTGGCATCACCGCAGTTAGTTCCCACCTGCTTCTTTCCCCCTTTTTTTTTCCTCCTTTTTTTTTCCTCTATTTAGATCTTGCCTAATGGTTTCTCACCGCAAGTGCCACTGGCGGATGCTCGTTGGGCTGGGCAGTGCCTGGGAAACAGGTTTGTCAGGAGAGGAGCTGCACCAGCTATCTGGAGCTCAGCAACATCGTGCAGCAACACCATGGGTCCCTGTGTCCTGGGGATGAGTCACGCTCTGAGCTGACATGGACCATGGACCGGGGGATCTGCTGGTGCTGGGAAACCCGTGTGTGTGGGACACAGATGCAATTTGTACAATTCTCCCCAAATCAGGCAATGATGGGTGTTTTGTTTAATATCGAAGAAAATCAGTGTTTTGTGTGTCTGAGCACAGGAGCACTAAATGAGGTGAGACCCAATGCCGGCACTTGCCTGTCACCGACATCCTGCCGTTCAGGGCTGCCATGGGATGCTGCTTATGGGGCTCAGTGGAAGAACAAGCTCAGGACGAACTTTTCTTTGGGTGGTGGGGAAGGGCCAGCACCAGCTGCTCTGCTCCCAGGGAGTCACCGTAAAGCACCGCCAGCAGGAGCATGTGGGTTTTTGTTGCACCAGTTTTAGTTTGCAGAGCAAAGCCACCGGGCCGCTAAGGCATATAAGTCGGAGGATCATCCTGAAGGATTTGCAGCCTCATGCCAGGCTGAAGCTGTGTGAAATCTCCGCAAAAAACACTTGCCAGGGAAACTAAACCGTGGCAGGCAGCTGGGAGAGCTGGAGTACAGGAGCTGGGATTACGGCCTGGGTGCTCCTCAAGGCACGTGGCGATTTTGGGCTTTGAACCCATTTTCGTGTGTCACAGGCCACAGCCAGGGGCAGCTCACCGAACTGCTCCCCGCAGGCGCTGCAGCCCAGGGAAGGGGATGGTCGAAGCTCTCAGACCGTGTTTCACTGTCACGGCGCATGAAGCGGGGTCCGGCCCCAAAGTTGGGCATGTGATCCCCCAACACCCTGATTCCCATTGCTGGTGGGTTTGGAGCTGGGGTGGCGCACAGGGATGGGTGCACACCGGGGTCTCCCTGTAGCACCTGGGCTGCAGGCTCGGTTAGGGGCGTGGGGAGCACTGGGGGGTCCTTGGGCTGCAGGGTGGGGGTGCAGGGAGGGGTCACAGGGGTGCAGGGGGTCCCGGGGTGGGGTATGGGGTCCGCGGGGTGCGCAGGCCCGAGCCGCGCCTCGCCGCCCTCCCCTCCTGCGGCGGGAATGGTTTCTCCCAGCCGCGCTCCCCCCTCCTCCCCGGCCCCCCGGCAAGATGCTCGGTGCCGCCGGGCCGGGCCGAGCGCGGTGACGTCAGGGGCGTGGCTGCCCCGCCCCTCCGCGCTCTCGGTGCGGGCGGGGCGGAGCCGCTTCCAGCCTCCCGCCGCCGCCCGGGGAGCGGCGCTGCGGTCCGCCGCGGCGCTGAGGGGCGGCCTCGCCTCCGCGCCCGCTCGGCGGCCAGCCCCGGGGCGGGGGCGGGCAGAGCCCGGCGCCGCACCGAGCATGCGAGTGCTGGCGGGGCGGGCTGCAGCGGCCGCGGGGCGTCTGCGGCGGCCAGCCGGAACCGGAGCCGGGCCGGGGCGGGCCGGGGCAGCGGAGCCATGCTGCTGGCCTCGGCCGTGGTGGTGTGGGAATGGCTGAACGAGCACGGGCGGTGGCGGCCCTACAGCCCGGCCGTCAGCCACCACATCGAGGCGGTGGCCCGCGCCGGGCCGCGGGCAGGCGGCAGCGTGGTGCTGGGCCAGGCCGACAGCCGCCTGGCGCCCTACATCATCGACCTGCAGTCCATGCACCAGTTCCGCCAGGACACCGGTGAGTCAGCCCGGGGGGAGCCGCCGGACGGCCGACCCCTGCCCCGGCGTGTCCTGCCCGGCCCGGCCGGGCCCTGCGCCGGGCTCCTCGGGCTGCGATTGCGTTGCTTTGCGCTGCTTTGCCTCGCCGGCTGCCGCGCAGCCCTGTCTGGTTGCACGTTGCAGCGGGCTCCCCGGTCTGGCCTCGCATTGCTCGGCGCCGCGGAGCACTGCCCGGTCCCCCACTGCCCGAGGCTCCCCGGCCCGGCATTGCACAGTGCTCCCTGCTCTAGAGTTGTATTGCACCGTGCTGTGTCTTCCAGTATTGCCCAGCCCTGCATGGTCTCGCACCGCTTCATGCTCCCTGCTCTGCAGTTGCATTGTGCTGCACTGTGCCGGCAGGTCCTGTCCAGCGCTGCCCTGTCCTGGTCCCTCGCTGCACCGCACTGCACGAGGTTGTGGTGCCAGGCCCCGAGCTGCCCTGCCTGGTCAGGTGCTTTCGTGCCTAACACAACTGATCTGGATTTGCTCTGTATTTCCAGGTCCCTTATCACATTGCACTGGTTGGTGTAAAGTTGCACCGCACAGCACTTTGCTGCCAGGTCCGGTATTGCACAGCGCTGCCTGACCTGGAATTGCATTGCACGGTGTTGCACAATGCTGTGCTGCTGGGTCCCATACTGCATTGCACTGCCAGATCTGGAGGTGGGTTGTACTTGCTGCCTTTCCCGGTCCCATATTGTGTTGTGCTGCCTTGCCCTGCGTTATGTCCCATTGCTCGCTCTCCCATCGCATTGCTGGCTGTACTGCGCTGTGCTGCTGGGCACTGCGCTGTGTTATACTGCCTGATCCTGGATTGCATTGCCCGGTCCCATTCTGCATCTGGATTTGCCTTGCACCGCCCTGCTCTGCCTGCCCTGGAATTGCTCAGCTGTGCTCCTCGCTGTCCAGTCCTGCACTGCTGCCCAGCCCTGCCCGCTGCTGCCCAAGCCCATGCTGCCTGGGGTTGCCCGCTGCCAGCTTGCGTTATGCCATCCCGCCGGGTCCCCAGGTGCTTGCTGTATCCCATGCTGCCCGGCCCTGCCCACGCAGGTCCTTATGAGGTTGTGCTGCCTGGCCGCATCCCTGCTGCACCCCCCTGGGCCCTATTGCATGCTACGGCCTTTTACTCTCCCAGCCTGCGGTCCGTTTGTGCATGGAGCCCATGCCCTGCAGACCCTTCCCAGGGCCCGGCCCCACCATGCCCAGCTTCCTCTGTGCTACCTCTGAGGCTACCATCAATCCCAAAAAACAGGCTGTACGGTGCTTGGGGGCCAAATCCTGCCCTGTGTCACGGCAGCCCATGGGAGTGCCCAGGGTGGGGGCACGAGCAGGTGGGGGGATGCTCAAGGAGGGCACAGGCAGGTGGGGGGTTCCCAGGGTGGTGGCTTGGACAGGTAAAGAGAGGTATTTGGTGTGTAGGGAGGGGGCAATGAGCAGGCATGGGGGTCCCCAGAGTGGTGGGGGTGTGGAGGGATTCCCAAGGTGGTGGAGCACGTATGGCCCTAGGGGTGTCTGGGATGTGGGGCATAGGCTCCCATGGGGGAGAGGTTGGCACAAAGGATTTGTGCCCCTCCAATACCCCCGTGATGGCCGTGGGAAGGGGAGCAGCCAATGTCCCTTGTCCCTGGGACAGGGGGTGCTGGGTGCAGTGGGGTGCCAGATACCCTCCTTTGTCCTGCTTCCCCCAGCAGCCATGGGGGCTGGCGGGACCCTCTCCTGCCCAGGGGTGTGGGGACAAGGGACCTCTGTGATGGGGCTGGGGACCAGCCTCTGAAGGCTATTGTCACTCAGGGAGGAGGCTTGAAAGGGGGATTGTTCTGCCCCTCCCTGGGTTGCTGGGGATGTTGGTATTTTGGGTCATTAAACAGCTCTGATTTGGGGGGGGTCACGACCCTGGCAGGCCCTGAATAGCTATTGTCCCTTTTCTTCCCTTGCTGAATGGGAGGCCGGCTGGCTGGGCTGGACTGGGGGAATGCATGGCGTTCCCACACCGCCGCCCCCCAGGGACCGCCAGATGCCGCATGCCACCGCTGCTGCCTTCCTCGCCTTGCATGGGATTAGGATAAATCACCGCCCCACTCCCCTCTGGCCCCACTTTGTGCTGCCAACGCCGGCGGCTTTTCCCCCCAGGTGCCTCTTCGCAGGACAGGGATGGGTGGCCTGGCTTGCCTGGGGTGTAGCTGCACCCCATTCTCCATAGTGGGGTGCTCGATGTGCGTCTGTCATTAGTGCTAATAAACAGCTTTTCGTTTTTAACCTACTTTTTCGTGAGCGGTGGTCCTGTGTGGGGACTGATGGTGGCTGCTTCCAGCGGAGAGGTGGGCTTGAAAAGGGACTGAAATTCTTGCAGGCTTTGCAAGACACGTGGTGAAAAGCCAAAGAAGCAGGCTTATTATTTCTTCTCTTTAAGCTTTCTTGTTCCTACTGTTGGCAGCGGGGCTGAGCCATGGGGCTTTGCAGAAGAGCATGGAGGCCAGCGATGCTCGTGAGCTCATCCCACCTATTAGCTAAACAACTCTGGGTGCTAGTAGCATGCTCAGGATGGGACCCCAAGGCTGAGCCCAGCCAAGTTCAGCCTGCCCTGCTGTGCTGTGAAATGTCCCAAAGAGGAAGGCTTTCTCCTAATTGTAGGAGTTCCCAAAATTTGTGTCCGTGCTTTGAATGTGTCCTGGTCAGCTGGGAGCGGTGGGAAAGGAAACGCCTGTCAAAAACAAGGATGCAAGCCACAAGCCTTCGTGCTTTGCGCTCTCATCCCACTCTTCATGCTTGCTGACGGGGGAGCAGGAGCCAGGCACAGGGCCCCACTCAAACTCCTCTGCTCGCCCTCACGGGAGCCCTGCTCCCCTGTGCATGTGGGTGCCTGCGCGTGTCACCGCTGTGGGGCTCAGAGCTGCCCCTCAAATCTTTTATTCCTCCATCCTGGTCCGGAGCTGAGAGGGAGACAGGGCTGTGGCAGGCACTGCAGGAGTCCGGTGCCTACATGCCTGCGTTCATCAGGCTCCCACGGGAGGTCCCTGGGAGCAGGTTGGAGTGGCCAAGATTGTGGTTCTGTGTTTCCCCATCAGGGCTGCATGGCTGCATGCTGGGGCTGGGAGGATGGCCGCCACCATAGACCAATGGGGGGGAAATCTGCCCTCTCCTCACCCCGCTCACACTGGGGGTGCACCTCAGTGCTGTGCGCGTACAGCCCAGGGGCTCCCTGGCCCTTTGGGTGTGCTGGTGGCAGGGTGGCTTGCAGGCAGCGGCCTGGGGAAACCAAGGCACACCAGTCCCCTGGCAGGGCGGGGACAACAGCTGAGCCGGAAAGCCGTCCTGTCCCAGTGCTGAACGGCACCGGTGGGGCAGGTTGGGGTGGTTTCACTCCCTGCCCACAGGTGGGTGCCGGCGCCAGGGTCTGACGGCATCTTTCACCCTCCCTCAGGCACTATCCGCCCTGTCCGGCGCAGCTACTACGACCCATCGTCGGCGCCGGGCAAGGGAGTCGTGTGGGAGTGGGAGAATGACAGTGGGTCGTGGACGCCCTACGACATGGATGTGGGCATCACCATCCAGCGCGCCTATGAGAAGCAGCACCCCTGGGTGGACCTGAGCGCCATTGGCTTCTGCTACGTCATCGACTTTGCCACCATGGGCCAGATCAACCGTCAGACCCAGCGCAAGCGCCGCGTCCGCCGCCGCCTTGACATGGTCTACCCGCTGGTCTCGGGCACCCTGCCCAAGTCACAGTCCTGGCCGGCCAGCCCCGGGGTGGCAGCAGCCCCCCCGGTCCCTACCTGCGCCTGTCCCCAGTGCCTCCTGGTCATGAGCGTCAAAGCCACCGTGTCAGTCGCTGGCCCCGGCACAGCCACCCTGCAGCCTCGCAAACCCCTCCCCGCGCCACCCGCCACGCCCAAAGCCCCAGCACCGGCCCCAGGGACCAAGGCATCCGACGGTATGGCCATGGTGCGTGGCTCGCTGAAGCCGCTGGCAGCCCAAGGGGGCCGGCGGCAGGCAGCCAGCACACCTGCGTTGAGCTCGGCCAGCTCCACCGCCAGCCCCCTTGGCGCAGGCAAGGCATCCCATCCTGGCCTCGGCACTCTGAACCGCAGCCACCTCCAGCGCCTGGCCATTGCCCAGTCCCGGGTGCTCATTGCCTCTGGGTAAGTCCCGCTGCACGCGAGCAAGAGGGTAACTGGGGGGAGAACAGGGGCAGTGTGATTTTTTTTTTTCCCCCCCTCCCCAGGGCCCAGAGGGGCCGCAGCCCTGTGGAGCTCCCCACTGCAGGGGTGCTGTCACCGCTGCGCCTCGTGGGAGATGGACCTCAGCAGTCCCCAACCTCCCGCGGGCGGAGAGCTCTGCTGGGCCCCTTGTCTTCCCCGCGGGTGCCTGGGGACTGGAGCAGGAATGGGGTGGCTCCTGCATCTCAATGAGGAGGCTGAGGCTGCTTTTTCTCTTGGTGGCAAGGGGTGGGTGCGGGACTGCGAAAGGCCCAAAGAAAAGCCATTCAGGCCCCATGAGAAGAAGTCCCTCCAGACCCCCACCCTCCAAAGACACTTTTTTTCCCAAGGGGGTGGGCATTTAATGAGCCTGTTTCTCCCCTTTGTTTGGCTCTGCCGTCAGCCTTCTGTTGCAGCCTGGCCCCTTTCCTCTCCCTCTCCATCCTCCCCCTTCCCTCTGCTCCTGACCTGCCGGGAAACTTTCCCATGGAAGAGAGCCCCAAGGGGAGGGGGGGGAAAGAGCTGTGGCAGCGACGTGGCCGTAGGAGAAAAGAGGAAAAAAAACAACAGACTGGCCCGGAGAGCAGTGACAAAAAGGGGCTGTGAATCGAGACGCAGGCGGGGTTTCTAAAGAGCAAGAGAAAAGGCGGCGGTGGGGCAGGGGGGGCATGTTGCCCTGTCGGGGAATTCTCTATTTCCAGCCAGGGCCTGTGCAGTTGCTCAGGCAACTATTCTCTGGCCCTCGGGTGCTGCGGGGACGTGGGTGCCTGCCACCAGCCCTGACGTGGTCTCTGCTGGCTCTTCGCAGGGTCCCCACCGTCCCCGTGAAGAACCTCACTGGCTCCAGCCCCGTCAACCCAGCACTGGCAGGTGAGGATGGGCTGCAGTGGGCACCTGGTGCCTGCGGGTGCTGGCCTCCCCAGGGGGGGTTCAGCCCCAGCGGGGCGGTTTTGGGGGGAACTTCTGGGGTTTGGGGTGACGCTGGTTCCTCAGTCCGTTTTGAACCCCCTTGCCCAGGGATCACAGGGATCCTAATGAGTGCGGCCGGGCTGCCTGTCTGCCTGACACGGCCCCCCAAGCTGGTGCTGCACCCCCCGCCTGTCAGCAAAAGCGAGATCCAATCCATCCCCGGCATCTCCCACACCTGCCGCAAGACCACCAAGAAACAGGCCAAGAAGGGTGAGAGGCACTTTGCTACTTGGCTCCTGTTCCTGTCCCCCCTTCCCTTCCCTGGTTCCCCCCATCTCCTCCCGCTGCCCCCAGCAGTGGGTTTCCCCCGTGCTGCCCTCCAGCCCCTCTGACTCTTGCTCTCCCGCAGGTAAAACCCCGGAGGAGGTACTGAAAAAATACCTGCAGAAGGTGCGGCATCCACCGGATGAGGTGCGAGCAGCGGGGGTCGCGCTGGGGTGTCCCTGGGGTGCTTTACTCTGGGAGGAGCCACTGGGGACATGGGCGATGCCCCCATGCCGTGCAGGGGTCTCCTGCCGCCCCTTATGGCTCTGCCCTGTCCCTGTCCCCCTCCTGAGAGGGGCTGTGTGCTGCATGCACGTATCGGCCGACGCCTGTAGTGGCCCAGGGTGACGGCATGGCACCAGGGGTGGGTGCTGGTCCCTGGGCAAGAGCAGGGCAGCTCATCAGCCCCATGTCCTCAGCGAGGCTCTGGCTGCATCCGTCCATCTGACCTCTCTCCTCCCCTTCTATGCAGGACTGCACCATCTGCATGGAGCGCCTCTCTGCACCCTCTGGCTACAAGGGACCCCAGCCGGCCGTCAAGCCCGACCTGGTGGGGAAGCTGGTGAAATGTGGCCACGCCTTCCACCTCCACTGCCTGGTCGCCATGTACAACAACGGCAACAAGGTGCAAGGCTGCAGCCCCGGGGGATGCCTGAGCCCCCGGCTCGGTGACCTGTGCTGAGCTCCACCTGCCCTGAGTGGGATGGTGCTCGAGTCCTGCTGCCCCGGAGGCCTTTGACCTCCCCACCCTGATGGAGAGTTTAATTTTTATCAGCAGCAAGCACTTCAGGACCGCTAAATCAAACCAGGGTTGCATGGGTGTGTTTTCCCCCCACTATGCCCAGTTTTATGTCCTTGCTTTCCTTCCCAGGGTTAGTGGCGGTGAACTTTGATCCCTGCACGTTTGAGCAGAGCTCCCTGGCATCTGGCACCAGGCAGTGCTTTTCCAGCCTCAGGTGGGCTTTCCTGAGTCCCCTGCAAATGGCCCTTGTGCTTGACATTTCCAGGAAAATGCGTTTCACATTGCTTGGGGTTTTTTAATATTTATTATCCTTCCCTCTTTGAAAAAAAAAAAGCAACCCAAAAAAAGAGAGGTAGGGAAAGTAGAGAGGACTATAAAACTGATGAGGAAGAGAAATGCAGACCTCAGGTTTTTGGTTAAAGTTGGGTTGCCATAGCAAATTCTCCCAGTCCTACCCCCTGCTTCCTGAGTGTTTTTGAATTACTGTTTTCATGATGAAAACGGCATTCAGTGCTGCTCAGGGATGAAGTGCCCGGTCTGGCTCGGTGCTGGGGGATACCAGTTTCATTATGTTCCCCTCTTTTCCTGCTCTCAGGATGGGAGCCTGCAGTGTCCCACCTGCAAAACCATCTATGGGGTGAAGACAGGGACACAGCCGCCGGGGAAGATGGAGTATCACATCATCCCTCATGCGCTGCCCGGCCACTCTGACTGCAAAACCATCCGCATCATCTACAACATCCCCCCAGGGGTGCAGGTGTGGCCTGGCCCTATGTGCAGGGAGGTACATGGGTGGTTCCCAGTGGGGGCTGTTGGCCCTTGTCACTGCTGTGTCACCCCTGGGTCATGCTGCAGCTCATGCCTTGACTCAGGGCTCCGAGTTCAATGATGTCTCAGGAGCTGCGTGTCCATAAGGGTGTTGTGGGAAGTCTGGGGTACATCTGCGTGAAAGTGTTGGCCTCGTCTGCTTGGTGTTAGGGGGGACGGTGGTGTTTAGGGCCACTGTGCTGGAGCGTGGCCGCCCAGCACAGCAGCGAGCAGCTCTGCGTCCACTGAGGTTGGGGGGTTACCTTGTGCCCAGAGCATCCTTCTGAGCTCCAAAAGGGTTTTGTTCCTCTCCCACTCCACACACTGCAGGGACCGGAGCATCCAAACCCCGGGAAGAGCTTCACCGCCCGTGGCTTCCCCCGGCACTGCTACCTGCCGGACAGCGAGAAGGGCAGAAAGGTGAGGGGCTCACCCTGGCGGCTCAAGCTGGCCAAGGCATGCTCGAGCATATTGAGCGGGAGAGGGAGTGAGCAGCTATTTGGAGCACAGGGAAAAGCAGATAGGGCTTATGCAGGCAAATCTGGGTGGAAGTTTTCCGCGTAGCCCATCTGGCATGCTCTGCAGGAGCCCAGCGACGTTTCCCTGCGCTGGGGGAGCTCTGCAGCCTGGTCCTGCTATTAAGGTTGGGGTAGGACCCCACGCTGGGATCCCGAGCTCCCTGGGAGGGCTTGGCTGTGGGTTGCCCGCTTTGTCGGGGCATACCAGGATGATCAGGTGTGCCCCGAGCAGAAGTGGGTGCTTCCCCCTTGCATCTGCCTTGCTGCCTGCCCCATCTCTCCCCTCCACAGGTACTGAAGTTGCTGCTGGTAGCCTGGGACCGACGCTTGATCTTCGCAATCGGGACCTCCAGCACCACAGGCGAGTCGGACACAGTGATCTGGAACGAGATCCACCACAAGACAGAGTTTGGCTCCAACCTTACTGGCCACGGCTATCCCGACATCAACTACCTGGACAATGTCCTGGCCGAGCTCGCGGCCCAGGGCATCACGGAGGAGAGCCTGGCGCAGGAGAAGGACTGAGACCACAGCAGGGAGGCAAGGGAAGGGGTGCCCGTGCTGCCCCCTCGATGATAAAGCTGCTGGAGAAACCCGCCTGGGGGCTTTGCAGGGGGCACCTGGAGCCCCCCATTCCCGGTGGCCAGTGGGAGCATCCCCAGGCTGGCTGGGAATGTGGGAGAAGGTCCTTTTGGCCATCCCCTTCACTCCCGCAGGGAGGGAGCCTCCCCACACAGGACTTCACGCTGGCCTGGTCGTCCTATCCCTGCTGCTGCCGTGCTGAAGGCTTGGGGGGTGCCAGGTTCCCCTCCCTCCTCATCCGTCGGACAGTCCCAGCCTGGCCCGACGCCCCTGACACGCACCTGGGGCTGGGACCTGGCCTGGGCTGGGAGTGGGGGCTGTGGGAGTCCCCCTCGCTCTGCATCGTCCCTCAGCCATCTGTTGTTCGTTTGTCCTGTCTAGTACCTCCGCACTGGTCTCCTGTCTCCATGGAGGTTGGGGGGGCTCCGGTCTGCCTTGGCTGCCCCCTTCTCCTCTTGGCTGTGTCTGAGCTGTGCCCTGAGGGTCCCCTTGTCTGGGCTGCCCACCTCCCCCCCTGTACCGGGGCCGGTGGGTGGTAGGAAGGGGGGGGAGGGGCACGTTTCTTGGCCTGTCTCCCACCCCCCTGTAGTGGGTTCCTTGAACTGTTCGTATGGGGGCGTCCCCGCGTTGAATTTTTATATACCTCGTGTTTTGGGGTTTTGTCGTATATATGTACATATAGGTGGTGGCATTTAGGGAAGTGGCCTGGGGGCTGGGAGAATGCGATGCTGCAGCCAGACTGGGGGCTGAGCCCGGTGGTGCTTGGGGAGCGGATGGGACAGGGGCAGCACCACTGCCCTACTGCGGGGACCCCTGGCCCCAAAGGGGTCAGTGCCCCACAGTGGGGCAGTCGCCTGTGGGTCCCCGTGGGGCCAGGCAGAGGTGTGGGTGGGAACTGTTCCCCTTCCTGCTGGGTCCCAGCACCATTCCCAGAGGTGCCTTGGGGGGCAGGGGGGGGTGGCTGGCTGGCGGTGGGTTGGCGGTTTTGGGCTGGGGCCAGGGGGGTTGGCGTGGGGAGGGCAGTGTGGGTGATGGGGGTGGGGGGGGCTGCATGGCTTCTTGGGGTCCTTGCCAGCCCCCAGGGACTTAATAGGGCCTCTCAGAGCCACCTGTGACAGGGTGCCAGGGAGGTCCCCATGGCTTTGGGGGCTGCCCTGGGGACACGCTCCCCATTGGTGGGGGCTGGCTGCGCTCATGCCCCTGTCCCGCGAGACCCCCCAGGGTTGGAGAGTGGGGTGGGGAGCAACACCCACCACTGCCCAGGCTGCCCCCAGCCCTGCACTGTTGCTTCCTGGGCGGTTGGGGCCTCCTAGCCCGTTTTGTTGCATTCCCCTCCTGGCTTTCCTGGGAGGTCACATCGTCCTGTGTCCCACGGGATGGCAGCGTGCGAGGGGGACCTGTCCTGCTGTGCATCGTTCTGTTGTTGTCGCTGTTTTTCCTCTCCCCAGCCTGGGGGATGCGTCGCCCCCAGCCGGCTGCCCTGCGGAGGAGGGGGTGGGGGTCAATAAAGCGGATGGCAGGGGACGCTTGCTGTCCCTGCACGGCCTGGCCTCTCTGTTGTCTTCTGTCCGACGTCTGTGTGGCCAGGTGAGCGAGGGGGTTCTGTGGGAAGGGCCAGGCACCCCTCGTCCCCCTGATGCCCCTTTGCACTGGTCTGTCCCCAGCTGTCCTTGGCGTGGGATGTTAGTTTCTACCTCAAGGGAGAAAAACCTCTTTCCCCAGGAAAGAGATTTTTGGGCGGCTCTGCAGCCAGGGGAGCTGCAGCAGTGTGATTTCTCCTCCACCTGATCCCCGGGGCTTCCCACACTGCAGAAAAACCCTGCCTGGAGCTATGCAAAACCCTCCCGTGATCTGGGGGAGGAAGAGAGGGTCCCCCACCCTCCCTGGGTGCCGGCCTGACAGCTCTTAACATGACACAGTCTTTTCACAACATGACTTTTTTTTCTTTTTTAATGCCGTGTTGCCTACACAATTAGTTGCTGGCTGAAATAAAACTGATCCATGCCTCTCTCAATGCATGTGTATATCTATCCCGATAGATATACATGGAGATAGGGGTTGCCCTCCAGCTGCAGTGGGCCGAAATTGGTGGCTAACTCCGCGCATGTCTCCATGGGGCCCTGCCGCTCCCTCCCTTCCCGTGAGGTGAAGCATTGCTAATGCCATCTGTGCTGACCTTGGGTACCTGCAGTAGCTTGGAGGGGCTCTCTGAGCTTAGAGGGCTGGGAGTCTTTTCCCAGGAGTTGGGCCCCCGCATGCATCCTGATGCAATGTTTTCACAAGCACCAAGTTTCCACAGTGGACACTTGAGTCCTGCTGATGTTACTGTGTGTCAGGGGAGGGTAGAGGGGTTGCACAGCTTCCCCTGGCTTTTTGGGGCCAGCCTCGGGGGAAGAAGATGGCTGTGCTCAGGGTTTCCTTCTCCTTGGGCACCCCACTGTCCCCAGTGGCTTGTTGAAGGACTGTTTTTTGGTTTTGGGCTGGGGGGACAGCTGGGACATGGCTTGCAGTGGAGGGGAAACTCGCTTATCTCTGAAGGGGCAGAACCCCGGGGCTGGTTGGAGGGGGGAGATGCAGCCATGGAGGTGCAGGGGCTGGCAGAGGGATATCGTGGTGGGTCCTGATGACAGGCTGACCCTGGGAGCTGGCCTCCAAGGCCAGCCATGGAGGGATGTCTGAAGGGCCATGGAGCCTCCCAGGTGCTCAAGGCTGGAGTTTGGGGATCCAGTGGAGGGCAAGAGCATGTGTTGCCCCATAGAGGGGTGAGCTTGGGGCCTCTGTGGGGACAGGGACCCTCGGCTCCAGGGGGCGAGGGGCAGGAGGCTGGTGGTGCTGCAGAGCTTTGACCCTGGAAAGCGGGCTGGGCAAGGGGCTTTGCTTGGGTTTGGGGCACAAGGCATTGCCTGGCAACTGCAGGGGGGACAGGCTCATGCCATCGGCCCCTCTGGCTCTTGCTGGTACCCCTCACCCACGCTCAGCACAGTGCTGTCCTCGGGGCTCGTGGCAGCCAGGCTGTCCCCTTCGCCCATTGCGCGGTATCCCCTCGCCTTGAACCTCCGGTGGCTGTAGCAGACCGTCGCCAGGATGGTGGCCAGCCCTGCTAGGACTGCCACGGTGATGCCAGCCACCTCGCCCCCCGTCAGCCTCCGGCCCCTCACCATCTCCACCACATGCTGGATCTCTTCTGGCTGGGCCAGCCGCCACACATGGCTCTGCCCATCCCGGACCCAGGTGCTCTCCCCCTCCCCGCTACTCACCAGCACGGTGTCGATGGCTGGCAGGTTGGTGGGGGGCCGAGTGAAGGGTGGCAGGCGGGCAGGCGGCAGCGAGCCCCCTGTGAAGATGCCAGCCTGGATGCAGTACTCCACCTGGCAGCTATCACTGATGAGGGCCAAGTGCTGGCTGAAGCCTGGGGGGCAGCTCTTGGCATGGGGGTCCTTGGCGGTGCCCTGGTGCCACCCCGCCAATGGGTTCCCTGCCTGGCAGCTGAAGAAGCCCCCGAAGGGCACTGCATACTGGCCACCCACCTCGTAATCCTGGCTCACGCACACCCTGAGTTCATCGAAGAGCTTCAGCGGGAAGTACCCCGAGGGGCAGGACTGGGCACCGGTGATGGAGTTGGCACTGTGGGCGCTGAACAGCCCACCAAAGAGGTATCCCGAGCTTGGGGCCACCGGCCCACTCATAGCGCACCAGTAGGCGCTGAATTGCACCCGGGAGAGCCAGAAGACGTCCCGGCACTCGCGGTGGCAGAAGATGCCCAGGATGCACTTGTTGTGGCACTCCAGATGGCTGTGGCCTTCCTCCCGCTCCTGTATGCCCAGCAGCACCGGAGTGTAGGTGGTGGGGCAGGAGAAAGCCCCAGTGAGGGGGTTCCTCTGCTCCAGCTCCTGGCACAGCGTGCTGGTGTCGGGGCCGGCAAGCCCGTCACACTCCTGGAAGGCTCCCCCGAAGGTGAAGTTGGTCATGGCACCCTCACAGGAGCCATCATCAGCATTGGCATGGAAGTTGAAGTTGGGTGAGGTGGCGTCGGTGCAGCCCAGGTAGGTGTTGAAGGTGTAGTAGCGGCGGATAGCCATCTCCACTCGCCTGGCCAGCTTCTTCACTGTGGGGGTGGGCAGCTCTGGCAGGGTGCTGGGGTTGATGAAGAAGTACAGGGGCAGCCCAGAGCGGTCGAGAGCCACCAAATGGTTTCTAATCCCCTCCTGCCAGGTCTTGAGGGTGATGCCTGGGTAAAAAGGGGTCCCACCGATGCTCTCTACCCTGGAGTTGGTGCGGTTCTCCAGATACTGCTTGGTGAAGCCAGAGTTAACATCCAGGGACTCCTCGTTTTTCACACTGATGATGCTGTGGAAGGCCGCGCCGGCTGAGGCAGTGACAGCACTCCGTGTGGCCCAGCTGTCCTTCAGGAAGGTTGCCTTGATCTGATCCTCCTGCACCAAGCTGGCTCCAGCATCCACTGAGGTGATGGTGTGGGTGCCATAGTTAAGCACCAGCACCTCGGCCAGAAAATCAGCCATCCGTGTCTGGTTGTTCTCCAGGTGGCTGGCGATCATCATCAGCTGCTTCTTGAAGCCCTTGTCCAGGACTGCCCCTGGTTTGATCTTGGCAGTGTAAACCAGGTTCCTGACTTGCACTCGGGTGGTGACAGCACGGTCTTTCACTTGGTGGGTCTTGGTCCGGTGGAAGTCATAGGAGAACTTGCCGTTGATGGAGGAGAAAAGGGACAGCTCCAGGTTGATGGAGGCAGAGGTTATGCTTTGGTAATCTTTCCATGACTCGATGATCTCAGAGTTGATGTCCAGGTTGCTCTGCTTGCGAGGGATAGTGAAGATCTCATCTGGGATGATATAAGATCCGTCTTCTGTGGTCTTGCACAGTGAATAGCCCAGGTTGATGACTCTGCCCATATCCAAATTCCTGAGGTTATCCCAGCCTCCCCCCGGCAGGACTTCCAGACTTGGGAGCTTCAGGGCCTTCCTGCACTCCGGAAACCCCACAGAGGAGGACAGCTCCTGGAACTGCTCAGCCCCTCTCACCCAAGCCACTGGCATCCAGGCGAGCAGCACCCCCCACAGCACCCAGCCCATGGCTGAACCGGCGCAGGGCCCTCACCAGACGTCCAAGTGGTGAGGTGGGAACTGGGGAAATGAGCTGGCTGGGGGCGCAGCTGCTGGGTGGTTCCTCCTTTTGGGGGTTGAATTAACAAAAGGGAAAGGAGAAGTGAGAACTGATGAATGTGAGAAATGCCTGAGTGGAGCTGAGACAACTGAGTGGGGAGCAGAAAGCAGAGGTGCCTGGAGCTCATTGCCTCCCTGTTGTGAAAGCTCCCTCTCCCCATGAAAGCTGCTCTGCTGGGGATGGGGCAGGGAGAAATCTCGCCTTCTGCTCTTAACTGTGCCCAGGGAATTTCACTGTGTGAATCTCCCTTGGCCAGTGCTTGGGTGACTCCCCCAGATGAATCTCCCCTGCCCCTGGGTGACCCTGGCTCCTTCCTGCCATGCCAGGGACCTGTCCCCAGCCCCATGGCCTTGGGGTCCCACTCACAGGACAGGGGGAGATCTGGCCCTGGTCGCATGGGCGTTGTTGCTGACTACCAAGGCTTTCCTCTGTGGCAGAGATGAGGAGAGGAAGCGGGGAGGCGGTGCAGTGTGGTTTCAGTGTGGGGGACAGTGCAATGCTTGTCTCCCTTCTCTCTTGGGGAAGAGGCTGCCTGAGACCCTGGGGCAGGCACTGGTGGGTTTGGAGATTCCTCCCATGGGGGCCAGCCCATGGCACAGGTGTCCCCCCCTCATACCAACATCTACATTAGGGCCCTCTGCAGCCTCCTCTACCCCACCCCTGCGCTTCTCCCAGGGTCCGTGGTGCCCCCAACTAGGAAAAGCACCTCCTGCTTGGGATTGCTGAACCGCAGGAAGCTGGTCCCACTGGTACCGAGCTGGCTCTGCCCAGGGATGCTGGCGCGTGGCTGGGCCCCAGTTTCAGTGGCATGGGGCAGCCGCTGCGTGTTTCGGGGAATAAATAGTTAAAGCAGCTTCTGCTGTGAAAGCTGTGACTATTTCCATTTGGACAGGCTCACTTCCCCTATTTTTGCTGGTTAGTTCCTCTTCTGAGGACGGTTCTGGCACAGGACAAGGCTGAAGCGAGAGCTGTGATGGAGCAGGGGGGACTGTAGAGGTGTGTGTGCTTTTGCCAGGATAACACTGGCAGTGGGGGGGAAAGGACGACAGGAACATCGTTGGGGATGGCCTTGCTGGCCCCAGTGTGGGGCTACCCCGGAACAGCTGGAAAACCCTGGTGTGGGCAGCCCCTTGCTGGAGGCTCCCGCACTAACCTGGAGCCATCTGTGTTGCAGACCAGGCTGTGAGGTCACCTCACCTAAAAAGCCATGGGTTTCACTGCCACCCAACTTTGAAGCCTAAGCAGTGGCCCCTGGCAAAGAGCCGTGGCCAGTGATGGCTGTGGCCCCTGGGATGTGAGGAGGGAGAGAAGCCCCGTGGGGCAGACAGGAGTTGCCTTGTCTGTCCACCATGCAGCAGCAGCTCCCAAACGGAAACCAGGGCTTCTCCATGCTGTGTCTGCTGCTGTGAGCCATCCTGTCCCGTGGTGACCGAGATGCGGCAGAGCAAGGCAAAACCCGTCCGCCGCACCCAGCTGGGGGATTAAAAAAAAAAAATTTCCTTCCTGACCACCACAGGGAATGAGCAAACGCTGAAGCGGGAGAGCAAGCCATGCTCACCAGTTGGTGGGTGCTGGGAGGGGAGGCAGAGCCCTGGGCAGGGCTGCTGCCGCAACACAGAGGGCAAGGGAGGATGGCCACCAGCGGAGCTGCAGGTGCTGGAGCAGGAGGGGGAAATGCAGTTTGGACCTCCGCCTGAAAAAAAGCCATTACATGCCTGGGGCCGGAGCGAAGGGTGGGACGTGCTGCTCATGGCAAGGCACAGCGCTGATGCAACCCAAATTGTCAGGGCCTGGGATGGATGGAGGCAATGGAAAACATTTTTGGTGCTGCTTCTGGGCTGTTGGGTGCCAGGTCTTCTGGCCCCATTGCCGGGTCTGGTGGGGACCCTCGGCCACCTGGGTCCCAGCCCCGAGGACACGCCAGGCTCATACATCATCATCATGCCGGGGCTTCCTGCGGGCTGGGATTCCCTGCAGTGATGCGTCGTATAGCCTCGTCCTGCTGCTTGTTCCTGGCACTGGGAAATCGAGAATAAATTAGGCTGGGAAGGCAGCGCAGTTCAGTTCTCTGGCTGTAAAAAGTGGGTGGCCTTAGAAAAATGCCCAAGGGCTACTAATAAATATATTAGTTTGCAGCAAAGTTCCTGGTGGGAAGAATTAGAGGTTGTTACTCAGTGAACAGAAAAACCACAGATTGTAATCACTGAGCAATATGAGCCCGAGTGCTTGCAGGGATCACCCAAGACTGATGTTAAACCGGAAAAGCACGAGGTATCCTAAAGCCACCAGGGCTTGTGTCCACCAGTGGCTGGTTGCTGGCTTGGATTGCTACTCAGCTCCAAAGCATGGAAATTGCTTAGGATTGATGAAAAACTGTGTATACATCATGTCAATAAATAAATAGACAGAGAGAGCGCCTATATATACACACCCACACATATAGATATTTAAGCTTTTCTTGGCTATGCAGAAACCTGAAAGGGGAGGGGATACTTTTACAAGAAACAACCCTTTTGTCCTCATTGATGTTTTATTTTTAGGCAAAGCTTGGAGAATCTTGTCACAATGAGAAGGGGAGAAATGTGAGTTCAAAAGCCGTCAAAATGAACCACGTGGGGTTTTTCAGTTTTGTTCCCTTTTCTGGCTGTGACTATTAGGAGTTGGTAAAGGAGGTGGCCCGATTTGTGGCTTTCTGTGGAGAAAGCGGGACTCAGCAATTTTGTGAGCTCTGTGCCCAGCACGTGTGCTGGTAAATGAAGAAGACAAAGTGGGAACTTGGGCCATGCAGATGCAGGTATGACTTGAGTGGTTGTAAGCGTGGTCCTGGCTGCTTGTTTTATTTAATGTCTCTGCATTAAGACGGTGACCCGATCCAGTGTCAACACCTATCTCCTAGAGATAGGGCAACTAATTATCCCCTTTGTGAGGATATTTCCCAGGGGGTCTAATTGCAGATGAGGGCCACCATTTAACGGGCCCTATAACATCCCCATTCCACAGAAATCTCTGTGTGCCAGCTCTGGGAGGGGTGGGATGATGTGGCTGCTGGAGGTACTTGTTGCAGGTGAGAAGCACAGATTCTCCAGCACTTTTGGAGAATATTTCTTTAAAAGGTGTTGACTGTGACTGTTCCTACAGCTTTGCTTACTAGGCTTTACAGGGGCTTTCCCAGCTTTGGAGAAGAAGGAAAGAGAAACCAGGCAGGAATCATTGCGTGATTCTGCCACGCACAAGGCCAGGCTTGCTCAGCGCCTGAACCCTGTTATTATGGGTGTGTAATCAATATTGGATAATTTTGTCCAGGGCATTTCACTTCATGTTGATCAAAAACTGTATTTTTCTCAGTGAAGTAGTCACCAGCGTTATTTCTGGTGGCATATAATATATGCTTTTTCTCTGTGAGTGTTTTTTGAGCACAGAGAAGTAGCTCTAAAGTCATGAAGATCTCAGGAAGGATAACTTCAAATTGTTTCTCTGTATAATAGTCATCTAGCTCCAGAGTGGGTGGAATGGCACCATTTTCTGTAAGCTCACTTGCTTTATTGAAAGGGAGTAATAAATGAACTTATTCAGTGTAAACTGGCTTTTAGACTTATTTTAAAGTTGTCGAGAGCTGGAGGGCATTAATAGGCTTTAATTTCCCTGAGCAGCCTCACCTGGCCCCACACCCATGGCCACAGGAATTCCAGTTGTGCTCAGCCCTGAGCTCTCTCTCTCTGACCTACGTTGTAGCTGTGCTGGTCTGCAGCCCTGTGTCCTGGATGGATGCCTTGGACCTGTGCTGTAGGCAGCTCCTCTCCTGGATGGACCACTTGGATGTATGTTGTAGCTTACTCCCGGCGCCATGCTCCTGATGGACCCTGGACGTGGTTCATCACTTGCTGTGGCTGGGACTGTCGATGGACCCAGTTACCAGCCCTGGCTCTGCCTGCTGTGCTCAGGTCCCATGGGACTGCACACCTACCAATGGGGTGCCTCCTGGCCATCCCCATCCTTTGGGGAGCCGCTGGTCTTTGCTGCTCCCTGATGGAAGCCACCAAAACAGTCTGTATTTTCTTTTGTATCTAGATTAATGAGGATACATTAACAACAGAGCTGGAGCTGAGCCTCAGCCCACCCAGAGAGCCTGAGTGATGTCTCTGTGACCCTTCACGGAGGAGCCCCTGGCAGGGGCACCCTGTCCTGCCCAAGCTCAAATGTTGCACTTGGGGAAAATCAAATGTTGCAATGGGCACAGACGGAAACGCAGGAGACTGTCTGAACGTTGGGAAACACTTTTCCACTGTGAGGGTGACCGAGTACTGGCACAGGCTACACAGGGAGCTTGTGGAGTCTCCCTCCTTGGAGATATTCAAAAGCCACCTGGACATGGTCCTGGGCTCCAGGTGGCCCAGCTTGAGCAGGGAGGGCTAGACCAGGTTGTTCCTTGCCAATCTCAGCCAGTCTGTGATTCTGGGACTGGGATCCCTGACCTGCTCACGGGGATGGGGAGCTGCCAGTGCGCGGCAGCAGGATGCCCAAAGCCCTGGGGCCCGTGCACTGGGTGACTGCACTGCTGGGCTGGTACCCATAGCAGGGGTGAGTGCTGGTGTGATGCAGGGCTGTGACATCATTGAGGTGTCCCTACCTGCAGGGCTATGACCTCGCAGCATGGTCATTATAAAACACATGCCACCATCCCACACCTCCCTGTGTGGCTGTGTTGGACTCTGCACGATGAGCAACGGCAGCTTTCTGCTCAGCCTTGGCATCCTGCTCCTGCCTGCTGGGCCGTTCTGCTTGCCACTGGCCATCATCAACAGGTACGGGGCTGCTCGGGGCCGCTCGGGGGGCCACTCGGGGTACGGGCTGGCCCCAGGTGGGTCACTGTGCCACACTCTTGTGCCCACAGGATGACAGCATTGCGTTGGAGATGGTGGCAGCGAGTGGTGGCAGCCGAGCCAGATAAGTCCCCTGCAGGTCCTCTCGGGGGTGTGCAGGTGCGTCCCCAGGGCAGGGCCGCTCAGAGCAGCCCAGCCCCAGTGTGGAGCAGCCTGAGTGGATGGTCCCTGGGCTGTCCCCATGTCCCCAGCCCCCCACAGCTCAGGCAACTCCTCCCTGATCTGCAGGTGGTGAGCAACAGGCAGGTGGTCCTGTGGGCCCCCTATGCAGGTTCTGGTGCTGCAGCTCTGGCTGCACCCACTGCAGCGAGTCTGCCCAGGAGCTGCAGCAGCTGGTGCTGTCAGCGTGGGCTGGAACCAGGGCCTTGCCGGGACCGGGCTCCTCAGCCACGCTGGACCCTGCCACCTGGCAGGCAGCATGGCAGGACCTGGAGGAGCCGGTGGAGTGGGGCCACCTGCCCTGCTGCAGCTGCAACACCTCCAGCTCCCCCGAGAGCCTCAATCCTTCCAAGAGCCTGAGAGAGATGTACCTGACTCTGGATGGAGGAGCCCCCATTGAGCTGGGGTCCACCCGCTCCCTTGGACCCATGCACGGCAGCAGAGCCTGTTCAGCCCTGAAGATGCACGTGGCAGGGAAAGGACTGGAAGTGTGACTGCAGACCCTGCCCATGCCAGCGCAGCTGTCCCAGCAGCGAGTAACGCTGCAGCAGGGCTGATGCATTCTGCCGAAGCTCATCCGGCCAGGGCAGAGCCAGCCCTTGCTGTGGCGCGGGCTGTGCCCCTTGCTGCAGGGGAAGGAAGATGCCATCATGGACAACGTAAAAGGGAAGCAAGTCTGGAGGCTGTGGACCCCAACCCCACTGAGGAGTCCCTGGCCCTGCTGGTGCCGTGCCCCGCACTGCTGCTCATTCCACCTGGACCTGCGGCTCCCCTGGAAGAAATGCATGTGGGGGCCCTGAGCCTTGGGCCAGGCCAGCCGAGTGGGGCACCCCGGGGAGGGACAGCAGGAGCTGCACTGCCGGCACAGCTCTGAGGAGTCTGTGTACGCTCCTTTGCCTCTGTGCCCCAGGTCACTGGCTGAGCAGACGTGTCCCCTGGACCTCTCTGCAAGCGACCAGCACCTGGACTCTTCTCTCAGTGCCAATGACAGCGTGGAGGAGCCAGCCATCCGACCACCAGTGCTGGGGAACCTCGTGTGCGAGAGCCTCCTTCACCTGGATGGGGGCCTGTTGCTGTGGGACGAGGAGTGCCTTTTGGTTTACCCATGGCCCCCCCAGCCCTTCCCAGCCTGGATAACAGGGCAGCAGGACCAGAAGCAGGACCAGTGGTAGGATCAGCTTCCATCCTGCCAAAGGAAGATGTATGCAGTCAAACTTCACCACCTAGGGCGGGTGTGAGGCTGACGTTGTGGACAGGAGCCGGCCTCATGCTGCAGCGCCTCTTGTCATCTCAAGGCTGGAGCTGAGCCAGGAGGTGCACAGCAAGCTCTGGATGCACACTGCAAGGAAATGCCTGGAGATTAAGCTGCAAAGGCTCCCCGTGGCAGTGCAGCAGTCCATGGAAATGCTTCATCAGTCACTGCCCAAACTCCTGTGGGCTGGGGCTGGGCCCCTGGAGCCGGGCCTCTGGGGCCACTCTGTGCTGGTTCCCCCTTCCTGAAACTAAAGCACCTTGTTCAGCTGGACCAGGACATGCTGCAGTCGCCTGGGGCATCCCTCGCCTGCCCGGCAGCCTCCACAACACCAAGCTCCCACCTCGTGCCTGTCTCTTTCTGTGGCCCCATGCCTGGGGAGGAGGGCGGCCAGGCATCCCTGGAGGCCAGCACCCTGCCCAGCACATCCAGCTCTGGCGATAAGATGGGCATGACCACTAGAGGTGCAGCCCTGAGGACACCCCAAGGAATGGCAAACACCTTAGCAGGGCAAATGTCGACTGTGGTCTCCCCAGGTCTCGTCACAGGGTTCCCTGCTATGGACCTGAGGTGTGAGCCTTGTCGAGGAGCTCACGTGTGGGCATCCCATGGAGGCTTTCTGGCACCAGCCCCAGGAGCCTCACAAAGCTGTTGGGGCTGCTGCAAGGCACAGGCCAGAACTGCGGATGACAGCTTCTACCACCTGACCTCTGCAGTCCCTGTGGAGGGGACCACCAGCACAGAGGGGACCACCAGCACGGAGGGGACCGCAGCATCCAAGCCCTGTGGGGCTGAGGCAGGCCACGAAGGGCAAAAGTGGTGGTCCTCGAGGAGGCAGTACCCTGGCAGCTCCAAGAGCTCCCCGGGCTGGGGGGAATGGTCCCAGGACACCTCCAGGAGCACGGACTTGCAAGAGCAATGGACTTGTGTTGGACTCCCACAGGGAATGCCAGCCCAGATGGCCGTGCCACCTCCCACCTTAACACCTTCCAGCTCAGAAGAGGCACCCAGCCAGTATAGCCTGTCCTTGCAGCAGCACTGCAGTGCCCCTGCCACCAGGCACATGTGCTCGTGCCACCTGTGGCAAGCCTGTAGCGCCAAGGATACTGCAGCATGCTGACTGGCAACACTCTCCACTTGGTCCTGGAGAAGATTTGCCAATGGCAAAAGAAAATGTCCCTATCTCTGGGGAGGGGAGCGCTGTCTCTGATCACAGCTGCCCTGCTGTGGAGTGGCAGGGCCAGGCTTTGTGCAGCTGCTGCTTTTCAAAAAAAGCTCTGTTGTTGTAAATAAACATGTTGGTTCGTTCTTGAGAGCTCTGTGAGGGGCCTTACCCTGCCAGTGGGGCAGGGTGCATTGGGGATGGAAAAGAGAAGGTGGGCTTAGGGGCACTGGGGAAGCTGTGCTGTCCTGGCAGGAGGACGAGGCAATAAGGATCCGCGTGGGCAAGCTGGCTGCTCCTCCTGGAGCTCCTCCTCAGCCCTGCCCTGGCTGTGGCATGGGGTCAGCGTCACCCCAAAGCCTGCACTGCCCCATGCCCAGAGGGGACAGTGGCAGGAACAGGCCATCAGCTCCTTCTGCAGCCAGTCAGGTTTTACATCCTGCAGGGCAGGTCCTTTAGCTCAACTCAACCTGTGACCTGAGCCTTCCCTGAGAGTGGCTCCCCGCAGCCTCAGCACAGTAGTGTCCTCCAGGTCTTAGCCCAGGAGAAAGGTTAAGTCCCAGCCCTGTCCCAGGGCTAGCAGAACTTCCCAGGCACCTTTAGGGACCGGATGGCTTTCTGTGTGCCTGTTGCCCCCTCTCGGGGGGGGACCTCTGACCAGGTGAGAGGACTGTCCCTGCAGCAGTACTGCAGGGCTCCCTCCCACAGCAGGAGCACACGGATAGCCAAGCCCCTCTGGACTTCCCTGCTGGGACCCTGCCCGATCCCCGCGGGGCTCCCAGGTCACACACAGCTGTTCTCTGCCTCACCAAGCAGGAGGGTTGGGGCGTGCAGGCTTTCCGAAAGCGTGATCTCAGACTCAAGCAGCAGGAAGGCCTTTGTGCTAGGAGAAATCCCAGGCAAGGCGCTGCTGCCGCCCGGCGAGCAGAATTCGGTACTGCAGCTCGGGAGCCGCGCATGAGCGGTGGCGCCCCCTTTCTCCGCGCTGCCGTCCGCCGGTAACGGCAATGCGATCCTGCGGGGTGATGCCGCCGCGTTCGTCGCTTCGTCCCGGTAAGGAAATGCCGCTGCCGCCCCACGTGCGCGGTGCCGGCGGGCGCTGGGCGCGCAAAGCGCGGAACTGCAGCGCCCGTGCCACCCCCGTGCACGCGCCGCCCGGCGGCTGCTCGCTGCTGCTGCCGCCCCGTGGCCGAATCGCGGTACTGCAGCGCCGGCACCGCACAGGTGCGCAGCAGCGGCGCCGCCGCCGCCGCCTTCGCTGCTGCCGCCCCGAAGCCGAAGCGTGGTACTGCAGCCCGGCGTTCGCGCGCCGGCTCTGGCCCCTCCGTGTGCCGTCCCCATCCCGGTGCATTCGTCATCCCGGGCGGCAACAGTTAGGGTGGCCTCCCCCCCCCCCCGAATTCCAGCAGCCCCAAGAGTGTTGGCGTGTTCCGGTGCTGTCCCCATCCCTGGGGCAGCTCCCCGTCCCCTGTCCCTGCGGCTGATCGCTGGGCTCTGTGTTCCCCCAATAAAACACGGGGACGGAGGGGACCCCTGGGGACAGGGAGCGGGGACCCCCAGAGAGTGGGCTGTGCTGCCGTCACTCCTTGGTGCTGGCCCTGCTTGTCCCCTGTCCCCCCAGCGGTGACGAGCTCCGGGCCACTGGCGGGGACCCTCACTGTCACCTTCCCCCCATGCCGGTTGCCACCAGCGCCGCACCCCTCCTCCCCCCCGCCACGCACGCGGGTGTGCAGGGGCACAGGCCACCCCCCGTCAGGTGGACACGCTGGGGACACCGTCTGCCCCGGGGCTGTTTGGGGTCCCCAGGGTGGGAGCGGAGCTGCAGGATGCCGGGTCCCCCCTGCCCGAGCCCTGCAGACCCAGGTGGAGCGCAGGCATCCCCCGGCCCTGTCCCCAGCCCTGTCTCCGCGTGGCCGTGGGTTCGGTGCTGCCATTGCGTGGCCAGCGGCCGGGAGGACACAGCTCCCGCCGGCTGGGGCCAGAGGAGCCCGGCAGCCTGGGGACCCCCGGGAAGGGCTGGCTGGGGTGGGGACTCGGCACCCAGGGCACTCCAGAGACCCTACAACAAGGTGCAGCATGAACTATTTTATTACCTGTGCAGTATCCATGAGTGAGTCCCCATCGTTCCCATCCTGGTCCCCCAGTGGGTCAGGGTCCCAGCAGCCCCTGGGGGTGGCTGCAGGTGTGGGGGGTGGGATCCCTTCTCCCCGCGGAGTCCCCCACCTCCCCAGGGTCATCCCTCCTAGTCTCAACCCCCCACATGGTGTCCCCACTCTCCCGAGAAACACCTCTGTCCCCAAATGTCCCCCTACCCCACTCCCAGGGTCCCTCCCGGACCCCAGGATTCCCCCCCTGCCCCATCCTGAGGCCCCCCCCCCCATCCCCATGGTCACCCCCAGCCCTGAGACACCCCCCGCCCCCCCCCCAGCAAGGCAGGTGCCTGGGGAGACACTGGGAAGAGCCGGCACTGCCATCTCGGGGTCCCGCTGGCCCTCATCCCCCCTAAAGTCTTGCACCATGCTCTGCTCCTTGGGGGGAGTGCCCACAGTCGAGGGGGTGGGGGCTCCCCTCCTCCCCAGGGAACCCCCCCAACCTGTCCAGGGCACTCTCTGCCACCTCCCCAGGGTCCAACCACCGTAACAGGGTCTGACCCTGGGATCCCGCTGGTTAAAGTCAGGTGCAAGAGAAGGTTCCTCATTACTCCTTGATTAGTTCTTAGGTGCCAGCTCGAGCTGGGTGCCGCCAGAGAGGGACCCCTATCCCGGATCGCCCTGCTTGCACACCTGCACCCGTTGCAGGAGGGTCCACGCACACCATGGGAGCCACGTGGGAACCAGAAGCGGCCTCGAGGCTGCTCAGCAGCAGTCAAAACACCCCAGTGGTTTCAGGCACCGGCTGTTTTGCTCCCGAACCCAAGAGAAAAATAACCACCACTGTCACACGAGGGTCCTGCACAACTACCACTGCCACACGAGGGTCCTGCACAATCCCCACCATCGCACATGGGTCCGCGTGCACGTGCCCGCCATTGCACGAGGGTCCCCTGCACACCAACCAATTGCGTAAGGGTCTTCCTGCACTGCACCCCCCATCGCACGGGGGTCTCCACATACCGACCCCTCATTGCGCAGGGGTCCCTGCACAATCGCCACCGTTGCACGGGGGTCCCTGCACAGCCGCCCGGACGGCACAAGGCGCCGTGCGCATGCGCACTTCCGGGGCGGGGACTACAACTCCCGGCGTGCCCCCGCGGGCGGCCCGGTGGAACCGCGCGCTGATTGGCTGCGGTGGATATTTCAACGGGGCGCGCGGCGGGGTCTGCACCCACGCGGCGGCGGCGGCGGCGGCGGCGGCGGCGGCGGCTGGCGGCGGCTGGCGGCGGCTGGCGGCGGCTGGCGGCGGCTGGCGGCGGCTGGCGGCGGCTGGCGGCGGCGGCGGCGGCGGCTGGCGGCGGCGGCGGCGGCGGCGGCGGCGGCAGTCGTCTGAGGGGAGACCTGCAGGCTCCGGGGAGGGGGACTGGCGGAGCGCCAGGCCAGGGAGAGGCTGTGAGCACCTGGGGAGTGGGGCTGGGGGGAGGCTGCGGACCCCCGGGGTGGCCGAGGAGTGGGGCTGTGCATCCCGGAGCGGGCCGGGGAGTGGGGCTGGGGGGAGCGGTGCATTCCGGGGGGTGGGGCTGGGGGGGCTGTGTGTCCTAGATGCGCTGGGGAGTGGGGTTGTGTGCCCTAGGGAGGCTGGGGGGGGCTGCGGTCCCCCAAGGAGCTGGGGAGTGGGGCTGTGGGTCCTGGCGGGACTTGAGAGTGGGGCTTGGGGCTCGGGGCTCCCAGGGGGCTGGAAAATGGTGTGGTCGGGTGCTGTGAGCACCGGGGGTCCTGGGGCTGGGAGGGGCTGCGAGCATGGGGGGGCACAAGGGTTGCACCAGCCGCGCTGCGCGAGGCGCCGTGCGCATGCGCACTCCCGGGGCGGGGACTACAACTCCCGGCGTGCCCCGCGCGGGCGGCCCGGTGGAGCCGCGCGCTGATTGGCTGCGGAGGGTGTTTCAACGGGGCGCGCGGCGGGCTCTGTACCGAGGCGGCGGCGCAGCGTGAGTGTGAGGGGCCGCGGGCCCGGGGAGCCGAGGAGTGGGGCTGGGGGGGTGCGGTCCTGCAGGCTCCGGGGAGGGGGGCTGGGGGGGGGCTCTAGGCGGGGGAGGGGCTGTGAGCATCTGGGGAGTGGGGCTGGGGGGGTCTGTGTGCCCTAGGGGGGCCGCGCAGTGGGGCCGGGGGGGTGAAGGGGGGCGCTGTGTGCAAACAGACCCTCCCTGCGAGTCCCCACTGCTGCCCCGTGGGGACGGGGACCCCCCAGCCCTCCCTGCAGGTAGACGGGCAGCCTGTAGGCAATGAGGCCGCCCGGCCCAGCGAGGTGCTCGAGTCTGGGGCTTCACGGGCCGAGTCGAGGGAGGAGCTGCTGGAGAGAGGGATTAGAAATGGCCTTCTGCCCCCGAAACTCCTGGAGCATTTTAAAGGGAGGGACAGGTACACCCCAGGGCCCCAAGGGGAAGACCTCGGAGCAGGGACTTGGGGTTGTTCCAGGAGCAAAAGCTGGTCCCACCCAGCTCTCCTCTGCTCCCCCGGCATCGGGATCAGACCTTTCAGCCCTGTTTCTGCCAGAAGCATCACACAAGCGCTTGCCCTCCCCGGGGGCATCTTTGGGACTTGAGAACAGGTGCAGCAGGTGGGGTTTTGGGCTCAGAAATGGGTGCTAAGTGAGCTGGTTTGGGGGCCCAAAGCAGAAGCCAGTTTGGCCGCTTGTGCGGGGGGGTGGGAGGGCATTGGGGGCCGCAGGGGAAAGCAGGGGGTGGGCAGGGTGCGTGGATCCTCCCCGGAGGTGGGGGTCTGGTCCTGCTGGACCCCGAAGTGCGGGAGGCCGGCATGCACCAGGCCAAACTCAATGTCTGCGGTGGTCTCTGGGGGGAAGAGGTGGTCTCTGCTTTTCAGACCCCGCACGCCCTCTTCGAGTCCAGCTCTTCCTTGTCGACTGCTTAGAATAGTTATTAACTAATTAATCGTACAAACTAATTAACATTTATACAATGTACAACTATGATATTTAATCCTAATAGTCAAGTTTTGACGGCGATTGATTTACGACCTTGTCAAAAGCCCAGGCTGTTGCAAATAGCTGGAGCTTGTAAGGAGAAGGAGCTGAAATCAACGGGAGCTTCAGTGCAGAGCTGGAGCTTCAATTAGCCAGAACCGTAGCAAGCAGGAGCTGGAACGAGACGGGGTGTCTGCTGTCTGGGGCATGCCTTAGCCTTAGCCAGAGGCAAAATTACCTGCAGCTGTAATGAGCGGGAGTTGCGATTCGCTGGAGTGTCTATTTGCCGGAGCATCCGTTGGCTGGACTGCACTCCCAGCACGGCTGAAGAGCAGCCGGGCGCAGGCAGGCCTGTCCCCAGCAAGGAGCTCCGAGCGGCAGGGAGGCGAGTTGTCCTTCTGCCAGCGGGGAGCCCGGGCTCCTCCCTTGGGGATTAAATCCACGCCACGCGTGGATCCGCTCTCTTTGCATGGAGGGTCTCTCCCCGTCCCGTTCCCGAGGGCTGAAGTGAGGTGGGGGTCCCCCGGCTCTCCCCGGGGGGCAGGCGGCAGCACGAGGCGGCACTGTCTCCCCGGTACCCAGCAAAGGGGAGCGAAACCGGCCGGAGCTCCTGGGGTGCACAGCTCGGCCCCGCACGGCAGAATCCTTCCCTGGGTTTTCACCGTTGGCTGGGTGTGACAAACAGGTTCATTCTGTGCCTCCTCTTTTCCCAGGGTCACCTTCTGTGTCACGTGAAGAAAATCCTGCGTGGTTGATGCCGCTTGCTGCTCAGGTAGTGGCACGTGTGGGGCCGGGGGAGCCGGGAGAAACATTGGCGAGTTCAAGGACGCTGCAGCTGCTCCACGTCAAACCCAGGGAAAAGGCAAATTTGCTGCCAGTACAGAAAAGCTGATGAACAGTTGCCGTTAACAGAGCGTGCCTCGTTCCTGAATCGGTCCCTGGGTAGTTACGAATGTTTTCCTTTCAGGTAAAAGAATGAGCTTTCATCTACGATAAATTAAGAGCTGCCTGTTACCTTCTTTAGGGTCAAGTGTTTCTCTTCTGTTTGTTCATACTGATTTTATGGGCAGGTTGGAAATAGCCTTTTATTTTCACATGCGTAACTCAATTTTTAGTAATATGTGGTGTCAGTATAGTTAATTTTTGAGCACCTAGGTACCACTAGAAATGTAATGAATGAAACACGACGGAAACTGATATTTAAACTTGATTTTTACTTGATTTTTTTTTTTCATTAGTGTTGATGGCATGTTGTCCTGTGGCTCAATTCTGTTCAGTGGAGTCTTCAATCTAGGACTTTTAAGGAAAAAAGTTTGCCCTTCCAAAAAAGGGCTAGTCATTCATAGGATCGAGGTATAGACTTGGAGAGTCGCCTAAGTACGTGATCAGAATTAAAGCCAAATGTCGCTTAATGTTGCTTGCTGTTGGTCTTCACTTTCATGAATTTGCCCGCTGCTCCGTCATGGTTGGGAGCTCTGAATCTGAATTTTTTTCACTCCCTAACACATTTTTCTCCCCAAGGAGAGGCTACGTTTAAAAGTTAATTGGTTTCCTCACAAATGCATCGGTCAATAAAATTGAGTTATGATTCTTAAAACCACAAAAATGACACCAGTCTTACAGATCTGGACTATTTCTGAACACGTATTCATCACATGCAGATGTCATCGGGATACAGATCATCTGCACTTCATGCTCTGACAAGACAATAGGCTGAGACAGGGATGAGCTCCAAAAGAAAAAAAAGGTACAACGTCAAGGTTTTGTTTTGTTGTTGGTTTTTGTGGGTTTTTTGTGTTTGTGTTGGTTTTTTTTTTTTAAGAGTGCGATGTTGACCGGTGGCAGCCTGCAGAGCTCTCTTGCTGCCTGACCTCTCCTTTTCTTCTCTGTCACTCCTCTTTCATGGCTGTAATTTTCACTCGGGTAGTTTTAGAAGAGCGATTTAGTTACTTGCCTGTGTAAATGTGCTGGTAATACCTGGAAGGTAAATGCTTGAACCAGTAGCGAATAACTTGGCTACAAGTAGAATTTCTGAAGGAAGAACAACAACAACAGAAAGCAAGTAGCGAGTTACCACAAATTTGTGTGTGTCAAACACATCAAAGTTTTATTGCCAAACATTGTTTGGCAATGTGTTCCAAATGGCTAGTTTTGGTAAACATAAATTTTCAGGAAGTTCAGGGTTGTGTGTGGAAAAACGTGCCCCTCTGTCTAGGTGTCCTGCTACGTAAATAGCATCAGTCAGTAGCACATCCAGTGGCAGGGCTGTTGTTCCCTGCTCTCGATATTGCCGTAGTAGTGTTGTGGTATTTCGACCCAAGAGGCAGGTTTAGGAATGGAAGGGGAATGCCTGTGTTCTGTAAGGGCTACAAATGCCGACCCTTTCCTCTGCCTGCTGCTTTCCTGTGCGCGAGATGAAACTGTATTGTTTTTCTCCCTTGTTCCCGGTCGAAATATTTCTGAAGCTGTCGCTGCTGTGGGTTTGCAATTTGCGTTACTGCATTTTTGTAGAGTTCTAGTTACAGATCATTTCTACCGTGGCAAAGTGTCAAGATACGGTTTTCAGTTTAAAGGTTCAGAAGCTGCATTCGCTGAAATCGGCGTAGGTGAAACGGATTGTTGTGGTTTAACCTGGCAGGCAGCTAGACACCACACAGCTGCTCGCTCACTCCCCCTGCCCCCAAAGGGGGATGGGGGAGAGAATCGGAAAAAAAAGTGAAGTTCGTGGGGTGAGGTAAAGACAGTTTAATAGGACAGAAAAGGAAGGGGAAACAATCATAATGATAAAAGAATATACAAAATAAGCGACGCACAATGCGATTGCTCACCGCCCGCCGACTGATGCCCAGCCGGTCCCCGAGTGGTGGTCGCCGCCCCCCGGCCAACTCCCCCAGCTTATATACTGAGCGCGATGTCATATGGTATGGAATATCCCTTTGGCCGGTTTGGGTCAGCTGTCCTGGCTAAGGTCCCTCCCAGCTTCTTGCTGGCAGGGCATGAGAAGCTGAAAAGTCCTTGACTAGCGTAAGCGCTACTTTGCAACAACTAAAACATCAGCGTGTCATCCACGTTTTTCTCGTACTAAATCTAAACCACAGCGCTATACCAGATACCAGGAAGAAAATTAACTCTATCCCAGCCAAAACCAGGACACCGGTCTTGCGCATGATCCCGCTGTGCTCGCAGGGGTGCTCAGTGGCTCCTCATCAAAACAGCGAGGTGCGTGTGGACGTCCGTAGGGTTGCGCTCGGGGTCTGAGAGCGTTATGTATTTTTGCTATTGGAAGACGGAATAGAGCGTGTGCCTGTTAAATCTAATGACGGTCGAAGGTTGGGAGGGACCCTGAGCAGGTTTGGTGGCACAACTGCAGTTTTCAAAGATCTTGACCGTTTGGAGAAACGGCCTGGAAAAAAGGATTCCTCTTTTGCAGCGAGTTCACAAGGACAGATGGGTTGCTGTACTCTTTAACAAAAATACTCAACTTGGGACGTATAGGGTGAGGAAATCGCGGCTATACTTAGGCTTGAGAAAATGTACGTAGGTATCTGTGTCTGTCACCTGCGTGTCTCTAGGAAAGTGAGTTCTAGCAAAACTAAAGCTGCCAACGAGCCAAAAAAAAGGCACGGTTGTCTAAAACATGCAGAAGCTCTAGTGGCCTGTCTCAACAACTGTACCAAAGATGATGCAAAATAGTTTTTCCTCCACTCAGTTGTAGTCTTCACAGAAAAGGAAGCTTTGTGCTAAACCCTGGGTTTTTTTTTCTTTCCTCTCAGCAGAATGTCAACTGCCGTGAAAGTACGAGGCAGATGGAAAGGATCCATAGTGGTCTGCAAGTACGAGGTACGTCTGTGATACGTGTCTGCATTTTTCCTAAGGTGCTTGTAGTATGGACTTTACAGTTAACACTAAGAATGTGGCAACTCTCCTTCTATATTTTTTTTTTTAATGTGAAATATTTTAACACAAATACTAAAAATAAAGAAGGTCTGTTCTGGAGCATGGTACGCCTATGCAAAGCTTGCTTCCCTCCGTCTATTTTCTCTTCCTGAAAGCACGGTCTTCTGTTTCTGTGTGCTTACTATTAAAGGGTGCTGTGAAAGTAATGTTGGACTAGAAGAGGAAAGGAACTGTTTGTAGGAGTTCGGATGTTCAGGAGAAACAGACTTTGTTTTCACGATAAAAGCTTTATGCTTTTTCGGTCAGTAGGTGTTTAAGATACCTTACAGTAGTACTCGAAAACCTTACTGAGATACTAGCATCTGTGCTAAAAGCAATCAAGGTCAAAGAAGAGACGTGGACAAAACGGGACAAATCGGCGTCGCTTCGGTGTGTTTTCCAGGCTTCCCCAAGAAGCGTTAGCAGCCTCGTAACTAGCGACAGCGAGTTCTGATGTGGTTTTGGTGAGTTACTGCTTCTATAATGTCCTTTTTCCTTAACCTACAGTGTGTAATTGACTTCAGTTGGAAAGAGATTTTCCAGAATGGAAATCTTTCTCATTCAAAGGAGTTGCCTTTTATGAACGTCCCATCAGAATGCATCTTCAGAGATGACGTACTTGGCAGAAGTCATCCGCAACGAGACTTTTCACTCTCTCTGGAAAAAAACAAGGTAGTAAGTCGATTTCCTTCCAAAGACCTAAGCGCAGCACGTCTTCCAACAGTCGATGTATCGCTGATCTTTGGTTCTCAGGTGTAACAGTCGAGATATCATAAAAACGCGTTCCTCTGCATGCTTGGGTACAGCCAAAAGCATTAGCAAATCTGACAATCCCTTTTGGTAGCCTTATGTATTGCAGCACTGGGGATTTGATATTCCCCACCGCCTGCTCCCCCCCCTCTCCGCCCCTCCCCCCCCCCCCCCAAATAGTAAAACCATATGGGAGATCTCTTATCTCACTGATTTTTCTATCATAAATGAATTTTAAAAAAGAAAGTTAAAATTGTATAATTTACAAACTGACTTGCATTGTTTAAACTGCAACTGCCAGATAGCTGTAGCATATAATATATTAGGTGTACGTAAGCAGTTAGGTGGTTGTTCTAAATGTTTAAAAAGAGAGGCAACTGAACGTTACGGGTTTTTTTTTTCCCCAATCTTTTGACAGAGTGCTCTGAAGTACTTTATTTCTGTCTCGCTTTCAATGGCGCGTTTCCCCGGCAGTTCGGTAGCATCAGTCTCGGCGCAGCTGGCCAGGCGTCCCTCCTAGTCATGTAACACACGCAAAACCCCTAGTCAAATGATAGCTGTGTATTTTGGAGGTAGATAATTTAACGGTATGAATTCACAGCTATGCAATTTAAATTAATGCAAAAGGAAAATCAAATATTTTTATAGTATAAGTATTCTTCTTGTACGTGTACAAACGTACGCACACCTTTTTAGCATAAAATGAATTGCTGAGATTTGTTCTTTCTTTTTCATTTTACTCTTCAAAGTTTTACACTTCACTTTCAGCTTTATTGACCAAGCAAGCAAGATGCGCAGCAGCAGCAGCAGCGCCAGGGCTGGAGCTGTGGCGGCGGATCCGTGAGCGTAGATGCTGTTTACGGTGCGCCCTTGTCCTGCAGCCTCACGGGGTTATCTCCCTGCAGCGGTGCTGTAAGGAAGGGACGAGGCGTTTTCCAACACCAGCAAGAGCGTTTACTTCTCTGCGAAGAACGTGTTCAAAAATCGTGTCAATTATTTAATTATGCTGATTTTAAGCGTTCGAATCGCTCTAGCTTTTAAAGGACATGTTGTATTTCGAGCTGACCTGTTTGCCTAGCATCCTCCTTTAGCTCAACTACTACCCTATCCCTTATCCTGACTGAATTCCTCTGCTTCCTTTGGTGCTATTTTTTTAATGTGCTGAAATGTCATTTGGGATTTTTGTTTTTCAGATGTCTCGCTGTAAGCGTCCCGTGGTGCTCAAGAGAGACCCCCAGCCCAGGTTTGCCTGCCGGTCGTTAGGCGTGCTGAGGGTAAGGAGCCAGCTGCCAGCCTGCGGGATGGGGGCTGGGGTGGGGGGGGGGCTGCAACCGTTTGGGGGGGGCCGCCCCTCCTTTATTTTTCTAGCAGAGCCCCCCTTTTTGGCGGGGGTGCGTGTGTACATACGTAAATGGCATTATTAAAGTAACGAGCTGCCGGTTGGGGCCGTTTCCCTCATTTTGTGCCTTTTTTGGGGCTAAAAAAAAAGGGGGGCTTGGGGGGCCTGGGGGGGTGATGATGTCATTTGGGGCACCCCAACATCACCGGGGGGGTGATGATGCTGTGGAGGAGCAGGTGAGTGGGGAATGGGGGGTCACGGGGGGGGTCCCCCCCCCAAAGGGGGTCACAGCCCAAAAATGCCTGAAAACTCACGGGGGGGTGGGGGGGTGGGGTTGTTCAAAAATTTTTAAAAACTGTAAATATATGTGTGAGGCCTTGAAATAGAGAAAAATCTCTCGTTGTTATATATACTGAAAAATAATATTCATTTATATGTACAAAAGGATTTCAAAATAAGAGCCTGTATCTGCCATATTATATAAAGGATTTTAGAGTATGAAAAAATTCGAAAGACATATATAGGGTTTTAAAATACAAAAATAACTCATGTATATATAAATTAAAAAATAAAGGACTTTAAAATGCAAAAAAGATGATATATTTTATATATGAAGGAATTTAAAGTAGAAAAAAGTCTGAATAGATATAGCTATCTACGCTTACGTGTTACATAGAGAGTCTAAATAGATATTATATGTAATCTAAGAGATGATATATAAGTGTAAATAGATATCTAAGTCTAAAATCTAAGTCTATAAAGATATAGGTGTAAATATATGTAAGTGTAAATAGAGAAATGTCTATAAAGACATTTAAGTGTCAAAATATGTAAGTCAACTGATATATAGTCTGAACAGGTATTATATATAATAAGTGGGAAATAGGGGGGTATAAGTGAAACATAAATATATTCACTAAATATATATATATGTATGTGTAAATACATGAAGTGTAAATGTCTATGATAGATAAGGTTTTTAAAATGCAAAGAAACCCTGTTTATAGAAAGGATTTAAAAACTCTTCACCCCCCCACCCCCCCCCGGAAATACCTCTCTGTTGAAGATATAAAAGCGATTTCAAAAGCTGCCTCTTCCCTGTTCTCCTTTTCCGCCTTTTCCCATCCTCATTTGGGGCCAGTTCCCCCAACAGGGACTTTTCGCACAGAGAGCGGGACCTGCCGCCATGGCATAAAAATACCACAAAACCCCTGATTCAGGGCCTGCAAGGGGTGAAAAAAAAAACCTGCAATTTTGGGGGAAAAATACCCAACTTGCAGCTCCCGGGAAAGCCAAATCCACCTGGATTTGTACAGCCGGAAAGCAGAAAAACGCCCATTTTCATGCACAAAACCAAAAGCAAAAATCACCAATTTTTGTTGTGAAAAAGCATTGAAAAACCTCCAAATTGAATATTTTGGAAAAGGAGAAAACCCCAATTTTTATATTATAGAAAAGCAAAAAACCGCCCAATTTGGGGAAAATTTGGGGTGAAACACCAGCCATTTGAGGGGCATCGCTCGTGGTTATCCAGTGCGGGTTATCCAGTGCGGGTCAGTTATCGGGAATGGATTATCTGTTGCGGATTATCCCAGGTGAGTTATCTGCTGTGGATGGTCCCGGGCGGACGCCCTGGCGTAGGTCACCCCCACGCACGTCCCCCCACGCATGTCTCTACCCACACACGCCCCTCCCAGTGTCCGCCCCGCCTTTCCCGTGCGAGGTTTTCCCCCCGTGCGAGGTTTTCCCCCCGTGCGAGGTTTTCCCCCCGTGACACGCCCCCCGTATCCCCTGCCCTCCTACCTCGTGCCCGCACTGCCCTCCTCTCTCCTCTCCCTCCTCCCACCCCGCCGTGTTCCGCACTGCCTCCCCGTAACCCCTCTGCCCCGGACCCCTGGGGTGCTGCCCACCCCGCCAACCTGCCCATTGCCCCCCGCCCAAACTCTGACACCCCCCCTCCCGCTCCCCCGCACCCCGCTCCCACCCTGCTCTCCCTCCTCCTGTGTTTTGGGTTTGTGCTGAAAAGGGCGTTGATGACGCAGGGCTGCGTTAGTTCCTGCTGAGCAGCGCTTGCACGGCGCCCGGGGCTGTTCTGCTCCTCAGCCTGCCCTGCCAGCGAGCGGGCTGGGGGTGCGTGAGGGCCTGGGAAGGGGACACAGCTGGGACAGCTGACCCCAACTGACCCAAGGGATATTCCAGACCGTATGACGTCATGAAATAAAACGCGGGGGGAGGTTGGCAGGGAGGCTGCTGCTGGGCTGCGGCTGGCTGGGCATCGGTCGGTTGGTGGCGAGCAATTGTTTTCATTTGTACCGCTTGTCTTTCCTGGGTTTTTCTCTCTGTTGTTGTTCCCCCCCCCCCCCGCCTTTTCCTTACAAGTGGAGTTTTTTCACTTTTGCCCTTCCAATTCTCTACCCCATCCCACTGAGGGGGGAGTGAGTGCGCGGTTGTGTGGTGCTGAGTTGCCAGCTGGGGTTAAACCATGACACAAGGTTAGTTGCAAGCCCTGCCTGGCTAAATACTTTAGGCTCTCCGTGTTATTCCTACCGTCTTGCTAGGCCATTCTTGTTCTTTTCCGCTGCTTTAAAGTGCCTTGTGCTCCGTAAGCAGGCTGGGAAGTATGGTTGCTGCAGAAACTGCTACACCCTGTGACTCCTTCTCAGGTTGTTAGCTTTGCCCGTTGTATGGGCTGCCGAGGTCGTCGGCTCTGCACGGGACACAGGCAGCCCGCAGAGCTTGACGCCAAGCCATTCCTTTCCCCTCGGCGCAGCAGCGGTTCTGCCGCTGCTGCACGCTTCAGTCAAACTAAGACGCCATTCTCTGAGGAGCCGGTGCAAGGAGAGCTCAGGTACGTTCTGTACTGCCGATGGCTCTTCACAGGGGAAACGTGCTCTGGTTTTAGCAGAAAAAGGTGTCGGTCACAGGCAGCCACCTATCACTGTGCACAGCTCAGCTATTTGGCAGGTGTCTGTCTTGTTCAAGTAGAGGTGCAGTCTCGATGGCAAAACAATCGGGGTTCAAGTTACAAAAGCCTTTTGACATCGGAGTGAGATGGCAGCTAGGTTTCTACCAGCACCGTACTTAGCTGTGTTGCTAGCTGAAAATGGCTTGCAGGCCAGGAGATATGCAGAGGGGTCTGAAATAAAGAAACCAAGTGTTGAAGTGATTGTTTCAAGGAGGCAAATTAGGCAGCTAAAGGAATCGATCTGCTCACCTGTCACGTTGGCAGAACAGCCCCTCCAGCCCACTAAGTGCTGCGTGTTGCAGGCAGCAAAGTGCAACTGTGACGCGTGCTGGCAGGAGCGGCAAGGAGGGCAGAGCTACGCGCCCTGTACAGAGCAAGGATGGAACCTGCCGGCTCTATGGTCATCTGCTGAGGACGCCTAATACACCAGCATGCCTCTTGGCTTTCCCTGCTTCACTTCTAATTACTTTGCACGCTGGAGGGCAGGGTGGTAAGTGACATCGTGCAGTGTCTCTCCTCCAAGTGACAAGCCCTGCGTGGCAAGCCTTGGGTGTGTGCAGGATGAGGAGAGCGGAGTCCTGATAGCACAGAGGTGAGGAAAGGTGCAAACACCGCAACACAGCCCCAGGACCACCAGTGTATCGCTCGTTTGCAGATCAGCCACTGGCACCGGGTCCCCTCAGAAGCGCGGTTTCCTGCCCCTGTCCTGCTGTCAGGGTGTTGCCCGTGTGGCCTTATGTTTTTTAAATCTCTCTCCAGCATCTGTTGAGTCGCTGCTGTCACTCCCACAACCCCGATGCCACCTGCAGACCGAGACAGCGATCCCTGGGGCTTCCTCCGGGTTAGAAAGAAACGTGTTCCACAGGTTCCCCGTGCTGCTTCTCCTCCGCGGGTAATGGGCTGGGGGGCACGGGCAGAAACAACCACGGGACTTGTAAAGCGGCCAAAGGGAAAGGACTGAAATGCTGGAGCCACCGGGTGCTTTTTTTGGTACAGAGGCGATGAATATTAGTGCCCGGGCCGCGAGTGGGAAAAGGGCAGAGAAATCTAAGCCCAGTACCGCCAGTAAGCAGTTACCATCTGTCGATGGTACGAACTGGGCGGAGAGAAGGGGAAAGGGCCGGTGAGGCGACGGTGGCACCCTGCGGGCGGAATTGGGTACTGCAGCTCTTGAGCGGCGCATGCGCAGTGGCGCGCTTTTCTTTGCTCGCTGTTGCCACCAGGCGACGGAAATTGGGTACTGCAGGTCTTGAGCCGCGCATGCGCAGTGGCGCGCTTTTCTTTGCTCGCTGCTGCCACCGAGCGACCAAAACTGGGTACTGCAGCTCGGGAGACGCGCATGCGCGTAGATGCTCTTTTCTTTGCTCGGTGCTGCCACCGAGCGACCAGAATTCGGTACTGCATATCGGGAGACGCGCATGCGCGTAGACGCTCTTTTCTTTGCTCGGTGCTGCCACCGAGCGACCAGAATTCGGTACTGCGGCTCTTGACCCGCGCATGCGCAGTGGCGCGCTTTTCTTTGCTCGCTGCTGCCACCGAGCGACCAACATCGGATACTGCGGCTCTCGGGCCGCGCATGCGCGGAGGGGCGCTTTTCTTTGCTCGCTGCTGCCACCGAGCGGCCAACATTAGGTACTGCGGCTCTCGGGCCGCGCATGCGCGGTGGCGCGCTTTTCGTTGCTCGCTGCTGCCACCGAGCGACCGAAATTGGGTACTGCAGCCCGAGAGCCGCGCATGCGCGGTGGCGCGATTTTCGTTGCTCGCTGCTGCCACCGAGCGGCCAGAATTCGGTACTGCGGCTCTTCAGCCGCGCATGCGCGGTGGCGCGATTTTTCTTTGCTCGCTGCTGCCACCAGGCGACTAAAATTCGGTACTGCGGCTCGGGAGCCGCGCATGAGCGGTGGCGCCCCCCTTCTCCGCGCTGTCCTCCGCCGGTAACGGCAATGCCGTACAGTGGTGCCTGCGGGGTGATGCCGCCGCGTTCGTCGCTTCGTCCCGGTAAGGAAATGCCGCTGCCGCCCCACGTGCGCGGTGCCGACGGGCGCTGGGCGCGCAAAGCGCAGAACTGCAGCGCCCGTGTCGCCCCCGTGCACGCGCCGCCCGACGGCTGCTCGCTGCTGCTGCCGCCCCGTGGCCGAATCGCGGTACTGCAGCGCCGGCACCGCACAGGTGCGCAGCAGCGGCGCCGCCGCCGCCGCCTTCGCGGCTGCCGCCCCGAAGCCGAAGCGTGGTACTGCAGCCCGGCGTTCGCGCGCCGGCTCTGGCCCCTCCGTGTGCCGTCCCCATCCCGGTGCATTCGTCATCCCGGGCGGCAACAGTTAGGGTGGCCTCCCCCCCCCGCCGAATTCCAGCAGCCCCAAGAGTGTTGGCGTGTTCCGGTGCTGTCCCCATCCCTGGGGCAGCTCCCCGTCCCCTGTCCCTGCGGCTGATCGCTGGGCTCTGTGTTCCCCCAATAAAACACGGGGACGGAGGGGACCCCTGGGGACAGGGAGCGGGGACCCCCAGAGAGTGGGCTGTGCTGCCGTCACTCCTTGGTGCTGGCCCTGCTTGTCCCCTGTCCCCCCAGCGGTGACGAGCTCCGGGCCACTGGCGGGGACCCTCACTGTCACCTTCCCCCCATGCCGGTTGCCACCAGCGCCGCACCCCTCCTCCCCCCCGCCACGCACGCGGGTGTGCAGGGGCACAGGCCACCCCCCGTCAGGTGGACACGCTGGGGACACCGTCTGCCCCGGGGCTGTTTGGGGTCCCCAGGGTGGGAGCGGAGCTGCAGGATGCCGGGTCCCCCCTGCCCGAGCCCTGCAGACCCAGGTGGAGCGCAGGCATCCCCCGGCCCTGTCCCCAGCCCTGTCTCCGCGTGGCCGTGGGTTCGGTGCTGCCATTGCGTGGCCAGCGGCCGGGAGGACACAGCTCCCGCCGGCTGGGGCCAGAGGAGCCCGGCAGCCTGGGGACCCCCGGGAAGGGCTGGCTGGGGTGGGGACTCGGCGCCCAGGGCACCCCAGAGACCCTACAACAAGGTGCAGCATGAACTATTTTATTACCTGTGCAGTATCCATGAGTGAGTCCCCATCGTTCCCATCCTGGTCCCCCAGTGGGTCAGGGTCCCAGCAGCCCCTGGGGGTGGCTGCAGGTGTGGGGGGTGGGATCCCTTCTCCCCGCGGAGTCCCCCACCTCCCCAGGGTCATCCCTCCTAGTCTCAACCCCCCACATGGTGTCCCCACTCTCCCGAGAAACACCTCTGTCCCCAAATGTCCCCCTACCCCACTCCCAGGGTCCCTCCCGGACCCCAGGATTCCCCCCCTGCCCCATCCTGAGGCCCCCCCCCCCCATCCCCATGGTCACCCCCAGCCCTGAGACACCCCCCGCCCCCCCCCCCCAGCAAGGCAGGTGCCTGGGGAGACACTGGGAAGAGCCGGCACTGCCATCTCGGGGTCCCGCTGGCCCTCATCCCCCCTAAAGTCTTGCACCATGCTCTGCTCCTTGGGGGGAGTGCCCACAGTCGAGGGGGTGGGGGCTCCCCTCCTCCCCAGGGAACCCCCCCAACCTGTCCAGGGCACTCTCTGCCACCTCCCCAGGGTCCAACCACCGTAACAGGGTCTGACCCTGGGATCCCGCTGGTTAAAGTCAGGTGCAAGAGAAGGTTCCTCATTACTCCTTGATTAGTTCTTAGGTGCCAGCTCGAGCTGGGTGCCGCCAGAGAGGGACCCCTATCCCGGATCGCCCTGCTTGCACACCTGCACCCGTTGCAGGAGGGTCCACGCACACCATGGGAGCCACGTGGGAACCAGAAGCGGCCTCGAGGCTGCCCAGCAGCAGTCAAAACACCCCAGTGGTTTCAGGCACCGGCTGTTTTGCTCCCGAACCCAAGAGAAAAATAACCACCACTGTCACACGAGGGTCCTGCACAACTACCACTGCCACACGAGGGTCCTGCACAATCCCCACCATCGCACATGGGTCCGCGTGCACGTGCCTGCCATTGCACGAGGGTCCCCTGCACACCAACCAATTGCGTAAGGGTCTTCCTGCACTGCACCCCCCATCGCACGGGGGTCTCCACATACCGACCCCTCGTTGCGCAGGGGTCCCTGCACAATCGCCACCGTTGCACGGGGGTCCCTGCACAGCCGCCCGGACGGCACAAGGCGCCGTGCGCATGCGCACTTCCGGGGCGGGGACTACAACTCCCGGCGTGCCCCCGCGGGCGGCCCGGTGGAACCGCGCGCTGATTGGCTGCGGTGGATATTTCAACGGGGCGCGCGGCGGGGTCTGCACCCACGCGGCGGCGGCGGCGGCGGCGGCGGCGGCGGCGGCGGCGGCGGCGGCGGCGGCGGCGGCTGGCGGCTGGCGGCGGCGGCGGCAGTCGTCTGAGGGGAGACCTGCAGGCTCCGGGGAGGGGGACTGGCGGAGCGCCAGGCCAGGGAGAGGCTGTGAGCACCTGGGGAGTGGGGCTGGGGGGAGGCTGCGGACCCCCGGGGTGGCCGAGGAGTGGGGCTGTGCATCCCGGAGCGGGCCGGGGAGTGGGGCTGGGGGGAGCGGTGCATTCCGGGGGGTGGGGCTGGGGGGGCTGTGTGTCCTAGATGCGCTGGGGAGTGGGGTTGTGTGCCCTAGGGAGGCTGGGGGGGGCTGCGGTCCCCCAAGGAGCTGGGGAGTGGGGCTGTGGGTCCTGGCGGGACTTGAGAGTGGGGCTTGGGGCTCGGGGCTCCCAGGGGGCTGGAAAATGGTGTGGTCGGGTGCTGTGAGCACCGGGGGTCCTGGGGCTGGGAGGGGCTGCGAGCATGGGGGGGCACAAGGGTTGCACCAGCCGCGCTGCGCGAGGCGCCGTGCGCATGCGCACTCCCGGGGCGGGGACTACAACTCCCGGCGTGCCCCGCGCGGGCGGCCCGGTGGAGCCGCGCGCTGATTGGCTGCGGAGGGTGTTTCAACGGGGCGCGCGGCGGGCTCTGTACCGAGGCGGCGGCGCAGCGTGAGTGTGAGGGGCCGCGGGCCCGGGGAGCCGAGGAGTGGGGCTGGGGGGGTGCGGTCCTGCAGGCTCCGGGGAGGGGGGCTGGGGGGGGGCTCTAGGCGGGGGAGGGGCTGTGAGCATCTGGGGAGTGGGGCTGGGGGGGTCTGTGTGCCCTAGGGGGGCCGCGCAGTGGGGCCGGGGGGGTGAAGGGGGGCGCTGTGTGCAAACAGACCCTCCCTGCGAGTCCCCACTGCTGCCCCGTGGGGACGGGGACCCCCCAGCCCTCCCTGCAGGTAGACGGGCAGCCTGTAGGCAATGAGGCCGCCCGCCCCAGCGAGGTGCTCGAGCCTGGGGGCTTCACGGGCCGAGTCGAGGGAGGAGCTGCTGGAGAGAGGGATTAGAAATGGCCTTCTGCCCCCGAAACTCCTGGAGCATTTTAAAGGGAGGGACAGGTACACCCCAGGGCCCCAAGGGGAAGACCTCGGAGCAGGGACTTGGGGTTGTTCCAGGAGCAAAAGCTGGTCCCACCCAGCTCTCCTCTGCTCCCCCGGCATCGGGATCAGACCTTTCAGCCCTGTTTCTGCCAGAAGCATCACACAAGCGCTTGCCCTCCCCGGGGGCATCTTTGGGACTTGAGAACAGGTGCAGCAGGTGGGGTTTTGGGCTCAGAAATGGGTGCTAAGTGAGCTGGTTTGGGGGCCCAAAGCAGAAGCCAGTTTGGCCGCTTGTGCGGGGGGGTGGGAGGGCATTGGGGGCCGCAGGGGAAAGCAGGGGGTGGGCAGGGTGCGTGGATCCTCCCCGGAGGTGGGGGTCTGGTCCTGCTGGACCCCGAAGTGCGGGAGGCCGGCATGCACCAGGCCAAACTCAATGTCTGCGGTGGTCTCTGGGGGGAAGAGGTGGTCTCTGCTTTTCAGACCCCGCACGCCCTCTTCGAGTCCAGCTCTTCCTTGTCGACTGCTTAGAATAGTTATTAACTAATTAATCGTACAAACTAATTAACATTTATACAATGTACAACTATGATATTTAATCCTAATAGTCAAGTTTTGACGGCGATTGATTTACGACCTTGTCAAAAGCCCAGGCTGTTGCAAATAGCTGGAGCTTGTAAGGAGAAGGAGCTGAAATCAACGGGAGCTTCAGTGCAGAGCTGGAGCTTCAATTAGCCAGAACCGTAGCAAGCAGGAGCTGGAACGAGACGGGGTGTCTGCTGTCTGGGGCATGCCTTAGCCTTAGCCAGAGGCAAAATTACCTGCAGCTGTAATGAGCGGGAGTTGCGATTCGCTGGAGTGTCTATTTGCCGGAGCATCCGTTGGCTGGACTGCACTCCCAGCACGGCTGAAGAGCAGCCGGGCGCAGGCAGGCCTGTCCCCAGCAAGGAGCTCCGAGCGGCAGGGAGGCGAGTTGTCCTTCTGCCAGCGGGGAGCCCGGGCTCCTCCCTTGGGGATTAAATCCACGCCACGCGTGGATCCGCTCTCTTTGCATGGAGGGTCTCTCCCCGTCCCGTTCCCGAGGGCTGAAGTGAGGTGGGGGTCCCCCGGCTCTCCCCGGGGGGCAGGCGGCAGCACGAGGCGGCACTGTCTCCCCGGTACCCAGCAAAGGGGAGCGAAACCGGCCGGAGCTCCTGGGGTGCACAGCTCGGCCCCGCACGGCAGAATCCTTCCCTGGGTTTTCACCGTTGGCTGGGTGTGACAAACAGGTTCATTCTGTGCCTCCTCTTTTCCCAGGGTCACCTTCTGTGTCACGTGAAGAAAATCCTGCGTGGTTGATGCCGCTTGCTGCTCAGGTAGTGGCACGTGTGGGGCCGGGGGAGCCGGGAGAAACATTGGCGAGTTCAAGGACGCTGCAGCTGCTCCACGTCAAACCCAGGGAAAAGGCAAATTTGCTGCCAGTACAGAAAAGCTGATGAACAGTTGCCGTTAACAGAGCGTGCCTCGTTCCTGAATCGGTCCCTGGGTAGTTACGAATGTTTTCCTTTCAGGTAAAAGAATGAGCTTTCATCTACGATAAATTAAGAGCTGCCTGTTACCTTCTTTAGGGTCAAGTGTTTCTCTTCTGTTTGTTCATACTGATTTTATGGGCAGGTTGGAAATAGCCTTTTATTTTCACATGCGTAACTCAATTTTTAGTAATATGTGGTGTCAGTATAGTTAATTTTTGAGCACCTAGGTACCACTAGAAATGTAATGAATGAAACACGACGGAAACTGATATTTAAACTTGATTTTTACTTGATTTTTTTTTTTTCATTAGTGTTGATGGCATGTTGTCCTGTGGCTCAATTCTGTTCAGTGGAGTCTTCAATCTAGGACTTTTAAGGAAAAAAGTTTGCCCTTCCAAAAAAGGGCTAGTCATTCATAGGATCGAGGTATAGACTTGGAGAGTCGCCTAAGTACGTGATCAGAATTAAAGCCAAATGTCGCTTAATGTTGCTTGCTGTTGGTCTTCACTTTCATGAATTTGCCCGCTGCTCCGTCATGGTTGGGAGCTCTGAATCTGAATTTTTTTCACTCCCTAACACATTTTTCTCCCCAAGGAGAGGCTACGTTTAAAAGTTAATTGGTTTCCTCACAAATGCATCGGTCAATAAAATTGAGTTATGATTCTTAAAACCACAAAAATGACACCAGTCTTACAGATCTGGACTATTTCTGAACACGTATTCATCACATGCAGATGTCATCGGGATACAGATCATCTGCACTTCATGCTCTGACAAGACAATAGGCTGAGACAGGGATGAGCTCCAAAAGAAAAAAAAGGTACAACGTCAAGGTTTTGTTTTGTTGTTGGTTTTTGTGGGTTTTTTGTGTTTGTGTTGGTTTTTTTTTTTTTTAAGAGTGCGATGTTGACCGGTGGCAGCCTGCAGAGCTCTCTTGCTGCCTGACCTCTCCTTTTCTTCTCTGTCACTCCTCTTTCATGGCTGTAATTTTCACTCGGGTAGTTTTAGAAGAGCGATTTAGTTACTTGCCTGTGTAAATGTGCTGGTAATACCTGGAAGGTAAATGCTTGAACCAGTAGCGAATAACTTGGCTACAAGTAGAATTTCTGAAGGAAGAACAACAACAACAGAAAGCAAGTAGCGAGTTACCACAAATTTGTGTGTGTCAAACACATCAAAGTTTTATTGCCAAACATTGTTTGGCAATGTGTTCCAAATGGCTAGTTTTGGTAAACATAAATTTTCAGGAAGTTCAGGGTTGTGTGTGGAAAAACGTGCCCCTCTGTCTAGGTGTCCTGCTACGTAAATAGCATCAGTCAGTAGCACATCCAGTGGCAGGGCTGTTGTTCCCTGCTCTCGATATTGCCGTAGTAGTGTTGTGGTATTTCGACCCAAGAGGCAGGTTTAGGAATGGAAGGAGAATGCCTGTGTTCTGTAAGGGCTACAAATGCCGACCCTTTCCTCTGCCTGCTGCTTTCCTGTGCGCGAGATGAAACTGTATTGTTTTTCTCCCTTGTTCCCGGTCGAAATATTTCTGAAGCTGTCGCTGCTGTGGGTTTGCAATTTGCGTTACTGCATTTTTGTAGAGTTCTAGTTACGGATCATTTCTACCGTGGCAAAGTGTCAAGATACGGTTTTCAGTTTAAAGGTTCAGAAGCTGCATTCGCTGAAATCGGCGTAGGTGAAACGGATTGTTGTGGTTTAACCTGGCAGGCAGCTAGACACCACACAGCTGCTCGCTCACTCCCCCTGCCCCCAAAGGGGGATGGGGGAGAGAATCGGAAAAAAAAGTGAAGTTCGTGGGGTGAGGTAAAGACAGTTTAATAGGACAGAAAAGGAAGGGGAAACAATCATAATGATAAAAGAATATACAAAATAAGCGACGCACAATGCGATTGCTCACCGCCCGCCGACTGATGCCCAGCCGGTCCCCGAGCGGCGGTCGCCGCCCCCCGGCCAACTCCCCCAGCTTATATACTGAGCGCGATGTCATATGGTATGGAATATCCCTTTGGCCGGTTTGGGTCAGCTGTCCTGGCTAAGGTCCCTCCCAGCTTCTTGCTGGCAGGGCATGAGAAGCTGAAAAGTCCTTGACTAGCGTAAGCGCTACTTTGCAACAACTAAAACATCAGCGTGTCATCCACGTTTTTCTCGTACTAAATCTAAACCACAGCGCTATACCAGATACCAGGAAGAAAATTAACTCTATCCCAGCCAAAACCAGGACACCGGTCTTGCGCATGATCCCGCTGTGCTCGCAGGGGTGCTCAGTGGCTCCTCATCAAAACAGCGAGGTGCGTGTGGACGTCCGTAGGGTTGCGCTCGGGGTCTGAGAGCGTTATGTATTTTTGCTATTGGAAGACGGAATAGAGCGTGTGCCTGTTAAATCTAATGACGGTCGAAGGTTGGGAGGGACCCTGAGCAGGTTTGGTGGCACAACTGCAGTTTTCAAAGATCTTGACCGTTTGGAGAAACGGCCTGGAAAAAAGGATTCCTCTTTTGCAGCGAGTTCACAAGGACAGATGGGTTGCTGTACTCTTTAACAAAAATACTCAACTTGGGACGTATAGGGTGAGGAAATCGCGGCTATACTTAGGCTTGAGAAAATGTACGTAGGTATCTGTGTCTGTCACCTGCGTGTCTCTAGGAAAGTGAGTTCTAGCAAAACTAAAGCTGCCAACGAGCCAAAAAAAAGGCACGGTTGTCTAAAACATGCAGAAGCTCTAGTGGCCTGTCTCAACAACTGTACCAAAGATGATGCAAAATAGTTTTTCCTCCACTCAGTTGTAGTCTTCACAGAAAAGGAAGCTTTGTGCTAAACCCTGGGTTTTTTTTTCTTTCCTCTCAGCAGAATGTCAACTGCCGTGAAAGTACGAGGCAGATGGAAAGGATCCATAGTGGTCTGCAAGTACGAGGTACGTCTGTGATACGTGTCTGCATTTTTCCTAAGGTGCTTGTAGTATGGACTTTACAGTTAACACTAAGAATGTGGCAACTCTCCTTCTATATTTTTTTTTTTAATGTGAAATATTTTAACACAAATACTAAAAATAAAGAAGGTCTGTTCTGGAGCATGGTACGCCTATGCAAAGCTTGCTTCCCTCCGTCTATTTTCTCTTCCTGAAAGCACGGTCTTCTGTTTCTGTGTGCTTACTATTAAAGGGTGCTGTGAAAGTAATGTTGGACTAGAAGAGGAAAGGAACTGTTTGTAGGAGTTCGGATGTTCAGGAGAAACAGACTTTGTTTTCACGATAAAAGCTTTATGCTTTTTCGGTCAGTAGGTGTTTAAGATACCTTACAGTAGTACTCGAAAACCTTACTGAGATACTAGCATCTGTGCTAAAAGCAATCAAGGTCAAAGAAGAGACGTGGACAAAACGGGACAAATCGGCGTCGCTTCGGTGTGTTTTCCAGGCTTCCCCAAGAAGCGTTAGCAGCCTCGTAACTAGCGACAGCGAGTTCTGATGTGGTTTTGGTGAGTTACTGCTTCTATAATGTCCTTTTTCCTTAACCTACAGTGTGTAATTGACTTCAGTTGGAAAGAGATTTTCCAGAATGGAAATCTTTCTCATTCAAAGGAGTTGCCTTTTATGAACGTCCCATCAGAATGCATCTTCAGAGATGACGTACTTGGCAGAAGTCATCCGCAACGAGACTTTTCACTCTCTCTGGAAAAAAACAAGGTAGTAAGTCGATTTCCTTCCAAAGACCTAAGCGCAGCACGTCTTCCAACAGTCGATGTATCGCTGATCTTTGGTTCTCAGGTGTAACAGTCGAGATATCATAAAAACGCGTTCCTCTGCATGCTTGGGTACAGCCAAAAGCATTAGCAAATCTGACAATCCCTTTTGGTAGCCTTATGTATTGCAGCACTGGGGATTTGATATTCCCCACCGCCTGCTCCCCCCCCTCTCCGCCCCTCCCCCCCCCCCCCCAAATAGTAAAACCATATGGGAGATCTCTTATCTCACTGATTTTTCTATCATAAATGAATTTTAAAAAAGAAAGTTAAAATTGTATAATTTACAAACTGACTTGCATTGTTTAAACTGCAACTGCCAGATAGCTGTAGCATATAATATATTAGGTGTACGTAAGCAGTTAGGTGGTTGTTCTAAATGTTTAAAAAGAGAGGCAACTGAACGTTACGGGTTTTTTTTTTCCCCAATCTTTTGACAGAGTGCTCTGAAGTACTTTATTTCTGTCTCGCTTTCAATGGCGCGTTTCCCCGGCAGTTCGGTAGCATCAGTCTCGGCGCAGCTGGCCAGGCGTCCCTCCTAGTCATGTAACACACGCAAAACCCCTAGTCAAATGATAGCTGTGTATTTTGGAGGTAGATAATTTAACGGTATGAATTCACAGCTATGCAATTTAAATTAATGCAAAAGGAAAATCAAATATTTTTATAGTATAAGTATTCTTCTTGTACGTGTACAAACGTACGCACACCTTTTTAGCATAAAATGAATTGCTGAGATTTGTTCTTTCTTTTTCATTTTACTCTTCAAAGTTTTACACTTCACTTTCAGCTTTATTGACCAAGCAAGCAAGATGCGCAGCAGCAGCAGCAGCAGCGCCAGGGCTGGAGCTGTGGCGGCGGATCCGTGAGCGTAGATGCTGTTTACGGTGCGCCCTTGTCCTGCAGCCTCACGGGGTTATCTCCCTGCAGCGGTGCTGTAAGGAAGGGACGAGGCGTTTTCCAACACCAGCAAGAGCGTTTACTTCTCTGCGAAGAACGTGTTCAAAAATCGTGTCAATTATTTAATTATGCTGATTTTAAGCGTTCGAATCGCTCTAGCTTTTAAAGGACATGTTGTATTTCGAGCTGACCTGTTTGCCTAGCATCCTCCTTTAGCTCAACTACTACCCTATCCCTTATCCTGACTGAATTCCTCTGCTTCCTTTGGTGCTATTTTTTTAATGTGCTGAAATGTCATTTGGGATTTTTGTTTTTCAGATGTCTCGCTGTAAGCGTCCCGTGGTGCTCAAGAGAGACCCCCAGCCCAGGTTTGCCTGCCGGTCGTTAGGCGTGCTGAGGGTAAGGAGCCAGCTGCCAGCCTGCGGGATGGGGGCTGGGGTGGGGGGGGGGCTGCAACCGTTTGGGGGGGGCCGCCCCTCCTTTATTTTTCTAGCAGAGCCCCCCTTTTTGGCGGGGGTGCGTGTGTACATACGTAAATGGCATTATTAAAGTAACGAGCTGCCGGTTGGGGCCGTTTCCCTCATTTTGTGCCTTTTTTGGGGCTAAAAAAAAAGGGGGGCTTGGGGGGCCTGGGGGGGTGATGATGTCATTTGGGGCACCCCAACATCACCGGGGGGGTGATGATGCTGTGGAGGAGCAGGTGAGTGGGGAATGGGGGGTCACGGGGGGGGTCCCCCCCCCAAAGGGGGTCACAGCCCAAAAATGCCTGAAAACTCACGGGGGGGTGGGGGGGTGGGGTTGTTCAAAAATTTTTAAAAACTGTAAATATATGTGTGAGGCCTTGAAATAGAGAAAAATCTCTCGTTGTTATATATACTGAAAAATAATATTCATTTATATGTACAAAAGGATTTCAAAATAAGAGCCTGTATCTGCCATATTATATAAAGGATTTTAGAGTATGAAAAAATTCGAAAGACATATATAGGGTTTTAAAATACAAAAATAACTCATGTATATATAAATTAAAAAATAAAGGACTTTAAAATGCAAAAAAGATGATATATTTTATATATGAAGGAATTTAAAGTAGAAAAAAGTCTGAATAGATATAGCTATCTACGCTTACGTGTTACATAGAGAGTCTAAATAGATATTATATGTAATCTAAGAGATGATATATAAGTGTAAATAGATATCTAAGTCTAAAATCTAAGTCTATAAAGATATAGGTGTAAATATATGTAAGTGTAAATAGAGAAATGTCTATAAAGACATTTAAGTGTCAAAATATGTAAGTCAACTGATATATAGTCTGAACAGGTATTATATATAATAAGTGGGAAATAGGGGGGTATAAGTGAAACATAAATATATTCACTAAATATATATATATGTATGTGTAAATACATGAAGTGTAAATGTCTATGATAGATAAGGTTTTTAAAATGCAAAGAAACCCTGTTTATAGAAAGGATTTAAAAACTCTTCACCCCCCCACCCCCCCCCGGAAATACCTCTCTGTTGAAGATATAAAAGCGATTTCAAAAGCTGCCTCTTCCCTGTTCTCCTTTTCCGCCTTTTCCCATCCTCATTTGGGGCCAGTTCCCCCAACAGGGACTTTTCGCACAGAGAGCGGGACCTGCCGCCATGGCATAAAAATACCACAAAACCCCTGATTCAGGGCCTGCAAGGGGTGAAAAAAAAAACCTGCAATTTTGGGGGAAAAATACCCAACTTGCAGCTCCCGGGAAAGCCAAATCCACCTGGATTTGTACAGCCGGAAAGCAGAAAAACGCCCATTTTCATGCACAAAACCAAAAGCAAAAATCACCAATTTTTGTTGTGAAAAAGCATTGAAAAACCTCCAAATTGAATATTTTGGAAAAGGAGAAAACCCCAATTTTTATATTATAGAAAAGCAAAAAACCGCCCAATTTGGGGAAAATTTGGGGTGAAACACCAGCCATTTGAGGGGCATCGCTCGTGGTTATCCAGTGCGGGTTATCCAGTGCGGGTCAGTTATCGGGAATGGATTATCTGTTGCGGATTATCCCAGGTGAGTTATCTGCTGTGGATGGTCCCGGGCGGACGCCCTGGCGTAGGTCACCCCCACGCACGTCCCCCCACGCATGTCTCTACCCACACACGCCCCTCCCAGTGTCCGCCCCGCCTTTCCCGTGCGAGGTTTTCCCCCCGTGCGAGGTTTTCCCCCCGTGCGAGGTTTTCCCCCCGTGACACGCCCCCCGTATCCCCTGCCCTCCTACCTCGTGCCCGCACTGCCCTCCTCTCTCCTCTCCCTCCTCCCACCCCGCCGTGTTCCGCACTGCCTCCCCGTAACCCCTCTGCCCCGGACCCCTGGGGTGCTGCCCACCCCGCCAACCTGCCCATTGCCCCCCGCCCAAACTCTGACACCCCCCCTCCCGCTCCCCCGCACCCCGCTCCCACCCTGCTCTCCCTCCTCCTGTGTTTTGGGTTTGTGCTGAAAAGGGCGTTGATGACGCAGGGCTGCGTTAGTTCCTGCTGAGCAGCGCTTGCACGGCGCCCGGGGCTGTTCTGCTCCTCAGCCTGCCCTGCCAGCGAGCGGGCTGGGGGTGCGTGAGGGCCTGGGAAGGGGACACAGCTGGGACAGCTGACCCCAACTGACCCAAGGGATATTCCAGACCGTATGACGTCATGAAATAAAACGCGGGGGGAGGTTGGCAGGGAGGCTGCTGCTGGGCTGCGGCTGGCTGGGCATCGGTCGGTTGGTGGCGAGCAATTGTTTTCATTTGTACCGCTTGTCTTTCCTGGGTTTTTCTCTCTGTTGTTGTTCCCCCCCCCCCCCGCCTTTTCCTTACAAGTGGAGTTTTTTCACTTTTGCCCTTCCAATTCTCTACCCCATCCCACTGAGGGGGGAGTGAGTGCGCGGTTGTGTGGTGCTGAGTTGCCAGCTGGGGTTAAACCATGACACAAGGTTAGTTGCAAGCCCTGCCTGGCTAAATACTTTAGGCTCTCCGTGTTATTCCTACCGTCTTGCTAGGCCATTCTTGTTCTTTTCCGCTGCTTTAAAGTGCCTTGTGCTCCGTAAGCAGGCTGGGAAGTATGGTTGCTGCAGAAACTGCTACACCCTGTGACTCCTTCTCAGGTTGTTAGCTTTGCCCGTTGTATGGGCTGCCGAGGTCGTCGGCTCTGCACGGGACACAGGCAGCCCGCAGAGCTTGATGCCAAGCCATTCCTTTCCCCTCGGCGCAGCAGCGGTTCTGCCGCTGCTGCACGCTTCAGTCAAACTAAGACGCCATTCTCTGAGGAGCCGGTGCAAGGAGAGCTCAGGTACGTTCTGTACTGCCGATGGCTCTTCACAGGGGAAACGTGCTCTGGTTTTAGCAGAAAAAGGTGTCGGTCACAGGCAGCCACCTATCACTGTGCACAGCTCAGCTATTTGGCAGGTGTCTGTCTTGTTCAAGTAGAGGTGCAGTCTCGATGGCAAAACAATCGGGGTTCAAGTTACAAAAGCCTTTTGACATCGGAGTGAGATGGCAGCTAGGTTTCTACCAGCACCGTACTTAGCTGTGTTGCTAGCTGAAAATGGCTTGCAGGCCAGGAGATATGCAGAGGGGTCTGAAATAAAGAAACCAAGTGTTGAAGTGATTGTTTCAAGGAGGCAAATTAGGCAGCTAAAGGAATCGATCTGCTCACCTGTCACGTTGGCAGAACAGCCCCTCCAGCCCACTAAGTGCTGCGTGTTGCAGGCAGCAAAGTGCAACTGTGACGCGTGCTGGCAGGAGCGGCAAGGAGGGCAGAGCTACGCGCCCTGTACAGAGCAAGGATGGAACCTGCCGGCTCTATGGTCATCTGCTGAGGACGCCTAATACACCAGCATGCCTCTTGGCTTTCCCTGCTTCACTTCTAATTACTTTGCACGCTGGAGGGCAGGGTGGTAAGTGACATCGTGCAGTGTCTCTCCTCCAAGTGACAAGCCCTGCGTGGCAAGCCTTGGGTGTGTGCAGGATGAGGAGAGCGGAGTCCTGATAGCACAGAGGTGAGGAAAGGTGCAAACACCGCAACACAGCCCCAGGACCACCAGTGTATCGCTCGTTTGCAGATCAGCCACTGGCACCGGGTCCCCTCAGAAGCGCGGTTTCCTGCCCCTGTCCTGCTGTCAGGGTGTTGCCCGTGTGGCCTTATGTTTTTTAAATCTCTCTCCAGCATCTGTTGAGTCGCTGCTGTCACTCCCACAACCCCGATGCCACCTGCAGACCGAGACAGCGATCCCTGGGGCTTCCTCCGGGTTAGAAAGAAACGTGTTCCACAGGTTCCCCGTGCTGCTTCTCCTCCGCGGGTAATGGGCTGGGGGGCACGGGCAGAAACAACCACGGGACTTGTAAAGCGGCCAAAGGGAAAGGACTGAAATGCTGGAGCCACCGGGTGCTTTTTTTGGTACAGAGGCGATGAATATTAGTGCCCGGGCCGCGAGTGGGAAAAGGGCAGAGAAATCTAAGCCCAGTACCGCCAGTAAGCAGTTACCATCTGTCGATGGTACGAACTGGGCGGAGAGAAGGGGAAAGGGCCGGTGAGGCGACGGTGGCACCCTGCGGGCGGAATTGGGTACTGCAGCTCTTGAGCGGCGCATGCGCAGTGGCGCGCTTTTCTTTGCTCGCTGTTGCCACCAGGCGACGGAAATTGGGTACTGCAGGTCTTGAGCCGCGCATGCGCAGTGGCGCGCTTTTCTTTGCTCGCTGCTGCCACCGAGCGACCAAAACTGGGTACTGCAGCTCGGGAGACGCGCATGCGCGTAGATGCTCTTTTCTTTGCTCGGTGCTGCCACCGAGCGACCAGAATTCGGTACTGCATATCGGGAGACGCGCATGCGCGTAGACGCTCTTTTCTTTGCTCGGTGCTGCCACCGAGCGACCAGAATTCGGTACTGCGGCTCTTGACCCGCGCATGCGCAGTGGCGCGCTTTTCTTTGCTCGCTGCTGCCACCGAGCGACCAACATCGGATACTGCGGCTCTCGGGCCGCGCATGCGCGGAGGGGCGCTTTTCTTTGCTCGCTGCTGCCACCGAGCGGCCAACATTAGGTACTGCGGCTCTCGGGCCGCGCATGCGCGGTGGCGCGCTTTTCGTTGCTCGCTGCTGCCACCGAGCGACCGAAATTGGGTACTGCAGCCCGAGAGCCGCGCATGCGCGGTGGCGCGATTTTCGTTGCTCGCTGCTGCCACCGAGCGGCCAGAATTCGGTACTGCGGCTCTTCAGCCGCGCATGCGCGGTGGCGCGATTTTTCTTTGCTCGCTGCTGCCACCAGGCGACTAAAATTCGGTACTGCGGCTCGGGAGCCGCGCATGAGCGGTGGCGCCCCCCTTCTCCGCGCTGTCCTCCGCCGGTAACGGCAATGCCGTACAGTGGTGCCTGCGGGGTGATGCCGCCGCGTTCGTCGCTTCGTCCCGGTAAGGAAATGCCGCTGCCGCCCCACGTGCGCGGTGCCGACGGGCGCTGGGCGCGCAAAGCGCAGAACTGCAGCGCCCGTGTCGCCCCCGTGCACGCGCCGCCCGACGGCTGCTCGCTGCTGCTGCCGCCCCGTGGCCGAATCGCGGTACTGCAGCGCCGGCACCGCACAGGTGCGCAGCAGCGGCGCCGCCGCCGCCGCCTTCGCGGCTGCCGCCCCGAAGCCGAAGCGTGGTACTGCAGCCCGGCGTTCGCGCGCCGGCTCTGGCCCCTCCGTGTGCCGTCCCCATCCCGGTGCATTCGTCATCCCGGGCGGCAACAGTTAGGGTGGCCTCCCCCCCCCGCCGAATTCCAGCAGCCCCAAGAGTGTTGGCGTGTTCCGGTGCTGTCCCCATCCCTGGGGCAGCTCCCCGTCCCCTGTCCCTGCGGCTGATCGCTGGGCTCTGTGTTCCCCCAATAAAACACGGGGACGGAGGGGACCCCTGGGGACAGGGAGCGGGGACCCCCAGAGAGTGGGCTGTGCTGCCGTCACTCCTTGGTGCTGGCCCTGCTTGTCCCCTGTCCCCCCAGCGGTGACGAGCTCCGGGCCACTGGCGGGGACCCTCACTGTCACCTTCCCCCCATGCCGGTTGCCACCAGCGCCGCACCCCTCCTCCCCCCCGCCACGCACGCGGGTGTGCAGGGGCACAGGCCACCCCCCGTCAGGTGGACACGCTGGGGACACCGTCTGCCCCGGGGCTGTTTGGGGTCCCCAGGGTGGGAGCGGAGCTGCAGGATGCCGGGTCCCCCCTGCCCGAGCCCTGCAGACCCAGGTGGAGCGCAGGCATCCCCCGGCCCTGTCCCCAGCCCTGTCTCCGCGTGGCCGTGGGTTCGGTGCTGCCATTGCGTGGCCAGCGGCCGGGAGGACACAGCTCCCGCCGGCTGGGGCCAGAGGAGCCCGGCAGCCTGGGGACCCCCGGGAAGGGCTGGCTGGGGTGGGGACTCGGCGCCCAGGGCACCCCAGAGACCCTACAACAAGGTGCAGCATGAACTATTTTATTACCTGTGCAGTATCCATGAGTGAGTCCCCATCGTTCCCATCCTGGTCCCCCAGTGGGTCAGGGTCCCAGCAGCCCCTGGGGGTGGCTGCAGGTGTGGGGGGTGGGATCCCTTCTCCCCGCGGAGTCCCCCACCTCCCCAGGGTCATCCCTCCTAGTCTCAACCCCCCACATGGTGTCCCCACTCTCCCGAGAAACACCTCTGTCCCCAAATGTCCCCCTACCCCACTCCCAGGGTCCCTCCCGGACCCCAGGATTCCCCCCCTGCCCCATCCTGAGGCCCCCCCCCCCCATCCCCATGGTCACCCCCAGCCCTGAGACACCCCCCGCCCCCCCCCCCCAGCAAGGCAGGTGCCTGGGGAGACACTGGGAAGAGCCGGCACTGCCATCTCGGGGTCCCGCTGGCCCTCATCCCCCCTAAAGTCTTGCACCATGCTCTGCTCCTTGGGGGGAGTGCCCACAGTCGAGGGGGTGGGGGCTCCCCTCCTCCCCAGGGAACCCCCCCAACCTGTCCAGGGCACTCTCTGCCACCTCCCCAGGGTCCAACCACCGTAACAGGGTCTGACCCTGGGATCCCGCTGGTTAAAGTCAGGTGCAAGAGAAGGTTCCTCATTACTCCTTGATTAGTTCTTAGGTGCCAGCTCGAGCTGGGTGCCGCCAGAGAGGGACCCCTATCCCGGATCGCCCTGCTTGCACACCTGCACCCGTTGCAGGAGGGTCCACGCACACCATGGGAGCCACGTGGGAACCAGAAGCGGCCTCGAGGCTGCCCAGCAGCAGTCAAAACACCCCAGTGGTTTCAGGCACCGGCTGTTTTGCTCCCGAACCCAAGAGAAAAATAACCACCACTGTCACACGAGGGTCCTGCACAACTACCACTGCCACACGAGGGTCCTGCACAATCCCCACCATCGCACATGGGTCCGCGTGCACGTGCCTGCCATTGCACGAGGGTCCCCTGCACACCAACCAATTGCGTAAGGGTCTTCCTGCACTGCACCCCCCATCGCACGGGGGTCTCCACATACCGACCCCTCGTTGCGCAGGGGTCCCTGCACAATCGCCACCGTTGCACGGGGGTCCCTGCACAGCCGCCCGGACGGCACAAGGCGCCGTGCGCATGCGCACTTCCGGGGCGGGGACTACAACTCCCGGCGTGCCCCCGCGGGCGGCCCGGTGGAACCGCGCGCTGATTGGCTGCGGTGGATATTTCAACGGGGCGCGCGGCGGGGTCTGCACCCACGCGGCGGCGGCGGCGGCGGCGGCGGCGGCGGCGGCGGCGGCGGCGGCGGCGGCGGCGGCGGCGGCGGCGGCGGCGGCGGCTGGCGGCGGCGGCGGCAGTCGTCTGAGGGGAGACCTGCAGGCTCCGGGGAGGGGGACTGGCGGAGCGCCAGGCCAGGGAGAGGCTGTGAGCACCTGGGGAGTGGGGCTGGGGGGAGGCTGCGGACCCCCGGGGTGGCCGAGGAGTGGGGCTGTGCATCCCGGAGCGGGCCGGGGAGTGGGGCTGGGGGGAGCGGTGCATTCCGGGGGGTGGGGCTGGGGGGGCTGTGTGTCCTAGATGCGCTGGGGAGTGGGGTTGTGTGCCCTAGGGAGGCTGGGGGGGGCTGCGGTCCCCCAAGGAGCTGGGGAGTGGGGCTGTGGGTCCTGGCGGGACTTGAGAGTGGGGCTTGGGGCTCGGGGCTCCCAGGGGGCTGGAAAATGGTGTGGTCGGGTGCTGTGAGCACCGGGGGTCCTGGGGCTGGGAGGGGCTGCGAGCATGGGGGGGCACAAGGGTTGCACCAGCCGCGCTGCGCGAGGCGCCGTGCGCATGCGCACTCCCGGGGCGGGGACTACAACTCCCGGCGTGCCCCGCGCGGGCGGCCCGGTGGAGCCGCGCGCTGATTGGCTGCGGAGGGTGTTTCAACGGGGCGCGCGGCGGGCTCTGTACCGAGGCGGCGGCGCAGCGTGAGTGTGAGGGGCCGCGGGCCCGGGGAGCCGAGGAGTGGGGCTGGGGGGGTGCGGTCCTGCAGGCTCCGGGGAGGGGGGCTGGGGGGGGGCTCTAGGCGGGGGAGGGGCTGTGAGCATCTGGGGAGTGGGGCTGGGGGGGTCTGTGTGCCCTAGGGGGGCCGCGCAGTGGGGCCGGGGGGGTGAAGGGGGGCGCTGTGTGCAAACAGACCCTCCCTGCGAGTCCCCACTGCTGCCCCGTGGGGACGGGGACCCCCCAGCCCTCCCTGCAGGTAGACGGGCAGCCTGTAGGCAATGAGGCCGCCCGCCCCAGCGAGGTGCTCGAGCCTGGGGGCTTCACGGGCCGAGTCGAGGGAGGAGCTGCTGGAGAGAGGGATTAGAAATGGCCTTCTGCCCCCGAAACTCCTGGAGCATTTTAAAGGGAGGGACAGGTACACCCCAGGGCCCCAAGGGGAAGACCTCGGAGCAGGGACTTGGGGTTGTTCCAGGAGCAAAAGCTGGTCCCACCCAGCTCTCCTCTGCTCCCCCGGCATCGGGATCAGACCTTTCAGCCCTGTTTCTGCCAGAAGCATCACACAAGCGCTTGCCCTCCCCGGGGGCATCTTTGGGACTTGAGAACAGGTGCAGCAGGTGGGGTTTTGGGCTCAGAAATGGGTGCTAAGTGAGCTGGTTTGGGGGCCCAAAGCAGAAGCCAGTTTGGCCGCTTGTGCGGGGGGGTGGGAGGGCATTGGGGGCCGCAGGGGAAAGCAGGGGGTGGGCAGGGTGCGTGGATCCTCCCCGGAGGTGGGGGTCTGGTCCTGCTGGACCCCGAAGTGCGGGAGGCCGGCATGCACCAGGCCAAACTCAATGTCTGCGGTGGTCTCTGGGGGGAAGAGGTGGTCTCTGCTTTTCAGACCCCGCACGCCCTCTTCGAGTCCAGCTCTTCCTTGTCGACTGCTTAGAATAGTTATTAACTAATTAATCGTACAAACTAATTAACATTTATACAATGTACAACTATGATATTTAATCCTAATAGTCAAGTTTTGACGGCGATTGATTTACGACCTTGTCAAAAGCCCAGGCTGTTGCAAATAGCTGGAGCTTGTAAGGAGAAGGAGCTGAAATCAACGGGAGCTTCAGTGCAGAGCTGGAGCTTCAATTAGCCAGAACCGTAGCAAGCAGGAGCTGGAACGAGACGGGGTGTCTGCTGTCTGGGGCATGCCTTAGCCTTAGCCAGAGGCAAAATTACCTGCAGCTGTAATGAGCGGGAGTTGCGATTCGCTGGAGTGTCTATTTGCCGGAGCATCCGTTGGCTGGACTGCACTCCCAGCACGGCTGAAGAGCAGCCGGGCGCAGGCAGGCCTGTCCCCAGCAAGGAGCTCCGAGCGGCAGGGAGGCGAGTTGTCCTTCTGCCAGCGGGGAGCCCGGGCTCCTCCCTTGGGGATTAAATCCACGCCACGCGTGGATCCGCTCTCTTTGCATGGAGGGTCTCTCCCCGTCCCGTTCCCGAGGGCTGAAGTGAGGTGGGGGTCCCCCGGCTCTCCCCGGGGGGCAGGTGGCAGCACGAGGCGGCACTGTCTCCCCGGTACCCAGCAAAGGGGAGCGAAACCGGCCGGAGCTCCTGGGGTGCACAGCTCGGCCCCGCACGGCAGAATCCTTCCCTGGGTTTTCACCGTTGGCTGGGTGTGACAAACAGGTTCATTCTGTGCCTCCTCTTTTCCCAGGGTCACCTTCTGTGTCACGTGAAGAAAATCCTGCGTGGTTGATGCCGCTTGCTGCTCAGGTAGTGGCACGTGTGGGGCCGGGGGAGCCGGGAGAAACATTGGCGAGTTCAAGGACGCTGCAGCTGCTCCACGTCAAACCCAGGGAAAAGGCAAATTTGCTGCCAGTACAGAAAAGCTGATGAACAGTTGCCGTTAACAGAGCGTGCCTCGTTCCTGAATCGGTCCCTGGGTAGTTACGAATGTTTTCCTTTCAGGTAAAAGAATGAGCTTTCATCTACGATAAATTAAGAGCTGCCTGTTACCTTCTTTAGGGTCAAGTGTTTCTCTTCTGTTTGTTCATACTGATTTTATGGGCAGGTTGGAAATAGCCTTTTATTTTCACATGCGTAACTCAATTTTTAGTAATATGTGGTGTCAGTATAGTTAATTTTTGAGCACCTAGGTACCACTAGAAATGTAATGAATGAAACACGACGGAAACTGATATTTAAACTTGATTTTTACTTGATTTTTTTTTTTTCATTAGTGTTGATGGCATGTTGTCCTGTGGCTCAATTCTGTTCAGTGGAGTCTTCAATCTAGGACTTTTAAGGAAAAAAGTTTGCCCTTCCAAAAAAGGGCTAGTCATTCATAGGATCGAGGTATAGACTTGGAGAGTCGCCTAAGTACGTGATCAGAATTAAAGCCAAATGTCGCTTAATGTTGCTTGCTGTTGGTCTTCACTTTCATGAATTTGCCCGCTGCTCCGTCATGGTTGGGAGCTCTGAATCTGAATTTTTTTCACTCCCTAACACATTTTTCTCCCCAAGGAGAGGCTACGTTTAAAAGTTAATTGGTTTCCTCACAAATGCATCGGTCAATAAAATTGAGTTATGATTCTTAAAACCACAAAAATGACACCAGTCTTACAGATCTGGACTATTTCTGAACACGTATTCATCACATGCAGATGTCATCGGGATACAGATCATCTGCACTTCATGCTCTGACAAGACAATAGGCTGAGACAGGGATGAGCTCCAAAAGAAAAAAAAGGTACAACGTCAAGGTTTTGTTTTGTTGTTGGTTTTTGTGGGTTTTTTGTGTTTGTGTTGGTTTTTTTTTTTTTTAAGAGTGCGATGTTGACCGGTGGCAGCCTGCAGAGCTCTCTTGCTGCCTGACCTCTCCTTTTCTTCTCTGTCACTCCTCTTTCATGGCTGTAATTTTCACTCGGGTAGTTTTAGAAGAGCGATTTAGTTACTTGCCTGTGTAAATGTGCTGGTAATACCTGGAAGGTAAATGCTTGAACCAGTAGCGAATAACTTGGCTACAAGTAGAATTTCTGAAGGAAGAACAACAACAACAGAAAGCAAGTAGCGAGTTACCACAAATTTGTGTGTGTCAAACACATCAAAGTTTTATTGCCAAACATTGTTTGGCAATGTGTTCCAAATGGCTAGTTTTGGTAAACATAAATTTTCAGGAAGTTCAGGGTTGTGTGTGGAAAAACGTGCCCCTCTGTCTAGGTGTCCTGCTACGTAAATAGCATCAGTCAGTAGCACATCCAGTGGCAGGGCTGTTGTTCCCTGCTCTCGATATTGCCGTAGTAGTGTTGTGGTATTTCGACCCAAGAGGCAGGTTTAGGAATGGAAGGAGAATGCCTGTGTTCTGTAAGGGCTACAAATGCCGACCCTTTCCTCTGCCTGCTGCTTTCCTGTGCGCGAGATGAAACTGTATTGTTTTTCTCCCTTGTTCCCGGTCGAAATATTTCTGAAGCTGTCGCTGCTGTGGGTTTGCAATTTGCGTTACTGCATTTTTGTAGAGTTCTAGTTACGGATCATTTCTACCGTGGCAAAGTGTCAAGATACGGTTTTCAGTTTAAAGGTTCAGAAGCTGCATTCGCTGAAATCGGCGTAGGTGAAACGGATTGTTGTGGTTTAACCTGGCAGGCAGCTAGACACCACACAGCTGCTCGCTCACTCCCCCTGCCCCCAAAGGGGGATGGGGGAGAGAATCGGAAAAAAAAGTGAAGTTCGTGGGGTGAGGTAAAGACAGTTTAATAGGACAGAAAAGGAAGGGGAAACAATCATAATGATAAAAGAATATACAAAATAAGCGACGCACAATGCGATTGCTCACCGCCCGCCGACTGATGCCCAGCCGGTCCCCGAGCGGCGGTCGCCGCCCCCCGGCCAACTCCCCCAGCTTATATACTGAGCGCGATGTCATATGGTATGGAATATCCCTTTGGCCGGTTTGGGTCAGCTGTCCTGGCTAAGGTCCCTCCCAGCTTCTTGCTGGCAGGGCATGAGAAGCTGAAAAGTCCTTGACTAGCGTAAGCGCTACTTTGCAACAACTAAAACATCAGCGTGTCATCCACGTTTTTCTCGTACTAAATCTAAACCACAGCGCTATACCAGATACCAGGAAGAAAATTAACTCTATCCCAGCCAAAACCAGGACACCGGTCTTGCGCATGATCCCGCTGTGCTCGCAGGGGTGCTCAGTGGCTCCTCATCAAAACAGCGAGGTGCGTGTGGACGTCCGTAGGGTTGCGCTCGGGGTCTGAGAGCGTTATGTATTTTTGCTATTGGAAGACGGAATAGAGCGTGTGCCTGTTAAATCTAATGACGGTCGAAGGTTGGGAGGGACCCTGAGCAGGTTTGGTGGCACAACTGCAGTTTTCAAAGATCTTGACCGTTTGGAGAAACGGCCTGGAAAAAAGGATTCCTCTTTTGCAGCGAGTTCACAAGGACAGATGGGTTGCTGTACTCTTTAACAAAAATACTCAACTTGGGACGTATAGGGTGAGGAAATCGCGGCTATACTTAGGCTTGAGAAAATGTACGTAGGTATCTGTGTCTGTCACCTGCGTGTCTCTAGGAAAGTGAGTTCTAGCAAAACTAAAGCTGCCAACGAGCCAAAAAAAAGGCACGGTTGTCTAAAACATGCAGAAGCTCTAGTGGCCTGTCTCAACAACTGTACCAAAGATGATGCAAAATAGTTTTTCCTCCACTCAGTTGTAGTCTTCACAGAAAAGGAAGCTTTGTGCTAAACCCTGGGTTTTTTTTTCTTTCCTCTCAGCAGAATGTCAACTGCCGTGAAAGTACGAGGCAGATGGAAAGGATCCATAGTGGTCTGCAAGTACGAGGTACGTCTGTGATACGTGTCTGCATTTTTCCTAAGGTGCTTGTAGTATGGACTTTACAGTTAACACTAAGAATGTGGCAACTCTCCTTCTATATTTTTTTTTTTAATGTGAAATATTTTAACACAAATACTAAAAATAAAGAAGGTCTGTTCTGGAGCATGGTACGCCTATGCAAAGCTTGCTTCCCTCCGTCTATTTTCTCTTCCTGAAAGCACGGTCTTCTGTTTCTGTGTGCTTACTATTAAAGGGTGCTGTGAAAGTAATGTTGGACTAGAAGAGGAAAGGAACTGTTTGTAGGAGTTCGGATGTTCAGGAGAAACAGACTTTGTTTTCACGATAAAAGCTTTATGCTTTTTCGGTCAGTAGGTGTTTAAGATACCTTACAGTAGTACTCGAAAACCTTACTGAGATACTAGCATCTGTGCTAAAAGCAATCAAGGTCAAAGAAGAGACGTGGACAAAACGGGACAAATCGGCGTCGCTTCGGTGTGTTTTCCAGGCTTCCCCAAGAAGCGTTAGCAGCCTCGTAACTAGCGACAGCGAGTTCTGATGTGGTTTTGGTGAGTTACTGCTTCTATAATGTCCTTTTTCCTTAACCTACAGTGTGTAATTGACTTCAGTTGGAAAGAGATTTTCCAGAATGGAAATCTTTCTCATTCAAAGGAGTTGCCTTTTATGAACGTCCCATCAGAATGCATCTTCAGAGATGACGTACTTGGCAGAAGTCATCCGCAACGAGACTTTTCACTCTCTCTGGAAAAAAACAAGGTAGTAAGTCGATTTCCTTCCAAAGACCTAAGCGCAGCACGTCTTCCAACAGTCGATGTATCGCTGATCTTTGGTTCTCAGGTGTAACAGTCGAGATATCATAAAAACGCGTTCCTCTGCATGCTTGGGTACAGCCAAAAGCATTAGCAAATCTGACAATCCCTTTTGGTAGCCTTATGTATTGCAGCACTGGGGATTTGATATTCCCCACCGCCTGCTCCCCCCCCTCTCCGCCCCTCCCCCCCCCCCCCCCAAATAGTAAAACCATATGGGAGATCTCTTATCTCACTGATTTTTCTATCATAAATGAATTTTAAAAAAGAAAGTTAAAATTGTATAATTTACAAACTGACTTGCATTGTTTAAACTGCAACTGCCAGATAGCTGTAGCATATAATATATTAGGTGTACGTAAGCAGTTAGGTGGTTGTTCTAAATGTTTAAAAAGAGAGGCAACTGAACGTTACGGGTTTTTTTTTTCCCCAATCTTTTGACAGAGTGCTCTGAAGTACTTTATTTCTGTCTCGCTTTCAATGGCGCGTTTCCCCGGCAGTTCGGTAGCATCAGTCTCGGCGCAGCTGGCCAGGCGTCCCTCCTAGTCATGTAACACACGCAAAACCCCTAGTCAAATGATAGCTGTGTATTTTGGAGGTAGATAATTTAACGGTATGAATTCACAGCTATGCAATTTAAATTAATGCAAAAGGAAAATCAAATATTTTTATAGTATAAGTATTCTTCTTGTACGTGTACAAACGTACGCACACCTTTTTAGCATAAAATGAATTGCTGAGATTTGTTCTTTCTTTTTCATTTTACTCTTCAAAGTTTTACACTTCACTTTCAGCTTTATTGACCAAGCAAGCAAGATGCGCAGCAGCAGCAGCAGCGCCAGGGCTGGAGCTGTGGCGGCGGATCCGTGAGCGTAGATGCTGTTTACGGTGCGCCCTTGTCCTGCAGCCTCACGGGGTTATCTCCCTGCAGCGGTGCTGTAAGGAAGGGACGAGGCGTTTTCCAACACCAGCAAGAGCGTTTACTTCTCTGCGAAGAACGTGTTCAAAAATCGTGTCAATTATTTAATTATGCTGATTTTAAGCGTTCGAATCGCTCTAGCTTTTAAAGGACATGTTGTATTTCGAGCTGACCTGTTTGCCTAGCATCCTCCTTTAGCTCAACTACTACCCTATCCCTTATCCTGACTGAATTCCTCTGCTTCCTTTGGTGCTATTTTTTTAATGTGCTGAAATGTCATTTGGGATTTTTGTTTTTCAGATGTCTCGCTGTAAGCGTCCCGTGGTGCTCAAGAGAGACCCCCAGCCCAGGTTTGCCTGCCGGTCGTTAGGCGTGCTGAGGGTAAGGAGCCAGCTGCCAGCCTGCGGGATGGGGGCTGGGGTGGGGGGGGGGCTGCAACCGTTTGGGGGGGGCCGCCCCTCCTTTATTTTTCTAGCAGAGCCCCCCTTTTTGGCGGGGGTGCGTGTGTACATACGTAAATGGCATTATTAAAGTAACGAGCTGCCGGTTGGGGCCGTTTCCCTCATTTTGTGCCTTTTTTGGGGCTAAAAAAAAAGGGGGGCTTGGGGGGCCTGGGGGGGTGATGATGTCATTTGGGGCACCCCAACATCACCGGGGGGGTGATGATGCTGTGGAGGAGCAGGTGAGTGGGGAATGGGGGGTCACGGGGGGGGTCCCCCCCCCAAAGGGGGTCACAGCCCAAAAATGCCTGAAAACTCACGGGGGGGTGGGGGGGTGGGGTTGTTCAAAAATTTTTAAAAACTGTAAATATATGTGTGAGGCCTTGAAATAGAGAAAAATCTCTCGTTGTTATATATACTGAAAAATAATATTCATTTATATGTACAAAAGGATTTCAAAATAAGAGCCTGTATCTGCCATATTATATAAAGGATTTTAGAGTATGAAAAAATTCGAAAGACATATATAGGGTTTTAAAATACAAAAATAACTCATGTATATATAAATTAAAAAATAAAGGACTTTAAAATGCAAAAAAGATGATATATTTTATATATGAAGGAATTTAAAGTAGAAAAAAGTCTGAATAGATATAGCTATCTACGCTTACGTGTTACATAGAGAGTCTAAATAGATATTATATGTAATCTAAGAGATGATATATAAGTGTAAATAGATATCTAAGTCTAAAATCTAAGTCTATAAAGATATAGGTGTACATATATGTAAGTGTAAATAGAGAAATGTCTATAAAGACATTTAAGTGTCAAAATATGTAAGTCAACTGATATATAGTCTGAACAGGTATTATATATAATAAGTGGGAAATAGGGGGGTATAAGTGAAACATAAATATATTCACTAAATATATATATATGTATGTGTAAATACATGAAGTGTAAATGTCTATGATAGATAAGGTTTTTAAAATGCAAAGAAACCCTGTTTATAGAAAGGATTTAAAAACTCTTCACCCCCCCACCCCCCCCCGGAAATACCTCTCTGTTGAAGATATAAAAGCGATTTCAAAAGCTGCCTCTTCCCTGTTCTCCTTTTCCGCCTTTTCCCATCCTCATTTGGGGCCAGTTCCCCCAACAGGGACTTTTCGCACAGAGAGCGGGACCTGCCGCCATGGCATAAAAATACCACAAAACCCCTGATTCAGGGCCTGCAAGGGGTGAAAAAAAAAACCTGCAATTTTGGGGGAAAAATACCCAACTTGCAGCTCCCGGGAAAGCCAAATCCACCTGGATTTGTACAGCCGGAAAGCAGAAAAACGCCCATTTTCATGCACAAAACCAAAAGCAAAAATCACCAATTTTTGTTGTGAAAAAGCATTGAAAAACCTCCAAATTGAATATTTTGGAAAAGGAGAAAACCCCAATTTTTATATTATAGAAAAGCAAAAAACCGCCCAATTTGGGGAAAATTTGGGGTGAAACACCAGCCATTTGAGGGGCATCGCTCGTGGTTATCCAGTGCGGGTTATCCAGTGCGGGTCAGTTATCGGGAATGGATTATCTGTTGCGGATTATCCCAGGTGAGTTATCTGCTGTGGATGGTCCCGGGCGGACGCCCTGGCGTAGGTCACCCCCACGCACGTCCCCCCACGCATGTCTCTACCCACACACGCCCCTCCCAGTGTCCGCCCCGCCTTTCCCGTGCGAGGTTTTCCCCCCGTGCGAGGTTTTCCCCCCGTGACACGCCCCCCGTATCCCCTGCCCTCCTACCTCGTGCCCGCACTGCCCTCCTCTCTCCTCTCCCTCCTCCCACCCCGCCGTGTTCCGCACTGCCTCCCCGTAACCCCTCTGCCCCGGACCCCTGGGGTGCTGCCCACCCCGCCAACCTGCCCATTGCCCCCCGCCCAAACTCTGACACCCCCCCTCCCGCTCCCCCGCACCCCGCTCCCACCCTGCTCTCCCTCCTCCTGTGTTTTGGGTTTGTGCTGAAAAGGGCGTTGATGACGCAGGGCTGCGTTAGTTCCTGCTGAGCAGCGCTTGCACGGCGCCCGGGGCTGTTCTGCTCCTCAGCCTGCCCTGCCAGCGAGCGGGCTGGGGGTGCGTGAGGGCCTGGGAAGGGGACACAGCTGGGACAGCTGACCCCAACTGACCCAAGGGATATTCCAGACCGTATGACGTCATGAAATAAAACGCGGGGGGAGGTTGGCAGGGAGGCCGCTGCTGGGCTGCGGCTGGCTGGGCATCGGTCGGTTGGTGGCGAGCAATTGTTTTCATTTGTACCGCTTGTCTTTCCTGGGTTTTTCTCTCTGTTGTTGTTCCCCCCCCCCCCCGCCTTTTCCTTACAAGTGGAGTTTTTTCACTTTTGCCCTTCCAATTCTCTACCCCATCCCACTGAGGGGGGAGTGAGTGCGCGGTTGTGTGGTGCTGAGTTGCCAGCTGGGGTTAAACCATGACACAAGGTTAGTTGCAAGCCCTGCCTGGCTAAATACTTTAGGCTCTCCGTGTTATTCCTACCGTCTTGCTAGGCCATTCTTGTTCTTTTCCGCTGCTTTAAAGTGCCTTGTGCTCCGTAAGCAGGCTGGGAAGTATGGTTGCTGCAGAAACTGCTACACCCTGTGACTCCTTCTCAGGTTGTTAGCTTTGCCCGTTGTATGGGCTGCCGAGGTCGTCGGCTCTGCACGGGACACAGGCAGCCCGCAGAGCTTGACGCCAAGCCATTCCTTTCCCCTCGGCGCAGCAGCGGTTCTGCCGCTGCTGCACGCTTCAGTCAAACTAAGACGCCGTTCTCTGAGGAGCCGGTGCAAGGAGAGCTCAGGTACGTTCTGTACTGCCGATGGCTCTTCACAGGGGAAACGTGCTCTGGTTTTAGCAGAAAAAGGTGTCGGTCACAGGCAGCCACCTATCACTGTGCACAGCTCAGCTATTTGGCAGGTGCCTGTCTTGTTCAAGTAGAGGTGCAGTCTCGATGGCAAAACAATCGGGGTTCAAGTTACAAAAGCCTTTTGACATCGGAGTGAGATGGCAGCTAGGTTTCTACCAGCACCGTACTTAGCTGTGTTGCTAGCTGAAAATGGCTTGCAGGCCAGGAGATATGCAGAGGGGTCTGAAATAAAGAAACCAAGTGTTGAAGTGATTGTTTCAAGGAGGCAAATTAGGCAGCTAAAGGAATCGATCTGCTCACCTGTCACGTTGGCAGAACAGCCCCTCCAGCCCACTAAGTGCTGCGTGTTGCAGGCAGCAAAGTGCAACTGTGACGCGTGCTGGCAGGAGCGGCAAGGAGGGCAGAGCTACGCGCCCTGTACAGAGCAAGGATGGAACCTGCCGGCTCTATGGTCATCTGCTGAGGACGCCTAATACACCAGCATGCCTCTTGGCTTTCCCTGCTTCACTTCTAATTACTTTGCACGCTGGAGGGCAGGGTGGTAAGTGACATCGTGCAGTGTCTCTCCTCCAAGTGACAAGCCCTGCGTGGCAAGCCTTGGGTGTGTGCAGGATGAGGAGAGCGGAGTCCTGATAGCACAGAGGTGAGGAAAGGTGCAAACACCGCAACACAGCCCCAGGACCACCAGTGTATCGCTCGTTTGCAGATCAGCCACTGGCACCGGGTCCCCTCAGAAGCGCGGTTTCCTGCCCCTGTCCTGCTGTCAGGGTGTTGCCCGTGTGGCCTTATGTTTTTTAAATCTCTCTCCAGCATCTGTTGAGTCGCTGCTGTCACTCCCACAACCCCGATGCCACCTGCAGACCGAGACAGCGATCCCTGGGGCTTCCTCCGGGTTAGAAAGAAACGTGTTCCACAGGTTCCCCGTGCTGCTTCTCCTCCGCGGGTAATGGGCTGGGGGGCACGGGCAGAAACAACCACGGGACTTGTAAAGCGGCCAAAGGGAAAGGACTGAAATGCTGGAGCCACCGGGTGCTTTTTTTGGTACAGAGGCGATGAATATTAGTGCCCGGGCCGCGAGTGGGAAAAGGGCAGAGAAATCTAAGCCCAGTACCGCCAGTAAGCAGTTACCATCTGTCGATGGTACGAACTGGGCGGAGAGAAGGGGAAAGGGCCGGTGAGGCGACGGTGGCACCCTGCGGGCGGAATTGGGTACTGCAGCTCTTGAGCGGCGCATGCGCAGTGGCGCGCTTTTCTTTGCTCGCTGTTGCCACCAGGCGACGGAAATTGGGTACTGCAGGTCTTGAGCCGCGCATGCGCAGTGGCGCGCTTTTCTTTGCTCGCTGCTGCCACCGAGCGACCAAAACTGGGTACTGCAGCTCGGGAGACGCGCATGCGCGTAGATGCTCTTTTCTTTGCTCGGTGCTGCCACCGAGCGACCAGAATTCGGTACTGCATATCGGGAGACGCGCATGCGCGTAGACGCTCTTTTCTTTGCTCGGTGCTGCCACCGAGCGACCAGAATTCGGTACTGCGGCTCTTGACCCGCGCATGCGCAGTGGCGCGCTTTTCTTTGCTCGCTGCTGCCACCGAGCGACCAACATCGGATACTGCGGCTCTCGGGCCGCGCATGCGCGGAGGGGCGCTTTTCTTTGCTCGCTGCTGCCACCGAGCGGCCAACATTAGGTACTGCGGCTCTCGGGCCGCGCATGCGCGGTGGCGCGCTTTTCGTTGCTCGCTGCTGCCACCGAGCGACCGAAATTGGGTACTGCAGCCCGAGAGCCGCGCATGCGCGGTGGCGCGATTTTCGTTGCTCGCTGCTGCCACCGAGCGGCCAGAATTCGGTACTGCGGCTCTTCAGCCGCGCATGCGCGGTGGCGCGATTTTTCTTTGCTCGCTGCTGCCACCAGGCGACTAAAATTCGGTACTGCGGCTCGGGAGCCGCGCATGAGCGGTGGCGCCCCCCTTCTCCGCGCTGTCCTCCGCCGGTAACGGCAATGCCGTACAGTGGTGCCTGCGGGGTGATGCCGCCGCGTTCGTCGCTTCGTCCCGGTAAGGAAATGCCGCTGCCGCCCCACGTGCGCGGTGCCGACGGGCGCTGGGCGCGCAAAGCGCAGAACTGCAGCGCCCGTGTCGCCCCCGTGCACGCGCCGCCCGACGGCTGCTCGCTGCTGCTGCCGCCCCGTGGCCGAATCGCGGTACTGCAGCGCCGGCACCGCACAGGTGCGCAGCAGCGGCGCCGCCGCCGCCGCCTTCGCGGCTGCCGCCCCGAAGCCGAAGCGTGGTACTGCAGCCCGGCGTTCGCGCGCCGGCTCTGGCCCCTCCGTGTGCCGTCCCCATCCCGGTGCATTCGTCATCCCGGGCGGCAACAGTTAGGGTGGCCTCCCCCCCCCGCCGAATTCCAGCAGCCCCAAGAGTGTTGGCGTGTTCCGGTGCTGTCCCCATCCCTGGGGCAGCTCCCCGTCCCCTGTCCCTGCGGCTGATCGCTGGGCTCTGTGTTCCCCCAATAAAACACGGGGACGGAGGGGACCCCTGGGGACAGGGAGCGGGGACCCCCAGAGAGTGGGCTGTGCTGCCGTCACTCCTTGGTGCTGGCCCTGCTTGTCCCCTGTCCCCCCAGCGGTGACGAGCTCCGGGCCACTGGCGGGGACCCTCACTGTCACCTTCCCCCCATGCCGGTTGCCACCAGCGCCGCACCCCTCCTCCCCCCCGCCACGCACGCGGGTGTGCAGGGGCACAGGCCACCCCCCGTCAGGTGGACACGCTGGGGACACCGTCTGCCCCGGGGCTGTTTGGGGTCCCCAGGGTGGGAGCGGAGCTGCAGGATGCCGGGTCCCCCCTGCCCGAGCCCTGCAGACCCAGGTGGAGCGCAGGCATCCCCCGGCCCTGTCCCCAGCCCTGTCTCCGCGTGGCCGTGGGTTCGGTGCTGCCATTGCGTGGCCAGCGGCCGGGAGGACACAGCTCCCGCCGGCTGGGGCCAGAGGAGCCCGGCAGCCTGGGGACCCCCGGGAAGGGCTGGCTGGGGTGGGGACTCGGCGCCCAGGGCACCCCAGAGACCCTACAACAAGGTGCAGCATGAACTATTTTATTACCTGTGCAGTATCCATGAGTGAGTCCCCATCGTTCCCATCCTGGTCCCCCAGTGGGTCAGGGTCCCAGCAGCCCCTGGGGGTGGCTGCAGGTGTGGGGGGTGGGATCCCTTCTCCCCGCGGAGTCCCCCACCTCCCCAGGGTCATCCCTCCTAGTCTCAACCCCCCACATGGTGTCCCCACTCTCCCGAGAAACACCTCTGTCCCCAAATGTCCCCCTACCCCACTCCCAGGGTCCCTCCCGGACCCCAGGATTCCCCCCCTGCCCCATCCTGAGGCCCCCCCCCCCCATCCCCATGGTCACCCCCAGCCCTGAGACACCCCCCGCCCCCCCCCCCCAGCAAGGCAGGTGCCTGGGGAGACACTGGGAAGAGCCGGCACTGCCATCTCGGGGTCCCGCTGGCCCTCATCCCCCCTAAAGTCTTGCACCATGCTCTGCTCCTTGGGGGGAGTGCCCACAGTCGAGGGGGTGGGGGCTCCCCTCCTCCCCAGGGAACCCCCCCAACCTGTCCAGGGCACTCTCTGCCACCTCCCCAGGGTCCAACCACCGTAACAGGGTCTGACCCTGGGATCCCGCTGGTTAAAGTCAGGTGCAAGAGAAGGTTCCTCATTACTCCTTGATTAGTTCTTAGGTGCCAGCTCGAGCTGGGTGCCGCCAGAGAGGGACCCCTATCCCGGATCGCCCTGCTTGCACACCTGCACCCGTTGCAGGAGGGTCCACGCACACCATGGGAGCCACGTGGGAACCAGAAGCGGCCTCGAGGCTGCCCAGCAGCAGTCAAAACACCCCAGTGGTTTCAGGCACCGGCTGTTTTGCTCCCGAACCCAAGAGAAAAATAACCACCACTGTCACACGAGGGTCCTGCACAACTACCACTGCCACACGAGGGTCCTGCACAATCCCCACCATCGCACATGGGTCCGCGTGCACGTGCCTGCCATTGCACGAGGGTCCCCTGCACACCAACCAATTGCGTAAGGGTCTTCCTGCACTGCACCCCCCATCGCACGGGGGTCTCCACATACCGACCCCTCGTTGCGCAGGGGTCCCTGCACAATCGCCACCGTTGCACGGGGGTCCCTGCACAGCCGCCCGGACGGCACAAGGCGCCGTGCGCATGCGCACTTCCGGGGCGGGGACTACAACTCCCGGCGTGCCCCCGCGGGCGGCCCGGTGGAACCGCGCGCTGATTGGCTGCGGTGGATATTTCAACGGGGCGCGCGGCGGGGTCTGCACCCACGCGGCGGCGGCGGCGGCGGCGGCGGCGGCGGCGGCGGCGGCGGCGGCGGCGGCGGCGGCGGCGGCGGCGGCGGCGGCGGCGGCGGCGGCTGGCGGCGGCAGTCGTCTGAGGGGAGACCTGCAGGCTCCGGGGAGGGGGACTGGCGGAGCGCCAGGCCAGGGAGAGGCTGTGAGCACCTGGGGAGTGGGGCTGGGGGGAGGCTGCGGACCCCCGGGGTGGCCGAGGAGTGGGGCTGTGCATCCCGGAGCGGGCCGGGGAGTGGGGCTGGGGGGAGCGGTGCATTCCGGGGGGTGGGGCTGGGGGGGCTGTGTGTCCTAGATGCGCTGGGGAGTGGGGTTGTGTGCCCTAGGGAGGCTGGGGGGGGCTGCGGTCCCCCAAGGAGCTGGGGAGTGGGGCTGTGGGTCCTGGCGGGACTTGAGAGTGGGGCTTGGGGCTCGGGGCTCCCAGGGGGCTGGAAAATGGTGTGGTCGGGTGCTGTGAGCACCGGGGGTCCTGGGGCTGGGAGGGGCTGCGAGCATGGGGGGGCACAAGGGTTGCACCAGCCGCGCTGCGCGAGGCGCCGTGCGCATGCGCACTCCCGGGGCGGGGACTACAACTCCCGGCGTGCCCCGCGCGGGCGGCCCGGTGGAGCCGCGCGCTGATTGGCTGCGGAGGGTGTTTCAACGGGGCGCGCGGCGGGCTCTGTACCGAGGCGGCGGCGCAGCGTGAGTGTGAGGGGCCGCGGGCCCGGGGAGCCGAGGAGTGGGGCTGGGGGGGTGCGGTCCTGCAGGCTCCGGGGAGGGGGGCTGGGGGGGGGCTCTAGGCGGGGGAGGGGCTGTGAGCATCTGTGGAGTGGGGCTGGGGGGGTCTGTGTGCCCTAGGGGGGCCGCGCAGTGGGGCCGGGGGGGTGAAGGGGGGCGCTGTGTGCAAACAGACCCTCCCTGCGAGTCCCCACTGCTGCCCCGTGGGGACGGGGACCCCCCAGCCCTCCCTGCAGGTAGACGGGCAGCCTGTAGGCAATGAGGCCGCCCGCCCCAGCGAGGTGCTCGAGCCTGGGGGCTTCACGGGCCGAGTCGAGGGAGGAGCTGCTGGAGAGAGGGATTAGAAATGGCCTTCTGCCCCCGAAACTCCTGGAGCATTTTAAAGGGAGGGACAGGTACACCCCAGGGCCCCAAGGGGAAGACCTCGGAGCAGGGACTTGGGGTTGTTCCAGGAGCAAAAGCTGGTCCCACCCAGCTCTCCTCTGCTCCCCCGGCATCGGGATCAGACCTTTCAGCCCTGTTTCTGCCAGAAGCATCACACAAGCGCTTGCCCTCCCCGGGGGCATCTTTGGGACTTGAGAACAGGTGCAGCAGGTGGGGTTTTGGGCTCAGAAATGGGTGCTAAGTGAGCTGGTTTGGGGGCCCAAAGCAGAAGCCAGTTTGGCCGCTTGTGCGGGGGGGTGGGAGGGCATTGGGGGCCGCAGGGGAAAGCAGGGGGTGGGCAGGGTGCGTGGATCCTCCCCGGAGGTGGGGGTCTGGTCCTGCTGGACCCCGAAGTGCGGGAGGCCGGCATGCACCAGGCCAAACTCAATGTCTGCGGTGGTCTCTGGGGGGAAGAGGTGGTCTCTGCTTTTCAGACCCCGCACGCCCTCTTCGAGTCCAGCTCTTCCTTGTCGACTGCTTAGAATAGTTATTAACTAATTAATCGTACAAACTAATTAACATTTATACAATGTACAACTATGATATTTAATCCTAATAGTCAAGTTTTGACGGCGATTGATTTACGACCTTGTCAAAAGCCCAGGCTGTTGCAAATAGCTGGAGCTTGTAAGGAGAAGGAGCTGAAATCAACGGGAGCTTCAGTGCAGAGCTGGAGCTTCAATTAGCCAGAACCGTAGCAAGCAGGAGCTGGAACGAGACGGGGTGTCTGCTGTCTGGGGCATGCCTTAGCCTTAGCCAGAGGCAAAATTACCTGCAGCTGTAATGAGCGGGAGTTGCGATTCGCTGGAGTGTCTATTTGCCGGAGCATCCGTTGGCTGGACTGCACTCCCAGCACGGCTGAAGAGCAGCCGGGCGCAGGCAGGCCTGTCCCCAGCAAGGAGCTCCGAGCGGCAGGGAGGCGAGTTGTCCTTCTGCCAGCGGGGAGCCCGGGCTCCTCCCTTGGGGATTAAATCCACGCCACGCGTGGATCCGCTCTCTTTGCATGGAGGGTCTCTCCCCGTCCCGTTCCCGAGGGCTGAAGTGAGGTGGGGGTCCCCCGGCTCTCCCCGGGGGGCAGGCGGCAGCACGAGGCGGCACTGTCTCCCCGGTACCCAGCAAAGGGGAGCGAAACCGGCCGGAGCTCCTGGGGTGCACAGCTCGGCCCCGCACGGCAGAATCCTTCCCTGGGTTTTCACCGTTGGCTGGGTGTGACAAACAGGTTCATTCTGTGCCTCCTCTTTTCCCAGGGTCACCTTCTGTGTCACGTGAAGAAAATCCTGCGTGGTTGATGCCGCTTGCTGCTCAGGTAGTGGCACGTGTGGGGCCGGGGGAGCCGGGAGAAACATTGGCGAGTTCAAGGACGCTGCAGCTGCTCCACGTCAAACCCAGGGAAAAGGCAAATTTGCTGCCAGTACAGAAAAGCTGATGAACAGTTGCCGTTAACAGAGCGTGCCTCGTTCCTGAATCGGTCCCTGGGTAGTTACGAATGTTTTCCTTTCAGGTAAAAGAATGAGCTTTCATCTACGATAAATTAAGAGCTGCCTGTTACCTTCTTTAGGGTCAAGTGTTTCTCTTCTGTTTGTTCATACTGATTTTATGGGCAGGTTGGAAATAGCCTTTTATTTTCACATGCGTAACTCAATTTTTAGTAATATGTGGTGTCAGTATAGTTAATTTTTGAGCACCTAGGTACCACTAGAAATGTAATGAATGAAACACGACGGAAACTGATATTTAAACTTGATTTTTACTTGATTTTTTTTTTTTCATTAGTGTTGATGGCATGTTGTCCTGTGGCTCAATTCTGTTCAGTGGAGTCTTCAATCTAGGACTTTTAAGGAAAAAAGTTTGCCCTTCCAAAAAAGGGCTAGTCATTCATAGGATCGAGGTATAGACTTGGAGAGTCGCCTAAGTACGTGATCAGAATTAAAGCCAAATGTCGCTTAATGTTGCTTGCTGTTGGTCTTCACTTTCATGAATTTGCCCGCTGCTCCGTCATGGTTGGGAGCTCTGAATCTGAATTTTTTTCACTCCCTAACACATTTTTCTCCCCAAGGAGAGGCTACGTTTAAAAGTTAATTGGTTTCCTCACAAATGCATCGGTCAATAAAATTGAGTTATGATTCTTAAAACCACAAAAATGACACCAGTCTTACAGATCTGGACTATTTCTGAACACGTATTCATCACATGCAGATGTCATCGGGATACAGATCATCTGCACTTCATGCTCTGACAAGACAATAGGCTGAGACAGGGATGAGCTCCAAAAGAAAAAAAAGGTACAACGTCAAGGTTTTGTTTTGTTGTTGGTTTTTGTGGGTTTTTTGTGTTTGTGTTGGTTTTTTTTTTTTTTTAAGAGTGCGATGTTGACCGGTGGCAGCCTGCAGAGCTCTCTTGCTGCCTGACCTCTCCTTTTCTTCTCTGTCACTCCTCTTTCATGGCTGTAATTTTCACTCGGGTAGTTTTAGAAGAGCGATTTAGTTACTTGCCTGTGTAAATGTGCTGGTAATACCTGGAAGGTAAATGCTTGAACCAGTAGCGAATAACTTGGCTACAAGTAGAATTTCTGAAGGAAGAACAACAACAACAGAAAGCAAGTAGCGAGTTACCACAAATTTGTGTGTGTCAAACACATCAAAGTTTTATTGCCAAACATTGTTTGGCAATGTGTTCCAAATGGCTAGTTTTGGTAAACATAAATTTTCAGGAAGTTCAGGGTTGTGTGTGGAAAAACGTGCCCCTCTGTCTAGGTGTCCTGCTACGTAAATAGCATCAGTCAGTAGCACATCCAGTGGCAGGGCTGTTGTTCCCTGCTCTCGATATTGCCGTAGTAGTGTTGTGGTATTTCGACCCAAGAGGCAGGTTTAGGAATGGAAGGAGAATGCCTGTGTTCTGTAAGGGCTACAAATGCCGACCCTTTCCTCTGCCTGCTGCTTTCCTGTGCGCGAGATGAAACTGTATTGTTTTTCTCCCTTGTTCCCGGTCGAAATATTTCTGAAGCTGTCGCTGCTGTGGGTTTGCAATTTGCGTTACTGCATTTTTGTAGAGTTCTAGTTACGGATCATTTCTACCGTGGCAAAGTGTCAAGATACGGTTTTCAGTTTAAAGGTTCAGAAGCTGCATTCGCTGAAATCGGCGTAGGTGAAACGGATTGTTGTGGTTTAACCTGGCAGGCAGCTAGACACCACACAGCTGCTCGCTCACTCCCCCTGCCCCCAAAGGGGGATGGGGGAGAGAATCGGAAAAAAAAGTGAAGTTCGTGGGGTGAGGTAAAGACAGTTTAATAGGACAGAAAAGGAAGGGGAAACAATCATAATGATAAAAGAATATACAAAATAAGCGACGCACAATGCGATTGCTCACCGCCCGCCGACTGATGCCCAGCCGGTCCCCGAGCGGCGGTCGCCGCCCCCCGGCCAACTCCCCCAGCTTATATACTGAGCGCGATGTCATATGGTATGGAATATCCCTTTGGCCGGTTTGGGTCAGCTGTCCTGGCTAAGGTCCCTCCCAGCTTCTTGCTGGCAGGGCATGAGAAGCTGAAAAGTCCTTGACTAGCGTAAGCGCTACTTTGCAACAACTAAAACATCAGCGTGTCATCCACGTTTTTCTCGTACTAAATCTAAACCACAGCGCTATACCAGATACCAGGAAGAAAATTAACTCTATCCCAGCCAAAACCAGGACACCGGTCTTGCGCATGATCCCGCTGTGCTCGCAGGGGTGCTCAGTGGCTCCTCATCAAAACAGCGAGGTGCGTGTGGACGTCCGTAGGGTTGCGCTCGGGGTCTGAGAGCGTTATGTATTTTTGCTATTGGAAGACGGAATAGAGCGTGTGCCTGTTAAATCTAATGACGGTCGAAGGTTGGGAGGGACCCTGAGCAGGTTTGGTGGCACAACTGCAGTTTTCAAAGATCTTGACCGTTTGGAGAAACGGCCTGGAAAAAAGGATTCCTCTTTTGCAGCGAGTTCACAAGGACAGATGGGTTGCTGTACTCTTTAACAAAAATACTCAACTTGGGACGTATAGGGTGAGGAAATCGCGGCTATACTTAGGCTTGAGAAAATGTACGTAGGTATCTGTGTCTGTCACCTGCGTGTCTCTAGGAAAGTGAGTTCTAGCAAAACTAAAGCTGCCAACGAGCCAAAAAAAAGGCACGGTTGTCTAAAACATGCAGAAGCTCTAGTGGCCTGTCTCAACAACTGTACCAAAGATGATGCAAAATAGTTTTTCCTCCACTCAGTTGTAGTCTTCACAGAAAAGGAAGCTTTGTGCTAAACCCTGGGTTTTTTTTTCTTTCCTCTCAGCAGAATGTCAACTGCCGTGAAAGTACGAGGCAGATGGAAAGGATCCATAGTGGTCTGCAAGTACGAGGTACGTCTGTGATACGTGTCTGCATTTTTCCTAAGGTGCTTGTAGTATGGACTTTACAGTTAACACTAAGAATGTGGCAACTCTCCTTCTATATTTTTTTTTTTAATGTGAAATATTTTAACACAAATACTAAAAATAAAGAAGGTCTGTTCTGGAGCATGGTACGCCTATGCAAAGCTTGCTTCCCTCCGTCTATTTTCTCTTCCTGAAAGCACGGTCTTCTGTTTCTGTGTGCTTACTATTAAAGGGTGCTGTGAAAGTAATGTTGGACTAGAAGAGGAAAGGAACTGTTTGTAGGAGTTCGGATGTTCAGGAGAAACAGACTTTGTTTTCACGATAAAAGCTTTATGCTTTTTCGGTCAGTAGGTGTTTAAGATACCTTACAGTAGTACTCGAAAACCTTACTGAGATACTAGCATCTGTGCTAAAAGCAATCAAGGTCAAAGAAGAGACGTGGACAAAACGGGACAAATCGGCGTCGCTTCGGTGTGTTTTCCAGGCTTCCCCAAGAAGCGTTAGCAGCCTCGTAACTAGCGACAGCGAGTTCTGATGTGGTTTTGGTGAGTTACTGCTTCTATAATGTCCTTTTTCCTTAACCTACAGTGTGTAATTGACTTCAGTTGGAAAGAGATTTTCCAGAATGGAAATCTTTCTCATTCAAAGGAGTTGCCTTTTATGAACGTCCCATCAGAATGCATCTTCAGAGATGACGTACTTGGCAGAAGTCATCCGCAACGAGACTTTTCACTCTCTCTGGAAAAAAACAAGGTAGTAAGTCGATTTCCTTCCAAAGACCTAAGCGCAGCACGTCTTCCAACAGTCGATGTATCGCTGATCTTTGGTTCTCAGGTGTAACAGTCGAGATATCATAAAAACGCGTTCCTCTGCATGCTTGGGTACAGCCAAAAGCATTAGCAAATCTGACAATCCCTTTTGGTAGCCTTATGTATTGCAGCACTGGGGATTTGATATTCCCCACCGCCTGCTCCCCCCCCTCTCCGCCCCTCCCCCCCCCCCCCCCCCAAATAGTAAAACCATATGGGAGATCTCTTATCTCACTGATTTTTCTATCATAAATGAATTTTAAAAAAGAAAGTTAAAATTGTATAATTTACAAACTGACTTGCATTGTTTAAACTGCAACTGCCAGATAGCTGTAGCATATAATATATTAGGTGTACGTAAGCAGTTAGGTGGTTGTTCTAAATGTTTAAAAAGAGAGGCAACTGAACGTTACGGGTTTTTTTTTTCCCCAATCTTTTGACAGAGTGCTCTGAAGTACTTTATTTCTGTCTCGCTTTCAATGGCGCGTTTCCCCGGCAGTTCGGTAGCATCAGTCTCGGCGCAGCTGGCCAGGCGTCCCTCCTAGTCATGTAACACACGCAAAACCCCTAGTCAAATGATAGCTGTGTATTTTGGAGGTAGATAATTTAACAGTATGAATTCACAGCTATGCAATTTAAATTAATGCAAAAGGAAAATCAAATATTTTTATAGTATAAGTATTCTTCTTGTACGTGTACAAACGTACGCACACCTTTTTAGCATAAAATGAATTGCTGAGATTTGTTCTTTCTTTTTCATTTTACTCTTCAAAGTTTTACACTTCACTTTCAGCTTTATTGACCAAGCAAGCAAGATGCGCAGCAGCAGCAGCAGCGCCAGGGCTGGAGCTGTGGCGGCGGATCCGTGAGCGTAGATGCTGTTTACGGTGCGCCCTTGTCCTGCAGCCTCACGGGGTTATCTCCCTGCAGCGGTGCTGTAAGGAAGGGACGAGGCGTTTTCCAACACCAGCAAGAGCGTTTACTTCTCTGCGAAGAACGTGTTCAAAAATCGTGTCAATTATTTAATTATGCTGATTTTAAGCGTTCGAATCGCTCTAGCTTTTAAAGGACATGTTGTATTTCGAGCTGACCTGTTTGCCTAGCATCCTCCTTTAGCTCAACTACTACCCTATCCCTTATCCTGACTGAATTCCTCTGCTTCCTTCGGTGCTATTTTTTTAATGTGCTGAAATGTCATTTGGGATTTTTGTTTTTCAGATGTCTCGCTGTAAGCGTCCCGTGGTGCTCAAGAGAGACCCCCAGCCCAGGTTTGCCTGCCGGTCGTTAGGCGTGCTGAGGGTAAGGAGCCAGCTGCCAGCCTGCGGGATGGGGGCTGGGGTGGGGGGGGGGCTGCAACCGTTTGGGGGGGGCCGCCCCTCCTTTATTTTTCTAGCAGAGCCCCCCTTTTTGGCGGGGGTGCGTGTGTACATACGTAAATGGCATTATTAAAGTAACGAGCTGCCGGTTGGGGCCGTTTCCCTCATTTTGTGCCTTTTTTGGGGCTAAAAAAAAAGGGGGGCTTGGGGGGCCTGGGGGGGTGATGATGTCATTTGGGGCACCCCAACATCACCGGGGGGGTGATGATGCTGTGGAGGAGCAGGTGAGTGGGGAATGGGGGGTCACGGGGGGGGTCCCCCCCCCAAAGGGGGTCACAGCCCAAAAATGCCTGAAAACTCACGGGGGGGTGGGGGGGTGGGGTTGTTCAAAAATTTTTAAAAACTGTAAATATATGTGTGAGGCCTTGAAATAGAGGAAAATCTCTCGTTGTTATATATACTGAAAAATAATATTCATTTATATGTACAAAAGGATTTCAAAATAAGAGCCTGTATCTGCCATATTATATAAAGGATTTTAGAGTATGAAAAAATTCGAAAGACATATATAGGGTTTTAAAATACAAAAATAACTCATGTATATATAAATTAAAAAATAAAGGACTTTAAAATGCAAAAAAGATGATATATTTTATATATGAAGGAATTTAAAGTAGAAAAAAGTCTGAATAGATATAGCTATCTACGCTTACGTGTTACATAGAGAGTCTAAATAGATATTATATGTAATCTAAGAGATGATATATAAGTGTAAATAGATATCTAAGTCTAAAATCTAAGTCTATAAAGATATAGGTGTACATATATGTAAGTGTAAATAGAGAAATGTCTATAAAGACATTTAAGTGTCAAAATATGTAAGTCAACTGATATATAGTCTGAACAGGTATTATATATAATAAGTGGGAAATAGGGGGGATAAGTGGGAAATAGGGGGGTATAAGTGAAACATAAATATATTCACTAAATATATATATATGTATGTGTAAATACATGAAGTGTAAATGTCTATGATAGATAAGGTTTTTAAAATGCAAAGAAACCCTGTTTATAGAAAGGATTTAAAAACTCTTCACCCCCCCCCCCCCCCGAAATTTTTCTCTCTGTTGTTGTTCCCCCCCCCCCCGCCTTTTCCTTACAAGTGGAGTTTTTTCACTTTTGCCCTTCCAATTCTCTACCCCATCCCACTGAGGGGGGAGTGAGTGCGCGGTTGTGTGGTGCTGAGTTGCCAGCTGGGGTTAAACCATGACACAAGGTTAGTTGCAAGCCCTGCCTGGCTAAATACTTTAGGCTCTCCGTGTTATTCCTACCGTCTTGCTAGGCCATTCTTGTTCTTTTCCGCTGCTTTAAAGTGCCTTGTGCTCCGTAAGCAGGCTGGGAAGTATGGTTGCTGCAGAAACTGCTACACCCTGTGACTCCTTCTCAGGTTGTTAGCTTTGCCCGTTGTATGGGCTGCCGAGGTCGTCGGCTCTGCACGGGACACAGGCAGCCCGCAGAGCTTGACGCCAAGCCATTCCTTTCCCCTCGGCGCAGCAGCGGTTCTGCCGCTGCTGCACGCTTCAGTCAAACTAAGACGCCGTTCTCTGAGGAGCCGGTGCAAGGAGAGCTCAGGTACGTTCTGTACTGCCGATGGCTCTTCACAGGGGAAACGTGCTCTGGTTTTAGCAGAAAAAGGTGTCGGTCACAGGCAGCCACCTATCACTGTGCACAGCTCAGCTATTTGGCAGGTGTCTGTCTTGTTCAAGTAGAGGTGCAGTCTCGATGGCAAAACAATCGGGGTTCAAGTTACAAAAGCCTTTTGACATCGGGGCAGACATGGGGAGGGGCATGCGTGGGGATGACCTACACCAGGGGCTCCACCCGGGACAATCCACACAGATAACTCACCTGGGACAACCTGCAACCGATAATCCGTTTGGGATAACTGACCCTCACTGGATAATCCACACCAGATAACCCCGAGCGATGCCCCTCAAACCGCTGGTGTTTCACCCCAAATTGGGAGGTTTTTTGCTTTTCCATAGTATGAAAATTGTTTTTTTTTTTCTTTTCCAAAATATTCAATTTGGAGGTTTTTCGGCGCTTTTCTGCAACATAATAATTGGTGATTTTTGCTTTTGATTTTGTGCATGAAAATGGGCGTTTTTCTGCTTTCCGGCTGTACAAATCCAGGTGGATTTGGCTTTCCCGGGAGCTCCAAGTTGGGTATTTTTCCCCAAAAATTTTGATTTGTTTTTTGTTCCCCCCCTCCCCCCCCCGCCCCCCCCTTGCAGACCCTGATTCAGGGGTTTGGGGGTATTTTTATGCCACAGCGGCAGGTCCTGCTCTGTGTGTGCACAACCCCGCAGGGGAAAGTCCCCATTGGGGGAACTGGGCCCAGATCAGGATGGGAAAAGGTGGTAAAGGCGAAGGGGAAAGGGGCAGCTTTTGAAAGTGCTTTTGTATCTTCAATAGAGAGGTATTTTGGGGGGGGGGGGCAGCAGGGGGTGTCAATTTTTTACATCCTTTCTATAAACAGGGTTTCTTTGCATGTTAAAAACCTTATCTATCATAGACATTTACACTTATGTATCTATTTACACATACATATACATGTATTTAGGGAATATATTTATGTTTCACTCCCCCCCCCCCCCCCCGTTTCCCACTTTTCCCCTGCTATTTTCCACCTGCGTGGAGCGGGACTATGGGTCCTTGGGGTTGGGGGGGCGTGACTTTGGGTGTTTGGGGCAGGGTTACGAGGTGGGGGCGTGGCTTGGGGTGCTCGGGGCGGGCCTGCGGGCAGGCGGTGTGGCTTCGGGCGCTGCCTGCATCCCTCGCAGTAGCTTTGGGTGGGCGGGAGTAGGTGTTTTGGGGAGCTGCTCATCCCCTCCGCAGTAGCTCCCCCAGGCAGCATGGCAGAGGGCTGGCAGGACTGCCCTGTCCTGGGCCTGGGCTGGAAGTGGCAGAAGGTTGTATGGAAATCTGGGACCTCATGTGGGTGCACTGATACCTACTACAAGAGGTACTGCTCCCCCACCCACACTCATCCCCCCTGAATGCCTGTGTTCCCCCAGTCCCTCTCCCATACCCCCCAGTCCCTCCCCCGCCTAAGATTTTTACCCCTTCAACCCTAAACAGGACCCAGAGATCCTCCCCACAAGTTGGCTTTGGGAGAGGGGCTGGCTCTAGCCACACCCCTTTCAAGTCTAGAGCCTGCCTCCTGGGTCTAAGCCCTGCCCCCTGCCAGGTTTGGGGCTCCCCTCTAAGCTTGGACCCCCCAGGTGGTTTTACAGCCCCCCAGGAGCGATTTCAGGGCCTCCCCAGGAGCTTCTCCCCTCGCCATTTTGGGGTCCCCTCACTACCAGGGATACCCCCCTTCCCACCAGTGGCCCCTAAATCTCTGTTACCTGTTTCAAAGCCCCCCCCCCCCCCCCGGACTGTTTGGGTCCTGACGGGGGCATTTTGGGGGCCCCTGGGGTATGTTGAGCCCCCCCAGATTTTGGGGGATTCCCCATGGATTTCATTCTCCCTGCCTCATTTCCACTTGTCCTTCCCACTGCTTCTGCTTGGATTTTGGCATCCTCTCCTGATCCCCCAGGTTTTGGGGACCCCTCCATCTCCTCTCCTCCTTGATTTTACCCCCTACTGCCCCATTCCTGCTCCTGCCTCCTGCTGCTTTCCCTTGAATTTTGGGGGTCCTGCCATGGGTCAGTGATGCCCTCCAGGTTTTTGGGGGACACCCCTGGGGTTTTGCTGGCCCCTCCTCCCCCTCAGTTTTGGGGGACCCTGACCACTTCCTCCCCCCTTGATTTCATGCTCCCATTTCCACTCCTCCATCCCGCTGCTTCTCTTTGGCTTTCTGGTTTCCCTCAGGGGGCAGCGACCCCCACTGGGGTTTTGGGGACCCCCCTGGGGTTTTGATGTTGCTCCTAGTTTCAAGGATTCCCCTATCTCTTCCCCACGTTGATTTTATTCCTCCCTTCCCATTTTTGCTCCTCTTCCCCAACTGCTTCCCCTTGATTTTTGGGGTCCCTGGGGTTTTGGGGACCTCCCAGTTTTGGGGACACACCCTATGTTCTTCTGCCCGTTAATTTCACCCCCCACTGCTGCTATTCCCTCTTGACTTTTGGGGTCCCCCATGAGCCCCCCCCAGGGGTTTGGGGTTTTCCACCCTGCCAGGGCTGTTTTTTGCCCCTGCTCCTTCAGCCAGGGCTGGTTTTCTCCCCCATCAAGGCTGATTTTCTACCCTGTTGGGGTTGCTTTTCTCCCCCTGCCATGACAGGGGCTCATTTCCCGCCCGCCCCCCCCCCCCCCCCCCGCGTTCAGTTTTTGCCCCATGCTACATCCGGGGCTGGTTTCCCCCCCTGCTGGGATGTTTTTTACCTCCCCCACTGCAACTGCTGCTGTTTCCCTCCTGGCAGGCGCAGCTGAAGCTGGTGGAGGAGATGGTGCAGCGACAGGCAGCACAGGCAGCCAAGCTGTGGGCGCAGGCAGCTGCCCAGGAGTGATGTAGTAGGCACAGTATCTACTATTCCATACTGCTAGCTTCTGTAGTTCTACTGTTCACTTATGTAATTCTAAACAATGAAGACTTGTTGCTTAGAAGTTAGGTAACTAGCAGGTGTTGTGTTTGCAGGTGTGTAGAATTGTAACTAGTCTAAATTGTATGTCCTGGAAGCATTGTTAGACTAGTGAAGAATAACCTTGGAAACTATAAACAAATGTGGTCCAAGCATGGCTCAGGGACAAATTGCGACCCTATAAGGTAAAGAGGAAATAAGTTCATGAAGAGTTCGCTATCCTGCTGACCACCAGAGACCACCCAAGACCCTTAAGGAGACCCTAAAGGCTTTAGTGTGCATGTGTTTAAGATGCTGTAATATTATAATTAGTTCTTGGAAATGTAATGAATATGTAAAAGAGAAATTTAAAATATGTATGAGAAGCATGGATATAAACAGAAAGGTGACTAGACCAGGTGTGCTTGATTTGTGGCAAGTCCACCGAGCACCCAGGCCTGAATAAAACAATATCTCTCCTGAGCGTGTGGAATTGGTTACTTGCACGCCAGGCACGAATCCGCTTTTCGGACAACAGGAGCAGCGGCTGGGGCAGCAGGAGGAACAGCTCCATGGCCTGGAGATAGAGCGGCGACATCTCCATAACCTTGTCCAGGAGCTCAAGGTGAAGCCCAGGGGGGGTTTGGGTGGGGGACAAACCGTCCGAGTTCCCTCCTTGTACCACTAAAATAACAGCTTCTCTCCTTCCTCAGGGCAACATCTGTGTCTTCTGTCATGTGTGGCCGGTGCTGCCTGAGGAGGAGGAGCAGCAGAAGGGCCTGGAGCATCTCTACTTCCCCCCAGGGACAACAAGGTGCTGGTGCTCTCCAAGGCAGGGGAGGTGAGTTGCTTTGGGGGTGTCTCCCTGTTGCTTACCCCTATTTTGAGGGACTGAGGGTGTCTCTGCTGCTAACGAACTCCTCAGCTGTCCTTAGTCCCCCTCTGATGGGCTCAATGAGATTTTTTAGGACAAATGGGGGGTTTTAGCTGCTCCCACTCGCTTCGGGGGGTGGGGACAGAGTTGGGGACCCCCCAAAACCTCCTTTTACACCCTCCAAGTCTCATGTGGGACACGAGCAGCGAGACAATGTCTTGGATTCCGAAACTAGGGGTGTGACCCTGTGCGTAGTGCAGCAGGTCTTCAAGGGCGCCTGGGAGCTGGCAGAAAAAGGCTGGAAAGTGAGTTTAAAAAAAAAAACAAAACAAAACAACAAAAAAACCCCAAACAAACCAAAATTAAAGCGTTAACTCCATTTTGGGGGCATTTCTGGGTTTTTTGGGGCTTGGTGTGATGCTGGCGGGCAGTATGCTTTCACCGCCAGCTTCCTGGAGATCTACAACTGTGGGATCTGCTAGCCGGCCGGCCGAAGCGCAGGGCCAAGCTGCAGGTCAGCTCAGCCAGCGAGGAGGTGCATGTCCCGAACCTGTGCTGCGTCCCCGTCGCCTCCAAGGAGGGGGTAGGGGGACCCTGATTCCCCCCTTTAAAGCTCAGATTGGCTGTGTGGGTGGTTTTGGGGGGTAACGGGGCGTCTGTGTCCCCCCGCAAGGTGCTGGGGCTGCTGCAGATGGCAGCCGCCAACCACTCGGTGGCCCGGACAGCCCTGAACGACGGCTCATCCTGCAGCCATGGCGTCTTCTAGCTCTGCATCCAGGGCTCCAACACTGCCCGGGACCTGTGCTGCGCCTGTGAGTGGGGGCGTGGGACCCTTTATGGGGGGCCACCCTTTAGAGGCTGTGGTTTGGGGTGAGCCTTTAGAGGTCACTGCTTTGGGGACACTAGTTTGGGCTGGGCCTTTAGGGGCCACTGGTTCAGGGGCACCCTTCATGGAAGAGCTTTTAGGGGCCACCCATTAGGAGCTCCTAGTTTGGGGTGAGTCTTTAGGGGCCGTTGCTTTGGGGCCACCTGGTTTGGTGTGAGCCTTTGCGGGGGCCACCCTTTAGGGGCCACTGGTTTGGGATGAGCTTTTTGTGGAGGAATCAATGCCTGAGAGTACAAGCAGTATCATAGCGTTGGTAAACAAGAAGCCATGGGAAGATGGAAAGTGAAAGAAGCCGTGGGAAAAAGGGAGATAAGAGGTGGCAGTTAACGGTTCTGAGGGCGTGACAAAGATAAGGAAATTAGAGGAAGAGTGTCGAGATGACCTTTGCTTAGGGGATGTACTAGGGAATTCTTTGAAGTGTATACGTGGCATAATGTGAGGTATAAAAAGGCCCTTGTGCTGTATAATAAAGGATTTTTCGTCTTCGTCTTCGTGCCCACTCAGACGGAGTCCGTGTCCTTACTCGCCACAAATGGCGCCCGAACAGGGACCGGGACATTCTGTCTGAAGGGCCATAAAGTCGGCAATTGTCGATCCGGTGGCGAGCCCCGCTGAACTGCCAAAGCTGTTGAAAAGAAACAGGAAAAAAGCCGCTGGAAGAAGACGGGATAAAAGCTGTTGAAAAGAAACAGGAACGAAAGCTGTTGAAAAGAAACAGGAACGAAAGCTGTTGAAAAGAAACAGGAACGAAAGCTGTTGAAGAGAAACAAAAAAAAAAAAAAGCCGTTGAAAGGAAACGGGAGAAGAGCTGTTGAAAGGAAACAGGATAGTGACGTCGAATCGTCTCTGCAGAACAGAGGTGAGCAGCGGGGGGCGGTAGTCATGGGTTTAAACATGACAAAGGAGGAAAAAACTGTTTGCAGGACCATGGAATTGATCCTGAAAAAATATCAAGTAACCATGGATAATGGGGACTTGAGACGACTCCTGAAGTGGGTAACAACCACCGTTAAGGGAGTCGATTCTACTAACATTTATGATCCAAAAATTTGGGATGAAGCTGGCACCCAGCTTTGGGATGCTGCCACTCGTTCGGACTCGGTGGCTGCAGGACTGCTAGCGCCTTGGAGGACTCTGAATGAGACCCTAAAAAAGCACGTCAGTGCTAAAGACAAGCTGAGAGGTGAAAACTCAGGAGGGAGTACATCTGTGGCCAAAGAGCCTTCTGCGCCCCCGGCCACTGAGGCTGGAGCGGTGGCTGCCTGCGGGGAGCAGGGTAGCGGCAGTGATGATCCCAATCCGTTTGATCCGGGACCAGTCGACCCAGAGAAAGAGCCGGATTTATATCCCCCGCATGTGCATGATATGTGGAAGGGGATTCAAAGGGAGGCAGAGAAAGAAGGGGACTCTGACCTCGCGGCTAAGCTCCGTGAGGTCCGGGCGTTCCCGGTGATTTATGAAGCTCATCACAGGCCCCGGTGGGAGGCTCTGAGTTTCCAAGTAGTGAAGGAGTTGAGAAGGGGAGTGATTGAATTTGGCCTCAGTGCCCCTTACTCTGCGAATATGCTAGGGTCGGTCATGAGGAGTTATACGTTATGTCCGCTCGATTGCAAAACGCTGGCGCAATTGTTGCTCTCCTCTGCTCAGTTTATGGTCTGGAATGGGGAGTGGCGGCGACTCTGTGAGGCAAAAGCCCTGGAATATTTGGAGCGTCCCGCAGCAGATCCAGTGAGATTCTTGGGAGTTGACGCATTGGTAGGAGAGGGTCGATATGCCACTGCCCATGTCCAGGCACAACTCCCAATGGAAGCCCTAAATGATTCAAAGAATCTTGCCTACCTAGCATTTATGAAGGTCCCCGAGGTAGGGAAGCCCCAGCGCTCCTTTACTAATATTAGGCAGGGACCACAGGAACCGTATATGAAATTTATCGAGACATTAAAAGATGCTTTGGACAAACAAGTAGAGAATGAGGAAGCGCGGAAAATATTATTACAAAAATTGGCAATTGAGAACGCTAACGCGGATTGCCAGAAGGTGCTCCGTCCGTTAAAAAACCCTACGGTAGTTGAAATGATAGAGGAATGCAACCGTGTGGGGACCACGGAGCACCAGGCTGTGGCGATGGCTACTGCTTTTGCGAACTTTAAGTGCAGCCAACAGACGTGCTTCAGCTGTGGCTGTCCTGGTCACTTTAAGAGACAGTGCCCGCAGGCAGGCAGGCGGAGGCGGGAACTGGCTGACTCACAACTGGGAACGTGTCCAAAATGTAGGAAGGGCCGGCACGTTGCGAATCAATGCCGGTCGCGGTATGATAAAGACGGTCAGCCTATCCAGGGAAACGGATGCAGGAGCGCGGGGAGGGGCCGCGCGATGATACAAGCAACCTCCCATGCGATGATGGAAACTGCCCCCAGCCCCCCGCCGGCATCCGTGCCTCCGAATTATCCGCCCGGACACGGGGAAGTGCCGGCGTGGACTTGGCCCCCTCCCACCCAGTGAACCTGACTTCTACGGCTGTTCAAGCGGTGCCCACCGGAGTGTGGGGGCCGCTAGGCGGCGGTTACAGCGCACTCTTACTGGGACGTTCATCCGCCACGTTACAGGGCTTGTTCGTTCTCCCTGGGGTTATCGATGCAGACTATACGGGAGAAGTTAAAATCATGTTGTGGACGCCTACTCCGCCCTGTTACGTGCCGGCAGGAGCACGATTAGCACAGCTCGTCTACTTTCGAGCTGCCCCTCCTGCGGCGGAGCCTCAGGAACGGGGGAGTGAAGGTTTTGGTTCCACCGGCACGCCACAACTGTGGTGGGCGCAGCCTGTCGCTGCGGGGCGACCGCAGCTGACTTGCTGCCTGTCAGGCGGTGGCCTTCAGCAGTCTGTGCGCATCAGCGGCCTTATTGATACCGGAGCTGACGTGACAGTCATTGCGCAGTCACACTGGCCAGCTCAATGGCTGACGAAACAGGTCCCAATTGCCCTTACAGGTATCGGAGGGCAAACAGCACCACTGCAGAGTGTTCAATTAATTCAAATCGAGGGACCGGAGGGTCGGCGGGCCAATGTCCGACCGTTCATTCTTCCGGCCCCTCTCACGCTGTGGGGACGAGACTGTTTGTCACAATGGGGAATCATGCTGGGGACAAATTTATCCTAGGGGCTACTGATCGGCAGTACACCCTGAAGTTGCAATGGTCCTGTGAAAAGCCTATATGGGTGGATCAGTGGCCCCTCCCCACGGACAAGCTGCATCACTTGCAGGACCTAGTTGCTGAGCAGCTGCGCACTGGGCACATTGTGCCATCCACGAGCCCATGGAACTCACCAGTTTTTGTCATCCAGAAGAAATCAGGAAAGTGGAGGCTCCTTCACGATCTAAGACGTATAAATGAGGCTATAGAGGACATGGGAGCTCTACAGCCAGGCCTCCCTTCACCAACCATGATACCTATGAACTGGCACATCACTATAATAGACCTTAAGGACTGTTTTTTTACCATTCCGCTACACCCAGATGACGCGCCGCGGTTTGCTTTTACTGTACCCGCGACCAATGTAGCCCAGCCGAGTCAACGGTACCATTGGACGGTGCTCCCGCAAGGCATGAAGAATAGTCCCACCATATGTCAATGGTTCGTGGCTCGGGCCCTTAGTCCAGCCCGTGCCCAATTGCCTGAAGTCGTAATTTATCATTATATGGATGATATCCTTGTAGCAACCCCCTCTGAGGCCATGATACCAGGGGCCATGGAGGTTGTCGTATCGAGCCTCCAGCGTAACGGCTTGATAGTTGCCCCAGAAAAGGTGCAGCAGACTGCTCCCTGGCAATATCTAGGGTGGCGCATTACTGAGCAAACTGTGATACCGCAAGGGCTCAAGATCAGTAGTCAGGTCCACACCCTGACTGATTTGCAGAAATTATTAGGCATCATCAATTGGGTAAGGCCTCTGTTGGGAATCAACAATGAGCTGTTGAGACCTCTGTTTAATTTGCTAAAAGGTGATCCTGCGTTGGGGTCTCGACGAACGTTAACCCCCGAGGCTCAGCAAGCGTTGCAGCGGATTGCTACAATGATATCGGCTCGGCAAGCACAGCGCTGTGATCCAGAGCTTCCTTTTCAGTTAGCAATAGTGAACACTGACTTCCAACCATATGGTTTGTTGTTTCAATGGAAGCCAACACCCAGCGGCGAACAGTTGTTGGTCATAGAATGGGTGTTTCTTCCCCATCAATTTGGGAAAACCATCACCACTAGAGCAGAAATGTTTGCATCCCTGGTCATGAGAGGGAGGCAACGGTTGATAGCACTGTGCGGAAAAGAGCCACACACCATTTACATCCCTGTTGTGATGCCTATGTTAACTTGGTTGATGCAAATGTCTGTACCTTTTCAAATGGCTATGGAAGGTTTTACAGGAGCGATTTCTATTCACCCTCCCAGTCATAAATGGCTGCAGTCCCCGCTACCATTGCAGCAATTGCCGAAATGTAGCGTGACCCCTTTGGACGCTCTAACGGTCTTCACGGATGGGTCCGGGCGTACGGGTAAGTCTGTCCTTGTCTGGAAGGACGATCACGGTCAATGGCAATCTGATATTCGGAAACAAGACGGTTCACCACAAATCGTGGAGTTGGCGGCAGTGGTACGAGTGTTTGAGAAATGGCAATGCCCCGTCAACATCGTGACTGATTCTGCATATGTTGCAGGGGTAGTGTCCCGCATAGAGTTTGCTTATTTGAAAGATGTAAATAATGCCCAGCTATTTGCCCTGTTTAAAACCCTCAGAGAATACATTCATCAACGGATCCACTCTTTTTTTATATTACATATCAGGTCTCATACTGCATTGCCGGGGCCCCTAGTTGAGGGAAACCGGTTGGCTGATTCGCTTGCAGGGGCTGTTGTTGTTCCGGGGAAATTTGAGCAAGCGAGGCGTTCACATAACTTTTATCATCAGAACGCTAAGGCCTTGGCTAGAATGTTTCATTTACCACTTATGCAAGCACGCCAAATTGTCACTGCATGCCCTGAGTGCCAGTGTGCGGGCCCTCCACACCCGGGAGGAGTCAACCCTCGTGGCTTGCAGGCACTTGAACTTTGGCAGACTGATGTTACACATCTTCCCGACTTTGGTCGACTCAAATGTGTCCACGTCTCAGTGGATACGTTTTCGGGAGCAATTGCAGCCACAGCCCACACAGGGGAAAAATCCCGGGATGTCCGAAAACATTTTCTTCTTGCTTTTTCCATTCTCGGAGTACCGAGCAAAATAAAAACAGATAACGGCCCCGGGTACATTGCCCAAGCCACACAGACATTCCTGCAAACGTGGGGAATCACTCATATCACGGGAATTCCACACAGTCCCACAGGGCAAGCCATTGTTGAGCGTGCGCACCGTTCGCTCAAAGACATGTTAACAAAACAAAAAGGGGGAGTAGGGGATTTGACCCCACAGGAAAGATTGGCAAAAGCCGTTTATGTTCTTAATTTTCTCAATCGGTGGGCTGAGGAAGGTGGACCCCCGATTTGCAGACATTTCGATTCTGTTGAAGGTCATGAGGCAATCGTAAGGGACAAGGCGTGGGTAAAGGTGAGAAACCTGGAATCTCATGAGTGGGAAGGCCCGTTTTCATTGATAACCTGGGGTCGAGGGTATGCTTGTGTCTCCACAGATCGAGGACCAAGATGGGTACCAGCGCGGTCCGTCAAGCCATCTTTTTCGCCGTTGTCGCAAGCGTAAGCACGTTATGGGCCCCATCACAGCCCAAAGAGAACATCTGGATCACCCTTGCGAATCAGACAGGCCAGAAGACCATTTGCCTTTTGCTCTTGTAACCTGGAGATCCTTTTTTCCACCTGCTTAGTGGGACTCCCATGGAACAATTGGACCCTAGGTCTCACGGAGCCGCATGCAACACTTTGTAGTGGCGGCCGCAATGTGACTGACAATTGGGACGGATGTTTGGTATACCGTCCGTCCCTGAGTGTAGAGCCACAAGAGATAGAATTATTGGGGCTTGGCAAAATGGGTAATGAGTTTGACTGAACTGGGAATTATACGTTTGATTGTATTCGTATGTAATCTTGTGTGTGTACTATGTTTATTGCAATGTGTGAGATGAATAATAGAAAAGTCAGTTAGCTTAGTGTTTGTTGTAAAAGAAAAAGGGGGAGATGTGGAGGAATCAATGCCTGAGAGTACAAGCAGTATCATAGCGTTGGTAAACAAGAAGCCATGGGAAGATGGAAAGTGAAAGAAGCCGTGGGAAAAAGGGAGATAAGAGGTGGCAGTTAACGGTTCTGAGGGCGTGACAAAGATAAGGAAATTAGAGGAAGAGTGTCGAGATGACCTTTGCTTAGGGGATGTACTAGGGAATTCTTTGAAGTGTATACGTGGCATAATGTGAGGTATAAAAAGGCCCTTGTGCTGTATAATAAAGGATTTTTCGTCTTCGTCTTCGTGCCCACTCAGACGGAGTCCGTGTCCTTACTCGCCACACTTTTAGGGTAGGGACCACCTGGTTTGAGGCGAGCCTTTAGGGGCCACTGGTTTGGGGCCATGGGTTCAGGGCCAGCAGTTCGGGGTGAGCCCTTTTGGGTTCTTCCTCTTGGGGTGAGCCTTTTAGGGGCTCTGCTTTCGAGGCCATGGGTTCAGGGCCCCCCTTTTGGGGCCATGGGTTCAGGGCCCCCCTTTTGGGGCCACCAGTTTGGGGCAAGCCTTTTCAGGGTCATGAGTTTGTGGCCAGTCGTTTGGGGTAAGCCCTTTTTGAGACGCCCCCTTCTGGAGTGAGCTGTTTTGGGGCTCTGCTTTTGGGGCCCCAAATTTGGGGTTAGCCTTTTTGGGGTCCCCCTTCTCGGGCCACAGGTTTGGGGTCACTGGTTTGGGGTGAGCACTTTTTGGGGCCCATGGGTTTGGGGCCACTAGTTGGGGTGAGCCTTTGCGGGGGCCCACCTTTCAGGGCCGTGGGCTTGGGGTGACTCTTTTTGGGGTTTCTCTTTTGGTGCCACCAGTTTGGGGTGAGCCCTTTTGGGGTCCCACTTTTTGGGTCACAGGTTTGGCGTCACCAGTTTAGGGTCAGTCTTTTTGGGGCCCCCTTTTTTGGACCCACAGGTTTGGGGTGAGCCCTTTTTGGGCCCTCCTGTTTTTGGGGTGACCCTCCTCTCCCCCCACAGCGGTGCTGAGCCTGGTGGACCTGGCAGGCAGCGAACAGCTGGACAGTTGCTGTTGGGCGGGGAGCAGCCGCACGAGACGCAGGCCATCAATGCCAGCTTCTCCACCCTGGGGCAAGTCATCATGGCCCTTGTCAAAAAGGTACGGAGAGGCCCCTGGGTTTGTGGGGGTCCTCAGGGCCCTCGCCTTAACTGCCAGGGTCCCCGCAGGAGCCCCCCGTCCCCTATTGCAACAGCAGGCTGACCTACCTCCTGCAGAACTGCCTGGGGGGCTTTGCCAAGATGTGATTGAAGGGCTTGGGGGGGATATTTTGGGGGGCTGGGAGTTTTGGGGGACCCCACTGACACCCCGATGTATCCTCAAGATTGGTGTTAGTGAATCTCGCTCCCCTGGAGGAGAAATTCACCGAGTCCTTCACCTCCCTGCGCTTTGCAAGCAAGGTGGGGGGGATGGGGGCTGGTTTGGGGGTGGGGGGTGGGCTGGTTTTGGGGGGGGGCAGGTTTTGGGTGGCTTTGGGAATGATTTGAGAAGGGGGATATAGAAAATTTTGGAGCAGGGGTTTGGGGGACATAAAGATGGTTTTGGGGCGTGGGGGTGATTTGGGAAGGAGGAGATGGGAAGTTTGGGGGGTGGGATGGTTTTGGGGGGCAGGGGAGCATTTGGGGGAGCATAGGAGGGTGTAGAGGGATGGGGGCCAGTTTTGGGGGCAGATGGGGGTGATTTGGCAAGGGGGATATGGGAAATTTGGGAGGACTGGGGCAGTTTTGGGGGATGGGGATGATTTGGGCGCGCACAGTTAGAGGAGGGGAAGATTGTTTGGTGGGTCAGGGGGCAGGTGGGGGTGATGGTTTGGGGTACTGGGGGTCTGTTTTGGGGGTGGGGACAGGTTGGGGGGGACAGGGGTAGGGTTTGGGGTGGTGGTTGGGGGGATTTTGGGGGGTCTGTGGGCGGTTCTGGGGGTCCAAAGTTCCCTCCCACCCCTCTCTCCACAGTTGAGCTAATGTGTGGTGGGCATGGCCCATGCCAACTGGAGGTAGCCCCTTGCTCACCTGGCAGCAAAATCCATAGGGCGAGCCTCTTCCCTTTGTACATCTACTGTCTATAAGCCCCGCCGGCACCTATAGCGGAGCGTAAATGCTCCCACGTATCAGTGAGCTAAAATTCCATATTTTTTTTTTTTAAGGATTTGACGTTTTTCTCAGTAAATATTTGGGCTCAAACCCTAAACGTTCATAATAAACCTCAGAATTGGTTTTTGGTATGGGTAATAATTAATAAAAAAAAACTTATTAGAGGCAAAGTAAACAGTTAAAAAGGATAAAATAAATAGTTAATTTAAATTCTGGCTGTTTTGGGTCACGCCTTGCTGTGGTCCTTCCTATTTTGGGTGGAAAATGTTAATATTTAATTCTTATATTTCTAAGTTCAGGCGGGAGGGCAGCGGAGTAGGGGCACAGGAGCCGCAATTGAATGTCCTGATAAGATATGTTGAATTTTGCTTAAAAAAAAAAAGTGTGTTGTTTTTTTTTTTTACGATCACAATTCATGTGTGTTTTATACCCACCTGGGGTGTTTTATTGTCGATATTGATGATATATCACACCGAGTTATGATATATCACACTTTTAGTTAAGGTACGACGAGTACTGTTTCCTCACCAAATCGTCGCAAATGACCCCAAGCCTGCCAGGATTTCTCTGCTTTCGGCCTCAAAATCTGGGTTATAGGGAAAAAGGAGGAATATGTGAGTAAATATATACATAAATATACCCTAATAAATACATATATGCACATTCAATTATGCTGTTACTCTTGTTTTGCAACATCGCATTGTGTCCAAATTTATTATATCTGGTGCCTTTTCGACCCCGTTACCTGTTTTTTATTTTATTTTTGTCCCAACTTGAGCAGCTTTTGATCCCTTTTTTTTCCCCCACGTTTCCCTTGTGAATTTGGGGGGGGTTTAGGGAATTGGTGTAACTCAGGTATGGGGGAACCGCTGGCATTAAGCTGTACCCACACTCTTCCTGTTCCCCTGGAGGAACGATCTCCTCCAACGGGCTTGATTTCTTTTTAATTTATTGTCTCTTGTGAAACACTCAAGAAAAACGGGTTTTCCTTTAGTCCTATTTAACGATTTTATGGGTGGGTTAAGGGCGGCAGCGAGCCCAGCACCTCCCCAGACCCTGTGCTGCCTTGTTTTGATCGATATAATATTAATTATGATTAATAATTTGCCCTCATGCCCCTGGAAACTGGCACCGGCGAAGTCGAAATACACTCCCCGCTTTCACCTCGAGCCCCTGTGGCCTCCCTGCCCGGCGGCATCATCGTGCTGGATGATGAGGACGAGGGGGTCCGCGAGCCTCCACCCGGCACCTCCGGAGGGTGCCACCTCGGGGTCTCTGTTCCCCCTCCATCATCTCCATGTTGCTCCCTGGGTGTCTTCATCCCCCTTGGTGTCTCAGTGCCACCTCGGTGTCTCTGTGCCCCCTTGGTCTTTCCATGTCACCTTGACATTGCTGTCTGATCTCAGCATCTCCTTGTTCTCCTGCAGTATCTCCATGTCTCCCTTGGTGTCCCCACACCACCTTGGTGTCTCTGTCTCCCCTTGATGTCTCTGTCCCCCTCAATCGTCTTCATGACCCCCCCTTGGGTGTCTCCGTCCCCCCCGGTGTCACCGTGCCACCTTGGCATCTCTGTCCCCCCTCCAGCATCTCCATGTCCCCCCTTGGCATCCCCATTGGCATCCCTCTTGATGTCTCACCTCGGCATCTCCCTTGATGTCTCGTCTCAGCATATCCACGTCCCCCCTTGGTGTCCCTGTGCCACCTCAGCATCTCCATCTCTCTCAGTGTCTCTGTTTTTCGCTCCATCATCTACATGTCCCTGCTGGGTGTCCACATGCCACCTTGGTGTCTCCATCCCCCCTCAGCCTTTCTCTGTTCCCCCCTCTCTCACCTCCCTGTTGCCCCTGGTGTCTCTGTCCCTCTCCATCATCTCTGTGTCCCCCTTGCATCACATCTGTGTTCCCCTGAGGTGTCCCCGTGCCAGCTCAGTGTCTCCATCCTACCTGGTTGACTCTGTTCCTGCTCCATCACCTCCCTGTACCCTCTGGGTGTCCCTGTCCCCCCTCCATCACTTCCATGTCCCCACTGATTGCCTCCGACCCCTCTCCATGACCTCTGGGTGTCTTCTGGGTGTCTCTGTCCCCCCCGCATCATCTCCATGTTACCCCTGGGTGTCCCTGTCCCGTCCTTTGTCACTTCCATGCTCCCTCTGGGTGTCCCTGTGCTGCCTTGGTGTCTCCATCTCCCCTGGGTGTCTCTGTCCCCTCTCCATCACCTGTGTGTCCCCCTTGGTGTCCCCATGCCGCCTCAGTGTTTCTGTTCCTCCTCCTTCACTTCCCTGTCGCTCTCGGTGTCCCTGCACCGCCTTGGTGTTTCTGTTCCCCCTCTATCATATCTCTGTCCCCGCTCCGTCATCTCCGCATCGCCCCTGGTTGTCCCTGTCTCCCCTCCATCACCTCTCTGTCCCCCCCTGGGTCCCTCTATTCCTCCTCCATCTCCTCTCTGTTCCCGGTGGATTTCCCTGTGCCACCTTGGCATCTCCCTCTCTCCTGGATGTCTCTGTCCCTGCTCCAGCACTCTGGTGTTCTTTTCAGTGTCCCTGTGTCCCCCTCCATCACCTCTGTCCCCCCCTCGGTTGTCTCTGTCCTCCCTCCATCATTTCCACTTCCCCCCTGAGTGTCTCCATTCCCCCTCCATCACCTCCCTGTCCCCCTCAAATGACCCCGTGCCACCTCAGGGTCTCCCTCCCCCCCGACCCCTCTCCCTTTGCAGTTGCTGGAGCTCTGCACCTGCCTGAAGGAGGAGCACCCTGAGGTCATCCCTTCCTCTGCAGCCATCACCAAAAAGCCAGCCTGGATTTCACTCGGCAAACTTCAGGAATTTTAATTTAGAAGCGTACACACAATTACGTTTTAAAGAGGGAACATGAGAATACGTGGTATCTGAATCGCCACAAACTGCGCCTGCAAGAAGGGTGCCCACAGCAGCACCCGCGTTGATGGGCCGGAAGCTTCTGCTTTCTGAAACAGCTGCACATGACCTAAGACACCTCCATCTGTAAGTGCCACTCACATCTCCAGAGTTAACTCTCTTAACTTGTCATTAAATTTCTATCCCTTCTCAGAAGTTTTAATGAAAAATAAAGAATAGTCCAGTTTAAGACCTATTTTATTCCTATGATTTGGGTACTTGTGAATGTTCCTTCAATAATGTGAATAAGGACTGCAAATGCGTATTGACACTCATTATCGAGTACAGAGTAATTAAAGGTGTAATTAAAATATATTCGGATAATTACTATAGCCAGAACACACATCTGTATCCCAATTCACGTTTAAACTTTTTCCTTAATTTCAAATCATCTTGGTTTCTCTTGGACAAGGAACTACATCACATTTTCATTATAATCTAGAAAAATACTTATCATTGGGCTTTTATCATTGAATAGTTATCAATAACACTGCAGGTCTGTCAAAGGCAATTTGCAATACGGTACACATTTAGCAAAAGCTGGGGGAGGGAACTTCAAGTGATTAAATTGGATATTTAAATCAGATAGAAAAAGGCAATTAAAAGTGTTCCTAAAATCATGGCCTCACTTTTAAACGGTAAAGTGAATGTCTTCTGTCTTTTAACTAAACATAGGATTCCTTTTCCACTGAATATTACAGATGTCATGACAAAGCAAACATAGACTTTATTCTTTAAATTGAATCAATCGGTACCAATTTTATTTCTCACACTGTGAGAGACTCCCCCCTGCTCCGCGCTGCTGTCCGCCGGTAACGGCAATGCGGGCCTGCGGGGTGGTACCGCCGTTCCCCTCGGGGCCGCCGCGCTCGTCGCTGCCTCCCGGTAAGGAAACGCCGCTGCTGCCCCACGTTGCCGGCGGGCGCTGGGCGCGCAAAGCGCGGAGCTGCAGCGCCGGTGCCGCCCCCGAGCACGCGCCGCCCGGCGGGTGCTCCCTGCTGCTGCCGCCCCGTGGCCGAAATGCGGTACTGCAGGCCGGCGTTCGCCCACCGACTCTGGGCCCTCCGGCGCGCCGTCGGCAGCCGGCGCATGCGCTTTGCGGGGGAGCAGCATGGCGGTGCGCCGGGCGCGCTTCCCGGCGGCGGCGGGTCAGGGCCGAGGTCATCGGTGAGGCTGGCGAGTCCCCTCGGCGGATGGGGGGGTGTCTCCTGGCCGCTCGGGGATGGCGGGATGGGAAGCTTCAAACTGCCCGCTGCGGCAGGCTCCCGGTCTGCTGGAGTCCTGTAGGCCCAGGTCACCCCCAAGCCCAGTCGGCAAGCTGGCCTTTGATGCGTCTCTAGAAGCCCCTGCAGAAGGAGAGGATGTGGCCAGGGGCAAGCTACGGTAATATCGGTCGGTGCTTTTTCTTTCCCTCTTCCAGAGGCTGCACTGAGGATGTGGTTGTCTGTTCCTGCCTTGGGGATGCCGTTGATGGCACCCGCTTCAGGCTTGCGTGGGTTGTCTCTGCCTGGCCTCACTTTCCTCGCAGCATTGGGGCGAAAAGGGACAGGCGGAGCATTTACTGGCTGTGGACAGGGGCTGCCGCGGCTGAAGCTGGAGAGGCCGGAGAAAGGTAAAGAAGATGACATCGAAGGCCACCTGGCTGGCCGCTGCCTCCCGCTGCAGGCGAGAGAGAGCTTGCCTCTCCAGGTGAGGAGGGATCCCTCTTCGTAGTCTGCAGCAGGCCAGGCCGCCAACACGGACCGCAGGGTCTGTATGCGTCACCAACAGCGCGGTACGGCTGCGTAGCGCACGAGCAAGCGAGGCTACTTGTGTAGGAAGCCTCGTCTCGTCAGAGCTGCGAGATACCCACATATTCTTTTAGGTGGAGGACAGCAAAGTGACCGGAGTTACAGAAGAGGAAGGGAGGAGAGAAGGAGAAAGAAGCGTCTGAAGTGTCAAATTTTCCCGGCAGCACCGAGAGAAAGAGCTGCGGTGAGTCCCAGGCCCTCGGGGCCGTGTCTTCCCTCTTATGCATCCTGGGCCCTCCCCGCCCCTCCCCTGGTCCCCTCTGTTTCCCACGCTGCAGTGTTTTTTTTTGTTTTGCTCCCCTGTACCTCTTCCTCTATTCTTGTGTCCTGCTCCCTCTCCCTCTTTTTTTTCATCCTCTGTCTCTGTTCTGTAGCCCATCACTGTGTTTTCCTTTTCTATCTCTTTGTCCTGATCTGCATTTGTTTGTTTTTTCCCCACAATTTCTCTGGTCTGTTCTCTGGCTTTCTTTTGCTCTCTGCACCTGTACGTGCAGCGCCGTGTCCCTGCCTTCCTACCTCTCTCTCTCCTTTCCTGCCTCCCTATCTCTGTCTGTCCTTCTGTCTCTTTCTCTCTCCTTCCTCCCGTCCTTCCTTCCCCCTGCCCCCCTGCCTCTGTCCTGCTGTTTTTCACTGGTTTTTCTTTTTCCCACTCTCTGCCTGGGTTTTGTCACTCTCTCTGTCTCTGTCTCTCTTTCCTTCAACCTGTTTTTTCTTCTCTCTATTCATCTGCCTCTAATGCTTCTTTCTCCATCTTTTAGTCCTGCTCTGTTCTGCTGCCCATCTCTGTCCAGTTCCCTTTCTGTTTTTTTTTCCCCTCTTGGTTACTCTGCTTTTCTTCCTGTCCCTATTTTTTTTCTTTTTCTATTCCTCTGTCCTGCTCTGTATTCCCTCCCTCTCACTCCCCCAGTGTCCTGATAATACGCAGTCCTCCTGTGTGTTACTGGACCTTCTCCCTGTTGATTTTTTCCTCTTGCTCTATTCCTCTGTCCTGCTCCCTAGAAGTATTTTTTTAATTCTCTGTATTTTTGTTCTTCAGCCCATCACTATTTTTTCGTTCTCCATCTCTCTGTCTCCTGCTCCCCATTCTCCTCTTTCTCTCTCTGTCATTCTTTTCTCTTTCCTGTACCTATGCTTTTCTGTATCCTTGCATGCCACTCCTTCCCTCTCTCCGTCACTCCCTCCCCACTCCTTCCCTCCCTCCTTCCCTCCTTCCGTCACGCTGTCTCGCTCCCCATCCCTCTCTTTTTATTTCTACTCTTGTGACGTGTGTGTCCCCCAACCCTTCCTTTTACGTGTCCCGGTCTTTCTGTCTACATCCTTCTATCATTCTCCTTCTCTTGCTGTTCTTGCTCTTTTTCTTTCTTTTTCTCTAACCTGCTGCCCATCACTATTTTTTCCTCCTGCATCCCTTTGTCCTGCTCCCTGTACTTGTCAATCTTTGCCTTTGTTCTGCCTCCAGTCTTTCTCTGTTTTCTCCATCTCTGCCCTTTTCCCTGTACCTTTTTCTGTCTGCTTCTCAGTTCTTCTCTCTCATCTTATTTTTCTCTTTCTGCCATCCCTCTCTTTTTCTCTGTGACCCTCTGTGCTGTTCCCGTTCTTTTCTTTCTCCAATTATCTGTTGTCTTACCTGTCCCTCTCTCTCTGTCTGTCTTCCTCTGTCCTGCTCCCTGGCCCTATTATTTATTGCTTCACTTCTCTGTCCCGTTCTCTGTCTTTTTTCTCTTATTCTCTTTGTCATCCATCCTCCCCCTAACTTTTTGTCTGTATATGTCCATACCACTGCCTGTTTGCATCATTTCTCGCTATATACCCCTGCTCAGCATGATTCGCCTTTGTCCTGCTTCCTGGCCTTTTTTCTCATCCTGCAGCGCTGGTTTTTCTTTCTCCCTCTCTTTATCCTGATCTGTCTCTCTCTCTTTTCCCCTCAGTCCTTCTGGTGTGTTCACTATGTTTTTTCCTCTCTCTCTCCTTCCTTATTTCTCTCATTCAATTTTTCTCTCAAGCCGTCTGTTCTGCACCCTGCTCATAATTTTCTTCCTCTTTCCCTCCGTCCTACTCCTGCGTGTAGCGCGCGAGTGAGGCTATGCATCTAGGAAGCTTCGTCTCGTAAGACCTGTGAGATACCCATGTATTCTCTTAGGTGGAGGACAGCCAAGCGACCGCAGTTACAGAAAAGGAGGGGAGGAGAGAAGGAGAAAGAAGCGTCTGAACTGTCAAATTCTCCCGGCAGCACCGAGAGCGAGAGCTGCAGTGAGTCCCAGTCCCTCCGCGCCCCTGCCCTGGTCCCCTCTCTTTCCCACGCTGCTGCGATTTTTTCTTTTTGCTCCCCTATACCTCCTTTCTCTATCTTGCTCTGAGCGGCTCCCTGTTCCCATGTTTTAGGTCCTCCCTCTCTCTGCCCTGTAGCCTGTGGCTATTTTTTCCTTCTCCATCTCTCTCTGTCTGGCTCCCGGCCACTATTTTTGCATTCTTCCCTCTTTGTCCTGTAGTTAGTGTGTCGGTATTTTTGCTGTCTCTGTCTCTCTCTGTCCGGCTCCCTGTCCCTCGGGCGCTTCTTTCCTTTCTCCATCCCTCTCTGTTCGTCTCGCTGTCCCCACTTTTAAACTCTCCTCTCCTTTGCCCAGTAGCCCACTGCCGTTTTTTTCTTTGTCTGTCTCTGTCTGCCCCACTCCCTGTCTGTAATTTTTAATGCCTCCCTCTTTCTCTGGAAGTCTGTCAGGAGTTTTCCTCTTCTCAGTCTCTCTGTCCTGTTCCCTCTCCCTGTTTTTTAATTCCCTCCTCTCTGCCCTGTTAACCATCACCATTTTTATTTTCTCTGTCTCTCTTGGTCCGGCTCAAGATCCTGATTTTTTAAATTCCTCGCTTTCTGCCCTGTAGCCCATCGCTTTTGAAGTTCCCTTTCTCTGCCTCTTTCTGTCCGGCTCCTGGCCCCTCTTTTGTACTTCCTCCCTCTGTACCCCGTGGCCTGTTGCCTTCTCCCTGTTATTTCTCAGTCTCCCCCTCTGGCTCCCCGCCCCTGCTTTTTCATTCCTCCCTCTCTGCCCTAGAGCCCATCAGTCTCTTTTCTTTCTCTATCTCTCTCTTTCCAGTTCCCAGGACCTGTTTTTCAATTTTGTCCTTCCTGGCTCTGTGCCACGTTGCGATTTCATTTCTTTCGCCATCTCTCCCTGTCTGGCTCCCGTTCAGGATTTTTTAATTCCTCCCTATCTGTCTTGTAGCCCGTCGCTGTTTTTAATTTGTCTGTATCTCTCTGTCCGGCTCCCTGTCCCTGTCTTTACTTATTTTTTTTAATTCCTCCCTCTCTGTCCTGTACGTGTCGCTCGTTAAATTTTTGTTTCCCGACGTCTTTCTGTAGATAGCTTCCGGTCCTGTTTTTTAAAAATTCCTCCCTGTCTGTCCTGTGGCCTATAGCGGTTTGTTCTTTCTCTGTCTCGTCGTTCCGGCTCTCGGTCCCTATTTTTCAGTTTCTCCCTCTTGGCCCTGTAGCATAATGCTATTATTTGGCTTTCCTCATCTCTCTCTGTCCGGCTCCCTGTCCCTGTTTTGTAATTCCTCCCTCTCTGCCCTGCAGCCCATCACTATTTTCCGTTCTCTGTCCTGCTCCCTGTCCTGAGTCTTTAATCGCTCCCTGTCTGCCCTATAGCCTGTCACATTTTTTTTTTTCCTTTCTCCACCGCTCTCTGTCCGGCTCCCTGTCCCTACTTTTTAGTTCTTCCCTTGCTGCCTGTCGCTATCTTCCCTTTCTCCGTCTCTCTCTGTACGGCTCCTGATCCCTTCTTTTTTGAAATCCATCCCTCTCCGTCTCGGAGCCCATCACGGTATTTCCTTTCTCTGTTTCTCTCTGGTTGGCTCCCGCTTGCTATTTTTCAATTTCTTCTTTCTCCATCTCTCTGTCTGGCTCTGGATCCCAATTTTTTAATTCCTCCTTCTCTTCCCTGTAGCCTGTCTGGTTTTTTTTCCCCTCTCTTTATCTCCCCTTCCACCTCTGGCTCTCCGCCCCTGTTTTAATTCCTCCCTCTCTGCCCTCTAGCTGTTGCTATACTTCCTGTGTGCGTCACGCCGCGTCCGGGTCCTCGTCCCTATCTTTTAATTCTTCCCTCTCCTCCCTGTAGCCCGTCGCTATCGTTTTCTTTCTGTTTGGCTCCGGATCCCTGTTTTTTCCTTCCTACCTCTCTCTGCCCTCTTGGCCCCTGGTTATTTTTTTTTCCTCCTTCTTGCTCTGCCCGGCCCCGGCTCCCTATTTTTTCATTCCTCCCTCTCCGTTACGTAGTCCGTCGATATTTTTTCTTTCTCTGGCTCCCTGTCCCCATTGTTCAGTTTCTTCCTTCACAGCCCCGTAGCACATTCTGTTTCTATTTCTTTCTCCGCCTCTCCTTTCCCAGCTCCCCGTCCCTCACTTTTAATGCCCCCCCGCTTCCCCCATCTCACTCTTTCTTTCTTCCCGTCCCTGTTTTTTAATTCCTCCCTCTCTGCCGTGTACTCTCTCACTTTTTTCTTTTCTCCATCTCTCTATGTCCATCTCGCTGCGCCCCCTTTTCAATTCTTCTTCTCTGCCCTGTACCCCGCCGCTATTTTTGCATTTCTCCGTCCCTCTCTGTCTGGCTCCCTGTCCCTATTTATTAATATCTCACTCTTCTTCCTGCACCCACCGCTATTCCCTGCGATCTCCATCTCTCTCTGTCTGGCTCCCTGTCCCCAGATTTTAATTCCTCCCTCTGCCCCATGTAGCCTGTCTGGATTTTTTCCTCAGTCTCTCTGTGTGTCTGGCTCCCTCTCTCCGTGTTTTAATTCCACGTTCTCTGTCCCGTAGCCCCATGCTATTTGTCTTTCTCCATCTCTCTCTGTCCAACTCCCTACTGCTAATTTTTATTTCTTCCCTATCCGTATTGTAGCCATCGCTGTTTTTTTTCTTTCTCCGTGTCTCTCTGTCCAGCTCCCAGTCCCTGTTCTTTAATTCCTACCTCTTCCCTGTAGCCTGCTGCTGTTTTTTTCCATTCTACATTGTGTTCTGTCTGGTCCCCTGTCCCTATTTATTAGTTCCTCTCTCTCTGCCCTGTGGCCTGTCACTTGTCCCCATTTTATTTCTGCCTCTCTCTCTGTCCGGCTCCCTGTTCCTGGTTTTTGAATTCTTCCCTCTCTGCCCTGTCAGCTGTCCAATCTTTTGCCTTTCTCCATCTCTCTCTGGCCAGCTCTCTGTCGCTATTCGTTAATTCTGCCCTCTCCGCCTTGTAGCCTGTCGCTTTTGTCCTCTCTCCATCTCACTGTCTCTGGCTCCCCGATGACCCTATTTTAGAATTTCCCCCCTCTTCTTTCTGTACGTGTTGCTATTCTTCTTGCTCTCCAGCTGTTTTTTTTTTCCAGCTCGCTGCTCCTAATTCTTAATTCTTCCCTCTCTGCCACGTAGCATGCAGCTATGTGGTTTGTTTTCTGTTGTTCCCCCCCTATGCCCCTTCCCTCCATCGTTTGCTGTCCCGGCTCCCTGTCCCTGTTTCATTCCTCCCTCTTTGCCCTGTTCTTGTCGCTTTTTAATCTTTCTCCATGTGTCTCGGTCCGGCTTCCTGCCTGTATTCTTTCCCTTCTTTCCTCCCTTTCTGTCGTGCTGCCCATCCCAGGTTTTTCCTGCATCTCCATCCTGCTCCCTGTCCTTTGTCAGTCTCTGTCCTGCTCCCTCTCCCTCTTTTTGCTGCTTCCCTTCTCTTCCTGCTGCTTCTTTCTCCACCTCTGTCGGGCTCCCTGTCCCCATCTTTCTCTCGCTGTCCCGTTCCCTTCCTCACGCTTTCTCGCTACACCCCCCGTCTAGCCTGCTGCCGCTTTTTTCTCTCGTGTCCTGTGCCCTGCTCCTCATTTTTGGCAGCCTCCACTTCTGCCCAGCAGCCCATCGGTCCAGGAGCCAGCCGACCGACTGTCCATTCCCCACCGAACTGACAAGCGTGGCTCTGGGAACGACTGCCAAGGTGTCCCATGGGCTGGGGGAGCATCGGGGGCCCCAAGCCCCGGAGCAGACTCGCTCCCGGGACTTGTTACATGCGTGACTAAATAAACACTCGCCGTCTCCTTTGTCCTCACGGCTGCATTTGCACTCCTTTTGCACCGGGCGAGGGGCTGTGACAGAGCCCAGGGGAGGAGGTGATGCGGAGTGGGGGTCGGGCGATGGCCCTCTCTTCCTGCTGGGCTCCAGCTGCGGGCCGGGGCTGGAGGAGCCCCAGGTGCGGGCAGTGAGGCTGATGGCGACGGCCCCTCCCTGTAAAGGGGTGGCTGCCGGGGGAAGGGCTGGTGCTTGTGCTGGTGCTGCCCTGCCCCGGCTGGCCGTAGAGGGGTCAGTGTGAATCAAGGGAGGAGCAGCGCGGTCGCCGAGCTGCGGCTACACCGAGGGCGAAGCTGAGCGGGGGCCGGGGAAAACCCGAGGAGGGCGGCGGTGGTTGCGGGGGGGCCGGCGGGGTCCGTGTCGGAGGCACGGAGCGGCGGCGGCACGGGTGCGTGGGTGCCGCGCCGTGTCGGAGCCAGCGGCGAGGACTGTCGGGAGCCGGGCGGAGGGGCGCGCCGTGTCGGAGCCGGGCGGCGGGGGCTGCCCGGAGCCGGAGCCGGGCGGCGGGAGCTGCTCGGAGCCGCGCTTTGGAGCGCGGGGTTGCACTGGGGTCTCCGGGTGCGTTGGCGGGGGAGGGAACGGTGTCCCCGCAGGGTCAGAAGGCAGGGAAGGCTGCCTCGCGGCATGCCGGGAGGTGTAGTCCTGGGGTGCGAGGTTTACGGTCGGACATGTTTGCTCCCCGGAGCATGCCGGGAGGTGTAGTCTTCCGTCACTCGGCTTCCAGGCGGCCATGCTGTGTTTGCCAGTGCATGCCGGGAGGTCTAGTTTTTGCGGACTTGGCTGCCTGGCAGCCGCCTTGCTCTCGAGCGCGTGCGGCGCGGCGTTGTCGTTCCTACTGCCGCGGCCCCCGTGGCGCAGCACGATGTGTAGTTTTGTTGCCGGTTTCTTGTAGTTTTCTGCGGGCTTCCAGCTGCGGCCGCTCCCCAACAAGCGGTGCGGCCGCCCCTCGCGAGCGCATGCGCGGTGGCGCGCCGCTCAGCGTCCGAATAGCGATACTGCTGCTCGCACGCCGTGCGTGCGCGGTTGCACGCGCCTCTACTCTCACTGCTGCTGCCCGGCGACCAAAATGCGGCACTGCAGATCGGGCGCCGCGCATGCGGGGTGTGGCGCTCGTCCGTGCTCGATGCTGCCGTCTGGCGAACGAAACGCGGTGCTGCAGGTGGGCGCCGCGGAGGTGCCGCCGTTCTCCACTTTCCCTTCAGCTGGTAACGGCAATGCGATCCTGCGGTGCCTTCGAGGTAATGCTGCCGCACTCATTGCTGCCTCCACCGCCGCCCAACGTGCGCGGTGCTAGCGGGCGCTGGGTGTGCAAAGCGTGGAACTGCAGCGTTAGTGCTGCCCCCGGGCACGCGCTGCCCGGTGGGTGCTCGCTGCTGCTGCCGCCCCGTGGCCGCAGCGCGGTACTGCAGCGCCGGCACCACACAGGTGTGCAGCAGCGCTCCTGCTGCCGCAGCATGGTGGTGTGTGGGGCATGATTCCCGGTGGTGGGTCAGGGCCAGGACCACCGGTGAGGCGAGTGAGCCCCTTTGGCGAGTACAGGGGTGTCTTCTGGCTACCTGGGGGTGGTGGGCTGCAAAGCTTCAAACCGTCTGCTCTGTCAGGCTCCCAGTCTTCTGGAGATGAGCTGGGTAAGGGCAGCCCCAGGGAGTTACCCAAGAGCTGATAGAAGGGAAGAGGGCAGACATCTCCCAGGCACAGATGCTGGGTGCCTCCTCAGCTCACCAGAGTTCTTTGTGAGCCTCCCTTTGTCCAGGTTGCCCTGTGCGGCTGCCCCCAGCTCCAGCACCTCCCCTGAAGCCTGTCCCGTAGCCGCAGGCCACCCCCAAGCCCTGTTGTGAAGGCCGCAAGCTGGCCCTTGAATGTGCTGGATTCTCCCTTGATGTGGGTGCTTTAGCAGCGGTGCAGGGAAGGAGCAGCGTCTCTCTGTGGAAGGAGAGGCTTCAGAAATCTACGCTAATAATGGTCGCTGCTTCTTCTTTCCTACTCCCAGAGGCCATGCTGAGGCTGCAGTTTTCTGTTCCTCCCCTGAGGATGCTGTTGACTGCAGACACCTCAGGCTTGCGTGGGTTGTCTCTGTCCGGCCTCGCTCTCCTCGTGGCGTTGGGGGCAAAAAGGGACAGACGGAGCACTTACTGGCTGTGGACAGGGGCTGCCGCGGCTGAAGCTGTAGAGGCCAGAGAAAGGTAAAGAAGATGACATCGAAGGCCATGTGGCTTGCAGTTGCTTCCCACTGCAGGCGAGAGAAAGCCTGCCTCTCCAGGTGAGGAGGGATCCCTCTTCGTAGTCTGCAGCAGGCCAGGTTGCCAACACGGACCGCAGGGTCTGTATGCGTCACCAACAGCGCGGTACGGCCGCGTAGCGCATGAGCGAGGGAGCCTATGAAGCCTCGTCTCGTCAGAGCTGCGAGATACCCATGTATTCTCTTAAGTGGAGGACAGCCAAGCGACCAGAGTTACAGAAGAGGAAGGGAGGAGAGAAGGAGAAAGAAGCATCTGAACTGTCAAATTCTCCCGGTCGCGCCAAGAGCGAGAGCTGCAGTGAGTCCTGGGCCCTCAGGGCCCTGTCTCCCCTCTCATGCATCCTGGGCCCTCCCTGCCCCTCTCCTGGCCCCCCCTTTTTCCCATGCTGCTGTGTGTTTGGTGTGTTTTTTTTTTTTTTTCCCTTTCCTGTACCTCTCCTTTTTTCTCTATTTTTCTGTCCTGCTCGTTCTTCCTCTCTCCCTTTCTCTCTCTTGTTCTGCCGTTCCCTTTTCTTTTTCTCTCTGCGCTTTTGTCCTGCTCCGTCTCCCTCCTTTTTTTCATCCTCTATCTCTGTCCTGCCGCCCATTGCCATTTTTTCCTTTTCCATCTCTTTGTCCTGATCTGCACCTGTCTCTTTTTCCCCATGCAATTTCTCTGGCCTGTTTCCTGGCTTTCTTTTCCTTTCTGCGCCTGTACGTGCTGCTCTGTGTCCCTGCCTTCCTATCTCTCTCCTTCCTTCCTGCTCTTTCTATCCCTTTGTTTTGCTCACGGTTGCTGTTTTTTTTCGTTCTGTTTCTCATTGTCCCTGTCCTCCTTCCTGTTCATCTCTTACTCTCTGTGACCGTTCGTGCTGCTCCCTGTCCCTCTTATTTATTGCCTCACCTGTCTATCCCTGTTTTTTTCTTGTGTTCCCCGTCCCTCTTTCTTTCGCGGTATCCCACTTTGTGGCTCCCTGTCTTCATTTGTTTTCTATATCCCTCTGTCCTTCCTCCTTTCTTTCCTTGTCCCTCTGGCCTGCTACCCATCACTGCTTTTTCTTTCTTTCTCTATCTCTCTGTCTCGGTCCTGTTGCTCTCTTTCTCTCTCTGCCTCTGATGGTTCTTTCTCCATCTCTGCCCCGCTCCCTGTCCTTTTTCTCTTATTCACTTTGTTCTCCATCCTCCCCCTAACTTTTTGTCTGTATATCTCCATACCACTGCTTGTCCTATTGTTTCATGCTGTATCCCCCTGCCCAGCTCACTGTCCCATTATTCCCCTTTGTTCTGCTCCCTGGCCTTTTTTGTCATCCCGCAGCCCAGCGCCAGTTTTTCGTTCTCTTTGTCCTGATATGTTTGTCTCTTTTTTCCCCCCTCAGTTCCTCTAGTTTGTTTCCTAACTTTCCCCCCGCCTCTATCTCCTTCCTTATTTCTTTCATTCAATTTCTCTCTCGATCCATCTGTTCTGCTCTGTGCTCATAATTTTCTCTCTCTTTGCCTCTGTTCTGCTCCCTGACCCTGTTTCTCTTTTGCCATGTCCCTTCAGGGCTCCTCATTCCTTTTTTATCAACTTATCCATCTCAGTGTCCTTTTCCCTGTATCTTCCTTTCTCTGCTCCTCGGTCCTTCTTCCTCATTTTATTTTTTTCTTTCTATTCCTGCGTCCTGTTCCCCTTCACTGTATTTTCGTTCTCTGTATCTGCTGCTCCAGTAACGATTGCCGAGTTGTGTCGGTACAGGCACCGAGCCCCAGGCACAGAGCAGACTCGCTCCTGGAACTTAAACGCATTAACGAATAAACACTTGCTGTGTCCTTTGCTCTCATGGCTGTGCCTGTAGTCCTTTGTACATGGTGAGTGACTGTCAGAGTCCAGGGGAGCAGGCTCAATAGTCGGTGTAAGGGGCCATGGCTGCAGCTGTGGGCTGGGGCTGGAGGAGCTCCAGGGGGGGCCAGTGAGGCTGATGGTGATGGCCCCTCTATGTCAAAGGGCTGTAGCCCCAGGGGATGGTGCTGCCGGGGCATGTGTGCCTGAGCGTGCCGATGAGCCGCACATTTCTGATGCACCGGTGCAACAGGCTGACGGTCAGTTGGAGTCAGGCCCCCTCAGGGCTGCTTCCAGGGATTTTCTGAGAGCCGGTGGAGAGGAAGCAGGAAGAGGTGCAGGAGATGGCTGCCCCCACCCCTCTGGGTACCCGGAGGCTTCCCACCCCCTGGAAAAGGTGCCGGGTGCTTCCCCAACTCAAGAAAACTCCTCCAGCCCTGCTCACCCCCTGCAGCTGTCTCCAGCTCCAGCACCTCCCTTGAAGCCTGTCCCTTAGCCACAGACTGCCCTCAAACCCTGTCCTCACGGCAGCAAGCTGGCCCTTGAATATGCTTTATTCTCCATAAATGCAGGTGCTATTAGCATCAGTTCGGGGAAAGAGCGGTGTCTCCAGGAGCTCCTGCAGGAGGGGTTCCTGCCTGAGGAGAGCTGCAGTCATCACTGTGGATAACAGTTGCTTGCTCTTTCCCTCTCCCAGAGGCAGGACCGAGGACTCGGTCGTCGGTTCCTCTCCGGGGATGTTGTTGATTGCGTCTGGCTCAGGTTTGTGTGGGTCGCCTTTGGCCTCATTCTCCTAGCGGCATGGGCGAAAAGGGACAGCTGGACGCTTACTGGCTGTGGGCAGGAGCTGCTGCGGCTGAAGCTGGAGAGGCCAGAAAAAGGTAAAGCAGCTGAAGAATAAAATAAAGAAGATCCAGCTGGCAGCTGCCTCCAGCTGCAGGCAGGAGCCAGCCTGCCTCACCAGGTGAGGGAGCATCCCTTTTAGCGTAGTCCTCGGCAGATCCGATCACCAACGTGCACCGCACGGTACGTCTGTATGCGTAACCGAAAGCACGCTACAGCCACGCAGAGTGTGCGCGTGTGAGGCTATGTATCTGGTAAGCCTCGTATTGTAAGAGCTGTGAGACACTGATTTATTCTCTCAGGTGGATGACAGTCAAGCGACCGCAGCTACGGAGGAGGAAGGAGACAGAGAGGGAGACACGAAGATGTGTCTGAACTGTGAAATTCTCCAGCAGCTCTGAGAGCGGGAGCTGCGGTGAGTCCTGGAGCCTCGAGGCCGTGTAGTTCCTCTTCTGCATCCCGGTCCCTCCCTGCCCCCCCGTTTTCTTTCTTTTACTGCGGTCATTTTTTTTTTTTCTTCTCTGCACCTCTCCCTCTCTCGTTCTCCGAGTCCTCATCTTTATCTATCATTCTACTTTTCCGGTTTCTTTTTTTCTCTGCGCTTCTATCCTGTTCCTTGTCCCTCTTTTTCATCCTCTGTCTCTGTCCTGCAGTCCATCACTAGTTTTGTCTTTCTCCATCTATCTATTTGTCTTCCTATCCCAATTTCTTAAATTTCTCCCCGTCTGCCCGTTAGCCCTTCACAGTTCCTACCCCCCCCACCTCCGTCTGTCTTCATGTCCCTATTTTTTAATTCCCCTCTCTCTGCCCTGTATTCTAGATACATTTTTCCTTTCTTAGATTCTCTTGTTCCTATGTTTTCATTTCTTCCCTCTCTGTCCCATGGCCCGTTTTTGTCTGTATCGTTCTTTCTCTGTCTGGCTCCCTGTTCCTATTCTTTAATTCCTCTGTCTCTCCCCTTCAGCTCATCGAGTTTTTTTGGTATTTCTGTTTATCTCTGTCCATATCACAGTCACGTTTTTTAAATCCTCCCTCTCTGCTCTGTGGCCCATCACTATTCTTTGTTTTTATCCATCTCTGTCTGTCTGGTTCCCTGTCATTTCCTCCTCTCGGGCCTGTAGCCCATAGCTAATTTTTTTCCTCTGTGCCGCTCTCTCTGTGGCTCCCTTTCCCTATTTTTCAATCCCCCTTCTCTGCCCTGTAGCCGATCGCTGTTGTATTGGGTTTACGCGGTAAGGTTTTGTTAGCTGGAGCGGGGCAGGGGCTGCAAGGGTGGGTTCTGTGAGAAGGGACCAGGAGTCGCCCCCATGTTGGGCACAGCCAGTTCCGTCTCTGAGACAGATCTGCTGCCAATCAAAGCTGAGCCCATCAGCAACGCTGGTAACGCCTCTGTGATGGACGTTTAAGAAGGGCTAAAAAATGCTGTGCAGAAGCTGCGATAGAGGAAGTGTGAGTGTTAAAGAGCCCTGCAGACACTAAGGTCAGTGAAGAAGGAGGGGGAGGAGGTACTCCAGGCACCGGAGCAGAGATTCCCCTGCAGCCTGTGGTTGAAGAACACGGTGACGCAGGTTGTTCTCCTGCAGCCCGTGGAGGTCCACGGTGCAGCAGACGTGCACGTGCAGCCCGTGGAGGACCCCACGCCGCAGCGGGTGGATGTGCCCGAAGGAAGCTGTGACCCCGTGGAGAGCTAGCGCTGGAATGGGCTTCTATCAGCACTTGTGGCCCCGTGGGAGGGACCTCACGCTGGAGCAGAAAAAGAGCGTGAGGAGCAAGGAGTGGCAGAGATGACGTGCAATGAACTGCTCGGAACCCTCGCTCCCTGTCCCCCTGCATTGCTCGGGGGGATGATGTAGAGAAGTCGGGAGTGAAGATGAGCTTAGGAAAAAAGAATAGGGTGGGGGGAAGGTGTTTTTTAGATGTTCTTATTTCTCTTTATCCTACTCTGATTTTGATTGACAATAAATTAAATTAATTTCCCCAAGTCGAGTCTGTTCTGCCTGTGATAGTAATTGGTGAACGATCTCTTTGTCCTTATCTCAACCTACAAGCATTTTTGTCGTATTTTCTTCCCCTGTCTTGTTGAGGAGGGGGAGCGATAGAGCGGTTTGGCAGGCAGCCAGCCACGGTCAACCCACCACAGTTTTCTTATATCAGCGTCTGTGTCCCTATTTTTTAATTCTTCCCTATGTTTCTTGTACCCCATTGCTCTTGAAACTTTCTTTTAACCTCTCCATCCCTATCTTTTTAATTCTTGCGTATGTTTCTCCAACGCAGTCACTTTTTAAATTTTCTTGCTACCTTTCCCTCTCTCCGTCTCCCTGACCTAATTTTAATTTCTTGCTGGTTTCCTGCACACCATCGCTTTCTAAATTTTCTTTCTACGACTCCCTCTATCCATTTCCTTGTTTATAATTCTTAATTCTTCCTTTTCTGTCCTGTGTCCTGTTGCTTTCTGCACTTTCTTTCTACATCTCCCTGCCCCTATTTGTTAGTTCTTGCCTATCTTTCTTGTACCCTGTTGCTTTTTGAAAGTTTCTTTCCACGTCTACCTTTGTCTGGCTCCCTGTTTCTATTTTTTATTTCTTGCTTATGTTTTTTTTCCCCTATCACTTTAGAATTTTTCCCCGTCCCTTGTCTTGTCTCTGTTTTGTCCCGCTGGTTCCTTCTGCCTCTCTCTCCCGCTCCCCATCTCTCTTATTTTTTCCTCCCTCTCTCTGTCCCTGTTGTTTTCTGCAATCTCTCTGCTCTCCTCTCTCTACACAATTGTCCTACTCCCCACCCCTCTCTTTTTCGCAGTGTCCTGTTTTCTGGCTCCCTGTACCACACCTCTTCTCTATGTTCTTCTGTCCTTCCTCCTGCTTTTCTCTTCCCTTTTCTTCCTCTTTCCCGCTGCATTTGCGCACCAAGCCTTGCAGCCAATTCACTGCTGGGATTTCTTACGTGCATTAATGAATAAGCTTTTCCTGGCCTTCTCTGTGTCCCTGGATATGTTTGCAGCCCCTGGGGCAGGGCTCGTGGCTGTGGACAGGTGCAGGGGAGAGGGTGATGTGCTGTGGCACTTTGCCAATGGCCCCTGCTCCCGATGGGCTCCAGCTGGGGCTGGGGCAGCCTAGGTGTGGCCAGTGAGGCCGAGAATGGGCTGGGCTAAGGTGCTCTCGCTGTAAAGGGGGCTGCCTGAGCACGCCTGCCCGAGGGAGCCGACGAAGGGAAAACTGGCTGCGGAGGGAATCCGAGGGGGTCCCAGAGGCAGCTGCCTCCAGCAACGAATGGCCGGTGGCGAGAAAGGATCCCACCAAGCCGCCCTCGACAGAGCGGACGCCAGCATGCGGTGCTGGGAGGTCATTGTCTCCGCTACGTGGGTGAGGCACCGTGTGTCGAGGAAGCCTTGCGGATGAGGAGCATCTGGGCGTCCGCTGCGTGCTGCAGAACGGGTGAGGGTCGGGCTGGCGGCACTGCAGAGGAGGAAGGGGCAGATGCAGAGGTAAGCGTCGGGGCGGTGAGGGTCTCCTGCTGGCACCGGGAGCTGTGGTAAGTCGCGTGTCCTCCCCTCTGCATCCTGGCCCATCTCTGCCACCCTTTTCTAGATGTCTGCCTGCCTCCTTCCTCCGTCTCCCTCTCTGCCCGCCCACCTACCTGTATGGCTCCCCAAAACTTGTTATTGTTCTTCCAACTCTGCCCAGTACCCTCTTGCCTTTTAAACTGTTTCTATGTCTCTCTCAAACCAGCTCCGTCTCCATTTTTTTTTAGTTTTTCTGCTTTGCTTTGTACCCCAATTACTTTTTAGATTTCATTTCTCTACCTACCAGTATCTGGCTCCCTGACTCTGTTTTTGCATAAATACCTGCCTCCGCTCTGTACCCCATAGCTTTTCAAAGTTTCTTTCTACGCCTCCCTGTATTTGGCTCCCTTTTCCTATTTTTTATTTCTTCTCGCTCTTTCCTTTATCCCATCATCTTAAAAATTTCATTTATACATACATCTCTCTCTCTCTCTCCAGCCTTATTTTTTAATTCTCACCTGTGTGAATTGTATTCTGTCGCTTTTTGAAAGGTCTTCCTATTTCTCCCACTATCTTCCTTCCCATTCCTATTTTAAAAGTTTTTCCTGTGTTTCCCTTTACCTGCCGCTTTCTAGTTTCTCCTTCTATGTATCCCTCCTTCGTCTCCCTGTCTTTATTTCTTAACGTTTTCCTACCTGTCCTGTACCCCATCACTTTTTAAGTTTTATTTCTATGTCTCCCTCTATCTGGCTCACTATCCCTATTTTTCAATTCCTCCCTTTAGCCAGGGAAGCGTCTGCCCAGGCACGCCTGCCTGAGGGAGCTGAAGAAGGTGAGCTGCCTGAGGTCGGAATCCGAGAGGGTCCCGCCGGCAGCTGCCTGCAGCACGGAACGGCCGGTGCCCGTGGCGAGGAAGGATCCCTCCGAGCTGTCTCTGACAGAGCGCACCACCGGCACACGGTGCTGGGAGCTCTGTTCCTCCGTCGGCTGCATGTGCGAGCCGCTGGGAAGCCTCATGGCGGCGGAGCATCGAGGCGCCTGCCGCCGAGGCAGAGAGAAAAGCGTCGGGGCGGTGAAGGTCTCCCGCCGGCGCCGGGAGCTGCGGCAAGTCGCGCTTTCTCTCTTGTGCATCCTGGTCCATCTCTGCCACCCTTCCCTAGGTCTCTGCCTGCCTCCCTGCCCGTCCCTGCTTCTGTCTCCCTCTCTGCCGGCCCACCTACCTGTCCGGCTCCCCAAAACTTGTTACTCTTCTGCCATCTCTGCCCTGTACCGCTTCACCTATTAATTTGTTTCTAAGTTTCCCTCTCTGTGTCTCCCTGTCCTTATTTTTTAAGGTTTTCCTATGTTTTCTATATCCCGTTACTTTTTAATTTCTCTTTGTACGTTTCCCTCTCTCTGGCACCCTATCGCTATTTTTTAATTCCTCCCTCTATCCTGTACTTAATTGCTTTTAAAATTTTCTTTCTATGTTTCCTTCTATCCATCTCCCTGTCCCTATTTGTTAATTGTTTCCTGTGTTTCTTGTACCCCATTGCTTTTAATGTTTTCTCATTGTGGTTCCTTCTATCCATCTCCCTGTCCCTGTTTTTTTAATATTCCTGTGTTTCTTGTACCCAATCACCGTTTAAGTTTTTTTTTCTACTTTGTCCTCTATCCATCTCCCTGTCCCTGTTTTTTTAATATTCCCTTTTTTCTTGTATCCAATTGCCGTTTTAGTTCTTTTTTTACATTGTCCTCTATCCATCTCCCTGTCCCTATGTTTTAATTCTTGTCTATGTTTTTTGCACTCGGTTGCTTTTTAAAATTCCTTCTACGTCTCTCTCTATCCGGCCCGTCTTGATTTTTTAATTATTCCTTATATTTCTTGTACCCCATTGCTATTTAATTTCTCTTTCAATAATTCCCTTTTTCTGGTTCCTTTTCCCTAAATTTTAATTCGTCTCTTTCTTCCGAATATCTTCTCACTTTTCAAATTTTCTTTCAATATTTCCTTCTATTCTCATCCCTGTTCCTACTTCTTAATTCTTTCCTGTGTTTCTTGTAGCCTGTCGCTTTGAAAAATTTCTTTCTATGTCTCCCTCTATCTGATTCCCTGTCCCTATTTTTCAGTTCTTCCCTCTCTGCCCTGTTCCCAGTTGCTTTAAAAATTTTCTTTCTATATCTCCATTTATTTAGTTTCCTGTCGTTTTTTATTTTTTTCCTGTCTATACTATAGTCTGTCAATTTTAAATTTTGTGTCTATGACTACTTTTCTGCAGTTCACCGTCTTCATCTTCTAATTCTCTCCGGTCTGTCCTGTACTCTATCGCTTCTTCAATTTTCTTTCTGTGTCTTTTATCAGGCTCCCTATCCATATTTTTAAATTCTGTGCCGTGTTCCCTGTTGCTTTCTAAATTTACTTTTATGTGTGTGTCTATTTTTTCCCCATTCTTATTTTTAAATTTATTCTTTTTTTCCTTAAAGCCGTCGCATTTTAAATTTTCTTTCTGTGTCACAGTTTATCCGCTTTGCTGTCCCTATTTTTTATGTTTTCCTGTCTCTCCCGTACTTGTCGCTTTTAAAATTTTCTTTCCATGTCTACTTTAACAAATTTTCTGTCTGACGTTCTAGTTTCTCGTCTATCCTGTACCCTGTTGCTTTTGAAATTTTCTTTGTGCGTCTCTCTGTACTTTTCTCCTTGTTCTTATTTTGTAACTTTTTCTTGTTGTTCCTTAATGCCTCTGCTTTTATAATTTTCTTCCTATGTCTCTCTCTATCGCCCTACCCTTGTTTTAATTTTTTTTCTTGTTGTTCCTTAATGCCTTTGCTTTTTAAATTTTCTATGTCGATTTTAATCCAGTTCTGTTCCCATTTTAATTTTTTTTTCATGCTTGTCCTTTACCCAGTCGCTTTTAAAATTTTCTTTCTATGTCTACTTTAACCAAATGACTGTATTTATTTTTCAATTTTTTCCTACCTGTCCTAAACCCCATCGCTTTTTAGATTTTCAGTCTATGTGTGTTTTTATCAAGCTCCCTATCCCTATTTTTTGATTTATTCTTGTCTGATGTGTACCCTGTCACTTTAAAAATTATATTTCCATGTCTGCCTCTATTTTTTACCCTATCCTTATTATTTATTTTTTTCTTGTCTTAATGCCATCGCTTAATAAATTTTTTCCTATGTCAACATTTATTATGTTTGCTGTCTTATCTGTTCCCTGATGCTTTTTAAATTTTCTTTCTATGCCTCCGTTTTTCTAGTTTTCTGTCCCCATTTTAAATTTTTTTTCCGTGTTTCCCACACCACAACTTTTAAAATTTTATTTCTGCACGTGGTGGTTTTGGATGGGATAGCGTTAGTTTTCTTCACAGTAGCTGGTATGGGGCTACATTTTGGATTTGTGCCAAAAACAGCGTTGTTAACACAGGGACACGGCAGTTATTGCTGAGCAGCCCTTATGCAGCTCAGGGGCTGTTCCACTCCTCTCCTCGCCCCGCCCTGCCAGGGAGCAGGCTGGAGGTGCATGAGAAGGTGGGAGGGGACACCTGACCCCACCTGAACGAAGGGATATTCCAGACCCTATGACGTCACGCGTAGCAATAAAACTGGGGGTGGAGGTTTGTGGAGGGGCGCTGCTCGGGACCGGCCGGGCATCCGTCTGTCGGTGGTGAGCAATTTCTTTCATTTGCATCGCTTGTTTGTCTCGGGTTTTATTTTCCTCTCTTTTTGTTGTTTGTTCCCCCCCCCTTACATTTTTAAAAAAATTTCTTCTTAATTATTGAACTGTTTTTATATCAACTCTTGCGTTTCTTTCTCACATTTATCCTTTCGATTGTCTCCCCATTCCGCTGTGGCGGAGCGAGCGGGCAGCTGTATGGTGCTCAGTTGCCAGCCAGGGTTAAACCATGACCTTGCGTCTACATTTCTGAAGCTGTCAATGGTTATTTTGTAAGTATTTCCTGTCTGCCACCTACCCCATCCCTTTTCAAAATTTCTAATTTCTACTTTTATCCAGTTTGCTATCTTTATTTTTCAATTTTTTCCTCTATGTCCTGTACCCTGTCGTTACTAAATTTCCTTTACGTTTCTCAGTTTTACTTCACTGTCGCTATTTTTAAATTTTTTCCTCTCTGTCCTTTACCTAATCAATTCTAAATTTTTCCTTCTGTCTACTTATATTAAGCTGCATATTGCTGTTTTTTAATTTTTTCATGGCTATCGTGTACCCTGTTGCTTTTTACATTTTCTTTCCATGTCTACTTTAACCAATTCTATTTCCTTAATTGCTGTTGCTTTTAAAATTTTGTGTACTTTTATCCCATTTGGGGTCTTTAATTGCCTACCTTTATTTCTAGTCTTTCCTTAATGCTGTCGCTTTTAAATTTTTTTTCTGCATCTGTTTTAGTTCGCTGCTCCTATTTTTTTTAATACTTCTTTTTTGTCCCTAATCCCCCTCACTTTTAAAATTTTCTTTCTATGCCTACTTTTATTCCCTTTGCTGTCTTTTAAAAATTATTTCTTCTCTTTCTTCTGTGCCATCACTTTCATTACTTAGATCTTCTTTCTACGTCTGTTTTAGTTCGCTGTTGTTACTTTTTAATTTTTCCTTATTTCCTTAATCACTGTTGCTTTTAAAATTTTTTGTCTACATTTATCCAGTTTGCTGTCTTTATTTCTTAATTATATCTCATCTTCCTGTAGCAGCCTCGCTGTTTAAATTTTCTTTCTCGATCTCTTTTAGTTTGCTGTCCCTTTTTGATGTTTTTTCCTGTATTTCCCTAATGCCTGTCGCTTTTAAAATGTCCTTTCTCTGCCTATTTTTTTCTTCCTTGTCTTATAAGAATTTTTTTGTCTTTTTTTAGTGCCGTCGCTTTTTCCATATTCTTTCTATGTTTCTGTTATAGTTTGCCATCGCTATTTCTTAATTTGTCCTTATTTTCTTAATCCCTGTTGCTTTTAAAATTTTCTACTTCTATCTCATTTGCTGTCTTAATTTTTAAATTATTTTCTCTTGTTTTTCCTTAGTGCCATCGCTTTTTAAATTTTATTTCTTCTCCGTTTTAGTTTGCAAATATTTACTTTCTTCCTTATTTCCTTAATCCTATTTGCTTCTTAAATTTTCTGTCTTCTTTTATGTTCGCCATCTTGATTTTGTAATTATTTCTTGTCTTTCCTTACCATCCTCGCTTTTTAGATATTCTTTGTAAATCTCCATTTTAGTTCGCTGTCTGTTTTTTTTTGTTTTTCCCTTTATTTTCCTTTCCCCCTCACTTGAAAAAGTTCTTTCTAGGCCTACTTTTTCCTCTCTTTGCTACCTTTTAAAAATTATTTATTTTCTTGCTTCTTTGCCGTGACTTTTTAGATTTTCTTTCTACATTTCAGTTTGCGGGTGCTATTTTTTAATTTTTTCCTTATTTCTGTAATCACCGTCACTTATAAAATTTCTGTCTACTTTTACCACGTTCGCTGTCTTAATTTTGCTGTCTTTTCTGTCAATAATTTCTCATCTATCCTCAGTGCCATCGCTTTTTAAACATTCATCTCTTTTAGTTCAGTGTTTCTATTGCATAATTTTTTCCTTTATTTCCCTAATACCCATTGCTTTCTAATTGTTCTTTCTATGCCTACTTTTATTCCCTTCGCTATCTTTTTAAAATTGTCTTTTCTTTCCTTAGTGACCTTGCTTTTAAAATTTTCTTTCTACAACTCTTTTAGTATGCTGTCCCTGTTTTTTAGTTTTTCCCTTTATTTCCCTAAGCCCCTGTTTTTTTCATCTTCTCTCTGTGCCTACTTTTATTCCCTTTGCAGTTCTCAAAACTAATTTCTTGTCTTCCCTTAGTGCCCCTGCTTTCTAAATATTCTTTTTATGTCTCCGTTTTAATTTGCCAATGCCATTCCAAAATATTTTTCTCATTTCTTTCATTACTGTTGCTTTTAAAATTTTCTGTCTCCTTTTATCCTATTCGCCGTCTTTATTTTGCTGTCCTTATTTTTTAATTAATTTCTTGTCTTTCCTTAGTGCCATCACTTGAAAAATTTTCTTTCTACATCTCTGTTTTTGTTTGCTTTCCCTGTTTCTGAATTTTTTTCCTCTATTTCCGTAATGATTGTCGCTTTTTAAGTTTTCTTTCTATGCCTACGTTTATGCCATTCACTGTCTTTACTTTTTAATTATTTCAGCTCTTTCTTCTGTGCCATCACTTTTTATATTTTCTTTCTACATCTCTGTTTTAGTTTGCCGCTGCTATTTTAAAATTTTTTTCCTTTTATTTCCCTAATCCCCTTCATTTTTAAAATTTTCTAGTTTTATCCTGTTCCCGGTCTTTACTTAGCTGTCTTTTCTTTTAAGTATTTCTTGCCTTTCTTTAGTGCCTTTGCTTTAAGTTTTTTTCTTCATCTGTTTTAGCTTGCTGTCCCTATTTTTTAATATTTCCCTTTATTTCCCTAATTGTCCTCAGTTTTAAAAGTCCTACTTTTATTCCCTTTGATGCCTTTATTTGTTAATTACTTATTCTCTTTCCTTAGTGCCCTAGCTTTTAAAATTTTCTATCTATGTCTGCATTTTATTTTGCTGTTGCTATTTTTTAGTTCTTTCCTCTCTTGATCCCTTGGCTTTTAATATTATCTACTTTTATCGCGTTTGCTGTCGTTAGCTTTTAATTATTTTTTCTTTAGTGCATTCCCTTTATAATTTTTCTTTCTATGTCTCTCTTTTTAGTTTGCTGTTGCTATTGTTTAAACATTTCCTTATTTCTTTAATCACCTTTGCTGTTAACGTTTTCTAGTCTACTTTTATCCTGTTTATCGTCTTTATTTATCAATTTTTTAATTATTTCTCATGTTTACTTATCACTGTCACTTTTTGTATGTTCTACGCACATCTTCTTTTGAGTTAGCTGTCCCTATTTTTTAGTTTTTCCCTTTATTTCCCGAATCCTTCTCGCTTTTGACAAGTTCTTTCTACGCCTACTTTTTTCCCTTTGCCATCTTTTAAAAATTATTTCTTCTCTCGATTCTTTGCTGTCGTTTTTTAGATTTTGTTTCTTTCAAACTCTGTTTTAGTTTAATGGTGGTATTTTAAATTTTTTTTCTTTATTTCCTTAATCCTATTTGCTTCTAAAATTTCCTGTCTACTTTTATTCTTTTAGCTGTCTTTATTTTTTTATTATTTCTTGTCTTTCCTTAATGCCTTCGCTTTTTAAATTGTCTTTCTACATCTCTATTTTATTTTGCTGGCCTTTTAAAAAATATTTTTTCAGTTTATTTCTGTAATCCTGGTCACTTTTTGGATTTTTTTTACTTCTATCCCGTTCGCTGTTTGTATTTTGCTGTTTTTTTCTTCTTTTAACAATTTATTGTCTGTTCTCAGTGCCCTTGATGTTTAAATTTTCTTTCTACATCTTTTACTTTGATGTCCCTATTTTTTAGTTTTTCCCTTTAATTCTCTATTCCCTCTTGTTTTTTTAATGTTCTGTCTATGTCTTTTTTTATTCCCTTCACTGTCCTTTTTTTATTTCTTCTCTTTCCTTAGTGCCCTCGCTTTTAAGATTTTCTTTCTACGTCTCCGTTTTAGTTTGCTGTCCCTATTTTTCAGTTTTCCCCTTTATTTCCCTAATCCTCCTCGCTTTTTTTATGTTCTTTCTATGCCTACTTTTATTCCCTTTGCTCTTTTTCTTAATTATTTCTTGTCTTTCCTTCATGCCTTTGCTTTTTAAATTGTCTTTCTACTTTGCTGTTTTAGTTCGCCGTTGCCGTTTTTGAATTTTTTCCTATTGCGTTAATCCCCATTGCTTGTAAAATTTTCAGTCTACCTTATCCTGTTCTCTGTCTTTATTTTTAAATTTTTTTCTCATCTTTCCTTAGCGCGGTCGCTTTTTACAATTTCTGTCTTCATCTGTTTAGTTCGCCGTTGCTATTTTTTAATTCTTTCCTGTCTTAGTCCCTCGGCTTTAAAAATTTGGTTTCTCTGTCTGCTTTTATCTAGTTTGCGGTCTCTGTTTTTATTTTTTTTTTCTGTTTGTCCTCTTGCCAGTTGGTTTTGAAATTTTCTTTCTATATTTACGTTGGTCAAACTCCCTATTATTATTTTTTAATAGGTTTCTGTCTTGGTCACCCTTTTTTATTTTTTAGATTTTTCATGTCTTTCCTAAAAGATGTGGCTTTTTAGTTTTTCCATGTGTAATTTTATCCCATCCAATGTGTTAATTTAATTCTTTCCTGTCTGTCCCGCAGCCTGCGCTCCACTTAATAAATTTTCTTTGTATGTCTCTGTTTAGATCGCTGCCTCTGGTTTTTTTACTTTTCCCCTTTTTTAATCCCTTGGCTTTTAAAATTTTGTTTCTATATGTACCGGTGCTCTACTTTGCTGTCCCTATTTTTAGTTGTCTGCTGACTGTCCTGTACCTCTTTGCATTTTCAAGTTTCTTTCTATGTGTACTTCCATCAAGCTCCCAATCCCTAATTTATTTTTCTTCCTGTCTCTTATGTATCCCATTACTTTTGAAATTTTTTTATTTCTCATCTTTTATTCGGTTTCCTCTCCCTATTTTAATTTTTTTTCCGTTTTCCTTACCCTGTCATTTTTAAAATTTTCTTTTTATGCCTCTGTTCATCTCATTGCCTTTCCCTTGTTTTTAATTCTTTCTTGTTGTGTACTCTGTTGCTTTTAAAATTTTATTTGTATATCTCCATTTATCTAGTTCCCTGTCCATTTTTTTCCTTGCTGTGTTTCTGGTAGCCTGTCGCTTTTTATTTTCTCTTTTGAACCTCCCTCTGTAAAGCTTCCTCGAACAATTGTTAAAATTTCCTGCCTCTCTGTCCTGTTCCCTTTCTAGTTCTCAGTCTATCCATCTTATGTGCTCTCTTTTTTAATTCTTTCCTGTGTTTGTCACTTTTTAATTTTTCTATGACTGCCTCTATCCAGGTTCCTGTCCCTCTTTTTTGTTGTTGTTGGTGTTTTTTTAAAAAATCTTTCTGGTTTGTAGTTTTTCTTCTGCTTTTGTAGTTTTCTACATGTCTCGCTCTATCCAGTTCTCCATCGTTGTAAAATGACACCCCCACCGTCCCTCTGTCTCCTGTCTGTGTCTGTCTCATTCTCTGTCCCTTTCTGTTGTCCTGCTCGGTTCCTCCCCTCTCTCTCCCCTGCTCTCTGACCCCCCCCCCCCCCCCCCGCCCTTATTTATTGCTCCATCTCCTCATCCTCCTCCTTGCTGCACTCCATTTCTGCTTCTCTCATCACCCGTGTGCGGTTCCCCGTCCCTCTCCTGTTCCCTGTATCCCATTTTTTGGCTCCCTGTCCCATACCTGTTGTCTACCTTCCTCTGTCCTTCCTCCTGCTTTCTTCTTCCCTCTTTTCCCTCTGTCCTGCTGCCTTTGGGTTCTGAGACTTGGAGCCAACTTGGTGCCGAAATTTTTGATGCGTGTAAAGAAACAAACCTTTGCTGCCTCCTTTGTGCTCCTGGGTGCGTTTCCAGCCGCTGGGCTCTGGGCAAGTGGCTGTGGTTGGGTCCAGGGGAAGGGGTGATGTGCTGTGGGGCTGGGGCCATGGCCCCTCTTCCCAATGGGCTCCAGCTGTGGGCTGGGGCCACCCAGGTGGAACCCATGAGGTGAGAATGGGGCTGGGCCAGGGGTTTAAAAAGGCTGCAGGTGGGGATGGGTCAGGGCAGCCACCTGTGGTCCCTGTGAGGCTGAGGATGGGGCTGGCCCTGCTATGCTAAAGGGCTCTAGCTGGGGAGGGGTCTGCCTGGGCACGCTTGCCTGCAGCACCCAGCCGAAGAGTGAAACAAAGAGGCTTCCGTAGGCAGTTGTCTCCGGCAAGGAACAGCCCATCCCTGCAGCGAGGAAGGATCTCTCCCAGCGATCCCCGACAGAGCACACCACCAGCACACGGCGCCAGGAGCTCGGTGCCTCTGTTGGCCGCACGTGTGAGCTGCCATGAGTCTGGGAAGCCTCATGGGAGAGGAGCACTCCAGCCCCTGCTCTTAGGTGGGTGAGGGTCGGGCAGCCGGCACTGCGGAGAAGGAAGGGACAAGGGCAGAAAGAGAAGCCTCAGGGCAGTAAAGGTCTCCTGCCGGTCTCCAGCAGCTGCGGTGAGTTGTGTGTCCCGTCTCCTGTGTGAGGGCCCATCCCTGCGGTGCTTCTCCAGACCTCTGTCTACCTCCTTGCTCGTCCCTGCCTCTGTCTACCTTTCCAGCTGCCCGGCTCCTTAAAGCTTTTTGCTCTTTTGTCAGTACTGTTCTGTACACCATCGCCTTCTACATTTCCTGCTCCCCACCTGCTATTATTTCATTTTTTCCGTGCTGCCTTCTTCCCCATTGTTTGTGCAAATTGCATTTCTAGGTCTCCCTCTATTCAGCATGACCCATCTCTGTTTTCACTGACTCCCTGTGCTCTGTACCCTGTTGCTCTTCCAATGTCTTTCCCTGTGGCTCCCTCTCCCGATATTTAACTCCTTACCCATACGGCCAGTATCCCATTGCTTTCTAAATTTTCTCTTTCTGACTCCAGTTATCCAGTTTCCTGTTCGTGTTTTTAATTTCTTCCTGCCTATCCTCTACTTCACTTTTAAAATGTTGTTTCAATGTCTCCATTTATTTAGTTTGCTGACCCTATTTTTTTTCCTCTCTGTTCTTAATTTCTTTGCTTTATATATTTTCTTTCTATGTCTCTGTTTTAGTTTGCCATCGCTACTTTCTAATTTTTTCTCATTTTCCTAATCTCTGTTGCTTTTAAAATTTTCTGTCTGCTTTTATTCCATTTGCTGTCTTTTTTTTTTATTTATTTCTTGTGTTTTCTTAGTGCGGTCACTTTTAAAATTTTCTTTTCATGTCTCTCTTTCAGTTTGCTGTCCCTATTTCATAATTTTTTCCTTTATTTCCCTAATGCCTATCACTTCTTAAATGTTCTTTCTATGCCTACTTTTATTCCCTTTGTTGTTTTCTTTCTTTTGTGCCGTTGCTTTTTATATTTTCTTTCTATGGCTCCGTTTTAGTTGGCTGTCACGATTTATTAATTTTTTCCTTATTTTTTTAATCATCCTCGCTTTTAAAATTTTCTGTCTGCTTTTATTTGGGTTGCTGTATTTATTTTTTAATGATTTCTTGTCTTTAGTAGTGCCTTCGCTTTGTAAATTTTCTTTCTGCATCTCTGGCTTACTTAGGTGTCGCTACTTTTTAATTTTTCCCTTTATTTCCCTAATGCCCCTCGCTTTTTAAATGTTCTATGTCTACCTTTTTCCCTTTGATGTATTTATTTTTAATTATTTCTTGTCTTTCCTTAGTGCCCTCGGTTTTATATTTTCTTTCTACATCTGTTTTAGTTTGCTGTACCTATTTCATAATTTTTTTCCTTTATTTCCGTAATGCTTGTTGTTTTTTAAGTTTTCTTTCTATGTCTACTTTTATGCTGTTCCCTGTGTTGCATTTTTAATGATTTCTTGTCTTTTCTTAGTGCTGTCGCTTTGAAAAGTTTTTGTCTATGTATGTCTTTTAGTTCACTGTCGCTATTTTTTAGTTCTTTCCTCTCTTAATCCATCGGCTTGAAAAATTTTCTACTTTTGTCTTGTTCGTTGTCTTGATTCTCAAATTGTTTTCTTTTGCTTTACTTATTGCCATGACTTTTAAAATTTTCTTTCTACGTCTCTGTTTTAGTTTGCTGTTGCTATTTTTTAATTTTTTCCTCATTTCCTTAATTTTTCTTTCTTTGTACCCCTATTCCGTTTGCCGTTTTACTTTCTTGATTATTTCTTGTCTTTCCCTAGTGCTCTCGCTTTTAAAATTCTTTCTATCTCTGCATTTTCATTTGCTACCAATATTGTTTAATTCTTTCCTCCCTTAATCCCTTGGCTTTTAAAATGTTGATTCAATGTCTACTGTTATCTACTTTGCTGTCTCTGTTTTCAGTTTTTTTCCTATCTGTCCTGTACCTCATCGTTTTTAAAATTTTCCTTCTATGCCTGCTTTTGTGAAGCTTCCTATCCCTGATTTTTATGTTTCTTGCCTGTCATGTACCCTGTCACTTTAAAAATTTACTTTTTATGTCTGTTTATTTAGTTCGTTCTCCCTGTTGTTTAATTTTTTTTTTTTTTTTTTACTTCTCATAGTCCTTGTTGCTTTTAAAATGTTCCATGTCTACTTTTATGCCGTTTGATGTCTTCAGTTTTCAATTACTTCTTGTCCTTCCTTAGTGCTGCCTTATTTAAAATTTTGGTTTATGTCTCTGTTCTAGTTCAGTGTCCCTATTTTTTAATCTTTTCATTTCTTAATCCTTGGCTTGTAAACCTTTGTTTCTATGTCTACTTTTATCTACTTTGGTGATCCTATTTGAAAGTTTTTCCTCTCTGTCCTGTATGTCATTGCTTTTTACATTTTCTTTCTGTGACCTCTTTTATCAACAGGCCTATCCTTATTTTTTATTTCTTTCCTATCTCTCGTTTAACACGTTGCTTTTAAATTTTCTTTCTATGTCTGATTTTATTGAGATCATTGTCTGCATTGTTTCTTATTTCTCTTGTTTCCTTAGTGCCCTTGCTTTTTAAATTTTCTGTCTGCGTCTTGGCTTATTTAGTTTGCTGTTCCTCTTTTTTTTAGTTCTTTTCTCTGTTAATTCCTTGGATTTTCAAATTTTGTTTTTATGTCTACTTTTATCACGCTCCCTATCCCTATATTTTATTGCTTTCCTGTCTGTCATATACCCCCTCGCTTCTAAAATGTACTTGCTATGTCTCCGTTTTTTGTTTGCCGTCCCTGTTTTTTCATATTTTCCTCTCTTAATCCCATGGCTTTTAAAAGTTTTTTTACATGTACTTTTTTTTTCATTTTCTGTCTATACTATTTAATCTTTTCTTCTCAATCCCCATTGCTTTTAAAATTTACTTTCTATGTTTATTTAGTTCACCGTCATTATCTTTTTTTTCTTTACTTCCTTAATCCCTGTTGCTTTTGATATTTTCTGTGTCTCCTTTTGTCCAGTTCACTGTCTGAATTTTATTTTTTTTCTTGTCTGTCTTTTACGCCTTTGTTTTTCAAATTTTCTTTTTGTCTGCATTTTTGTTTGTTGTCCTTATTTTTCAAATTTGTTTTATTTCTTAATCCTCTTTTTTTAAATGCCCTTTCTTTGACTACTGTTATCCTGTTCACGCTCTTTATTTTTTAATTGTTTCTTATCTTTCCTTACTACCATTGCTTTTTATATTTTCTTTCTACATCTACTTTTATCAAACTCCCATCCCTGTTGTTTAATTCGTTCTCGTCTGTCATGTAGCCTGATGGTTTTTTGTGGAGAAGAATTAAGAGGTGGCCTAATGAGTACCAGCTGATTCAAGAACAGAAACAGGTGAAGGGAATTGTGAGCAGACATGTGATCATTGCCAGAAGGAAGATATAAGAGAGGCAATGGAGAGAGACAGAGGGAGAGAGGTGCAATGAATGGAGAGAGATATTAGGGCTGCCCTGTTATCATAAAGGCTGTGCATGTACGCCGCAACAAATGGCGCCCGAACAGGGACTGAAAGAAGAAAACCTGAAGAAAGAAGGTCTTGGAGAAAGAAAATAGAAATATCCGGTGGTGAGCCCCGCTGAACTGCAAAAGCTGTTGAAAAGAAACAGGAAAAAAGCCATTGAAAGGAAATGGGATAGAAGCTGTTGAAAGGAAACGGGATAAAAGAAAAAAGCCGTTGAAAAGAAACGGATACAGAGGTGAGCAGCCGCGGGGAAGTTATATGAACTTTATACATTAGTCATGGGGCAGTTGGCATCTCAGTAGAAGAACTGCAGACGAGGAAAACTTTGCAACTAGAAGTTCTAGAAGGAATGTTGTGTGTATGCAGCTCTGCAGAAGTTGCATCCTGCAGAGCAGGTGTTGCAAAACGTGACTGATTTAGCAATTCTGGAGGGAAAATCAAAAGATAAGAAAGATTCATTTGAACTTGCGCCAACGGCGGATGAAGCTTTACAGAAACAGAGGCTAAAGATGAACTTGTTCTAGTGAATGTAATGGCAGCAATTCTGGAGGGAAAATCAAAAGATAAGAAAGGTTTATTTGAACTTGCGCCAACAGCGGATGAAGTTTTGCAGCGATAGAGGCTAAAGCACCATTTGTTCCCGCCCTCCCCCCCAAGAAGATCTGCTGCAGGGATTCGTACCCACACACACAAGTATCAGTGATGTTCTAGAGGAAAGTGAACTGTGTGATGGAGAATAGGAAAAAGAATTAGAAATGTTAAGTTTGTGTAAGGAGGTATGCAAATCAATAAAAGAATATGGGTTATGGAGAATAGGAAAAAGAATTAGATTAAGGAGATATGCAAATCAATAAAAGAATATGGGTTATGGAGAATAGGAAAAAGAATTAGAAATGTTAAGTTTGTCCACCATATGAGGTGATTAAGGAGGTACACAAATCAATAAAAGAATATGGGTCACAGGTTTCATTTGAATATGAACTTGTTCTAGTGAACATAATGAACAATTTGGCAATTGAGAACAAAAAAGGGGGTGATGTGGAGAAGAATTCTGGAATCGAGAGTTTCGGATAGGACTTTGGCAATGCTACAAAACCATAAACAAAAAGGGGGAGATGTGGAGAAGAATTAAGAGGTGGCCTAATGAGTACCAGCTGATTCAAGAACAGAAACAGGTGAAGGAGGGAGGCAATGGGAGAGACAGAGGGAGAGAGGTGCAATGAATGGAGAGAAATGGTAGGGCTGCCCTGTTATGATAAAGGCTGTGCATGTATGCCGCAACAGTTTTTCATTTACTTTATATGTCTCCGTTTTAGTTTGCTGTCCCTATTTGTTAATTTTTTCCTTTATTTCCTTAATCCTGGCGCTTTTAAAATCATCTATGTCTACTTTTATCCAGTTCCTGTTTCTATTTCTGAATTCTTTCCTGTATGTCACGAACCATGTTGCTTTTTAAATTTTCCTTTCTATGTCTACTTTCATCTAGTTAACTAAAAAAATTTTAATTTTTTTACTCTCATGGTTCTTTTTGGTTTGAATTTTTGTTTCTAGGTGTACTTTAATATCATTTTCTGTCCCTATTTTGTAATTTTTTTCTGTTTCTTGTATCCCATCACTTTTACAATTTTTGTTCCATGTCTACTTTTATCAAGATGTCTCTGTCTGATTTTTCATTGTTTCCTATCTGTCCTGCTTTTAAATTTTCTTTCCTTGTGCATTTTTATCCAGTTTGCTGTCTCTTTTTTTTTTTTAATTCATTCTAGTCTGTCCCGTACCCGGTCACTTTTAGAGTTTTCTTTTTATGTCTCTCTAATTAGTTTTTTTTGCTTTTTAATATTTTTTTTTCTTAACTTCTTCACTTTTGAATTTTTGTTTCTATGGTCACTTGTATGTATTTTTATGTCTCTATTACTTGCTTTTTTCTTATCTGTCTTCTACATTGTCACTTTTAACCTTTTTTTGCTGTCTATTTTTATCAAGATGTCTAACCTTATTTCTTTATTATTTCCTGTCTGTCCTGTGTCACGTTCCTTTTAAATTTTTTCTATATCTACTTTTTTCCAGTTCACAGTCTTCATTTTTTATTTTATTCTAGTTTGTGCCATACCCCGTCGGTTTTTAAATTTTGTTTCTGTGTCTTTGTTGATTTAGTTTGCTATTCTTGTTTTTTAACTTTTCCTTTATTTCTTTTATCTTGTCGCTCTTAAAAATTTTTTTGCTATGTCTGCTTTTATATAGTTCCTTTCCCTATTTTTTTGTTTCTTCCTCGTCTGTTGTGTACTCTCTCAATTTTTCTATTTTCTTTCTACGTCTCTGTTTATCTAGTTTGCTGTCCTTATATTTTTATTTTTTCCTCCTTTAATAACCTTTTTCAATTTTTTTATATGTCTACTTTTATCTAGTTTTCTGTCCCTATATTTTTCATTTTTTTTCTCCTCTGCCTTGTGCCCTTTTGCTTTTAAAATTTTCTTTCTATGTCTAGTTTTATCAAGCTGCCTATCCCTATTTTTTACTTCTTTCTTCTTTGTCACATACCCTGTCACTTCTTAAATTTTCTTTGTCTCTTATTTTTTTTCTCTTTTCTTGGTTCATCCCGAGGTTTTAGAGCGTCTCCTCGGCATGCTTTTATCTCTGGAGTGTAATTCATACCCCTCTCGATTTGTCAGAACATCTCTCGGGTCATCCTCTTCCTCAGAGCAGTCTTTTTGTCCTCTCCTCCATCTCGCTCGCCTCCAATGGGTCAGCATCTCCCTTGTGATGTCAGTACTCTGTTCAAACCCCTTTCCGAGTACCTTTGTGCACTCGAGCAGTCTTCTGTCTCTCCGGTCGCCTTAGCACCCCTCTATTTCTGTCACGATGCTTCCTGCGAGCATCTTTGTGTTCCATGGCCAACTTTTAGTTCTGCAGCGGGCTTTGTGTCTTTCTTATTCAGAGATAACTCTCCCTCAGGCTTTTGCTTTGTGTCCCAGAGCCACCTTCTGTCTCTCTTTTGCTCTCGGCACCCTTCTTCTCCCATCATCGTACCTCCTGAGGCCTTCCTCATGATCCAGAGCCCTCTTTTGGTTCCGTAGCGCACTTTGCACCCTTATCGCTCGCTGAGAACCATTCCCGATGCCACCTTTCTTCTCCAGAACAGTCGGATTGTTCTCTGCGCTAACTAGGATACTCTGTTTGGTCCCTGGTCCCCTGAGGACATCTGTAGTCTGTTCAAATCCCCTCTGGACTTCATCATCATGTCCTTGAGCCTTCTTGTGTCTCAGAAGCCCTCTGCTACCGTCACAATGCCTCCCAGGTCTTAGATATTCCCTGTAGGACACTTTTAGCTCCATAAGCACCCTTTGGGCTCCTCGTGTCACAATTGTGCCTCTATTAAGATCTCCGTTTCCAAACTAGAGCATTCTTTTTCTTTTCTATGCCATTTAGGATACCTCCCAAGACCTGCCTTGCACTCCACAGCATTTCGGTAACGCTTGACCTCCCTTTCGATCTCTTTTATTCCTCTGTGGTCCCAGTCACCTTGCCTCCCAAGACCTTCTTTGTGTCCCACGGTTCTGTTTTAGCTCTGTAATGGCCATTGATCCTCTCTAGTTACCTCGAACCCCGTTCTCGGGTTTGTTTGAGCTTCAGAGCATGTCCTGTGTGCCATCTAGGGTGCCTCCGTTTGGTTCCTGGCCTCCTGAGGACATCTGTAGTGTGTTCAGATCCCCTCCAGACTTCTTTCTTGTGTCCCTTAGCCTTCTTTGGTCTCTCTGGCCCAGTTGGGACCCCTCCAATGGCGTCACGATACTTACTGATGCCTTCGAGATTGCCCTTAAAAAAAAAAAAGCACACTTTTAACTTTGTAGCCGACCTCGCACCCCTCTCATTTCATCAGAAAAATTCCTGTGTCTGAATCTGTGACCCAGCCCAGTCATTCTGTCCTCTCTTTCTTCTAGCCGTGCCTCTATTCATTCCCTGGCCCTCTGAGGACACATTTACTCACTTTGCACCCCTTCTGGATTTGATCATTGTGTCCCTAATCCTTTTTCTATCTCTCTGGTTTGCTCAGGACATTTTTTCTCCCAGTCACGATGCCTCCCGAGACCTTCCTTGTGCTCCATGTGCATCTTGTAGCGCTTTGAGCAGTAGAGCTCTCGTTTGTTTCTATACGCTATCTAGGATTGCTGTGTTTAGTCCCCGGCCGCCCGGGACCATCTGTACTCTGCTCAGATGATCACCCGCATTTCTCTTTGTCGTCCCCAAACCTTCTTTTGTTTATCAGCCCCCCTCAACACCCCTTTCCTCACAGTCACTCTGCCTCCTGAGACCCTCATTGGTTTCCACGGCACCTCATAGCATTTTATCTCCCTTTTCATCTCTCTTGTTTCATCAGAGCCTCCCGTCTGTCTTTGCTATGCAGCGCTCACTTATCTTTCTGCCATAGAGGGCGTCTTCGTTCTGTTCCTCTTTCTCGGTCACCTGTAGTTTGCCTAGATGCCCTCCTGAGACTGCAAGGCCCTTGCTGTGTTTCCAAGCCTTTTTTTTTAACCTGCTCCCTCCTAATTCCTCTACTCTCTATAACAATGTCATCCGAGTCCTTTCTTGTAGTCCGCAGCACTCTCATAGCACTTTAGTTCCCTTTCGAATTTTTTTTTGTGTGCTTCACAATGCTCTTTTCTTACTCTCTGCCATTTAGGATGCCTTCATTCAGTTTCCAGCCCCCTGATGACCTCTGTACTTTGTTGAAATCTGCTTCAGAGTTTCTTATTGTTACCTCTGAGGCTTCTTTGGTCTCTCAGGCCCCGTCAGTATTCTTGCACTCCCTTTGCCGAGCTCTCATGAGACATCCCCTATGCCCCAGAGCGCCGTTCTAGCACGGGAGCGCACTTTGCACCCCGTTTTTCACCTCAAACCCTTCCTGAGTCAGCATCTGATACCCTGGTAGGTCTTTCTGTCCTCTTGCCCGTTTGGCGCGCCTCCGTTCGTTCCCTGGTCCCCTGAGAACATCTGTAATTTGTTCAATTTGCTTTGGAGCTTGTTGCATTCCCGACATTTCTTTGGTGTCTCTGGACCCTTTGAGACCTCTCTAATTCCTGCGACAATGCCTCTTGTTCTGTCAGAACCTTTGCTGAAAACTTCACTGAAACCTTCTTTGTGCTTCACAGCAGTCTGTTTTCTGTTTTATAGTATGTTTCTGTTTGGCATCTGATACCCCAAGATGACTATTGTCAGCCCAAATATCCTTTTAGAGTTTTTCAGAGAAGGTGATAGCCTTCATCTATTGTGATGGACACATCTCCCGAGATTGTTTTTGTTGTGTTTTGCAACTTTTTTTTGTTTTAGCTACTTAAGTAATAATTAAGCTGTTTCATACAGCTTCTGATACATTTTTTGTATTTCCATGGTGTTTTCATGTTTTCTGTCCTTCGGGACTCATCTAGTTTTGTTAAGGAAGTTAGTTGGAGACACTGTTGAGGTGATTCTGAATTATCAGTGATTTACACTAAATAATTTACTTTTTCACCAGAGATTTTTTTGAGTAGTGATTCTTATGGGATCTAGTTATGCTTTGTCATGCAGTCCTATCCAGAACATAGTTCTGGTAGAAATTATGTAATGTACATGGTCTTGCTAGAAATGAAATATAATCTCTTAACATTTTCTTTTTTTTATAGGAAACTAACACGCATAATTTTTGATGTTTTCATTGTATTTTATAAGCTACTTTCCTGTGTAGCTTAGTGTACAATCTCTGTTTTTCTATCTACACCCCAGAAAAATGAAGTTTCATTTCTTACCCGGTCACATTGCTGATGCAATACATGTAGTTGTAGTAAAAGAGCAGGTATCATCATTTCCAATAAGGATCGCTTCCTCTGTTTGGTGCTTTGCACGCTGTAAACTTAAAGCAGATGAGAAAACTCTTTGTTGCTCCTCCAGCCACCTTTATTCTTTGTGGCAATTCGCCCCTCCCCTTTCCCAGGTGATTGTGGGAAGGGTGGTGGGCGGGGCCCCGAGTATATGAGCCACAGCCTCTGATCAGGGAGCCCATTCTGCTCCTGGGTTTCTTTGGGACTGGTGCTTTTCTGTGCATTCTATTGATTGTAGGTTTCAAATTAAGCTATTTGTGTTAATGTGTTTTTGTGGTTAAGAAAACAGATGTGTCTATTTGAGGTTAGGATTTCAAGACCAGTCAAGGTTCAGCAGAATATTTGGTAAAAAGTATGCTTGTATGCAGCTTGGTTTTTTTTTTCAGGTTAGTAATTATACATTACATTAAATTTACATTCCCTGCTTAGAGGGAACAATATGGTTTGATAATATGGTAGGGTTTTTTTTGTAAGAGCATTGTTTTTTCCTGAAATTTCTGACATAATTGAACATGGTGTCTTAGTTGTTTTCCAGTTTTTCTGTATCCTGTGCAAGTTGTTTACATGATTTCTTTGTAGTACTGGTGATGAGATTATGTGCTACAGTTTAAAGTGAGCATCTTACATGTATCTGTGCACATTATTTTAGCCTTTATCAAGAAAGCAGCAGAAACCTAAGGCGTAGTGTCTTTTAGGCTCATTGCCTTTCTGGATTGGCCGCAGAGTACCTTGTTGTTCCTCACATCTTTGCAGTTTCTGGCAGGTCTCTTGTAGATTATAAGCTTCATGATTTCAGTGAAGTTGCAGGTATGTAGCAGAGCCTCGAGTCTGTGGAAAGACAGAGGATAAGAAATGCTTGCTGAATACAGGTCACAGCTTAGAAAAGCAGGTTTTGAGGAGTGGCTGACAGGGAGGGTTCAGGTGTGCAGATACATGGTAGGAGCTGTTAGGAAGGAGTGGAGTTCTTCACCTGATCTTTCAGGTAAACAGAAGGAGGTTCTTAAGTTTTGGGACCAGGGCATCTTTGGGAAAAGGAGCGGGGTTCTAAAGGTGTGACAGCACTTGCGAGCAGATAGTGTCATGGGCTGTGATTGGGGGGTGGTGAGGTCAATTGTTTGGGTTTTGTGCTTTTAGGGTCTTAGTGCTGCTTGAGTATCTAAGTCAGTCAAAGGGATTTATTAGTTTGTTTTGGTGGTGGTCCCTCTCTTTGGGAAAGCAGTGTATAATAGCTGTGTGCCTCTCTGCATTTTCCTGAGGTGGGCCCGGCATCAAAGATTATGGTTCCACCGTCACTGGAGTCGAACCAACTATCTGAGCGGGCGCCTGATGTGGCTGAGAGAAGGGATTAAGGAATTTTAGTAGTTGAATGATTAATAGTAGTTAGAAGATTGAATCAGTAGGTAGGGGCTTGATACTTTGTTCCTCACAAGGCTGGCTCAGCCTGATAAGGCCAACTTAGCTATGGTGTAAATTAACTGAGGCGCCTCACAAGGACAGCTCCTGATAAAGACTAAAAACTTGTCTCAAGAAGCCAGCTAAAACTGACCCTGCGGTATGGACAAAAGTAAGACGACAACTGAGCCTGCGCAAGAACAAAAGGTTACTAGCGGTGACGAAGAGGAACTATCAGCCTTCATCCCCACGACCCCCGACGACCACCACTAGGAGGCAATGCGCAAGCGCAGATGGGAGGGGTCTATGGAAATGACTTCTTGGAACTCATTTTAATACAAAGCGGGGACAGGTCATGCATATGTATAGGCATATTACAAAACTTTATGAATATGTAATATTTTACTGTATATATTTATGGTGAGTGCCGCGTTGAGGCGCGCACGACTTTGGTGGGACTACCCCCCATGCCGCCCAGCGCTGAATAAACATACCTACTTTACAATCTCATAGATTGTGGAGTCCGGTTTCCGCAAGTCAGTGGCAGCTGACCCCGGAGGCGTAGCATGGGACGCGAGCGAAGCCATGTTAGCCTGCTGGGGGAAAGGTTGAGTCTGGGATGTGGCCATTGGGGTAGGGGAAAGAAAACGGAAGGGTGCCTCCTTCTTACAGGTATTAGTGTTTGTCTTTGCCTTGAACATGCTGATGTTGCTGACTCAGCCTGGAAGATAGGAGCGCAAAGCATGGATTGAGAAAGTTAGCAGAGCGAAGAAGTAAGGATGGGGAAGGTTCACTGTTCATTACGGGATTTGTATGCATCCAGTTGACTTTGTTTTGTTGTTGCTGCAGATGCACAGTAGGGAGGCGGACACCAAAGGGAGGAGGCAAGCGGAGCGCCGTGAGAAGGTAGGCTGGCACGTGACGATGGAGGGAATGTGCTCTTACAAGTTATGTTAACTATGCGACTATTAAAGCTCTGTTTTGAAGGTCTGAAATTAGATGCGAAGTCAGATGTCTGCTCCTGAGCTTGTTGGGCAGGGTGGGCAATGAACACCAAACCATAGCAGCAGTTATTTTTGAGGTGTAGAATTGTTTGTGAGCGGGTGACCATTTCCAGGCACAACGGTCACTTTGTGTCTCTGTTTTTCTAGGTACTATGGGCGATGTTGGCCATAACATCCGGTGTTAGACTGGGAGTGAGCAGAATGCTATGGCGCTTCTGAGGAGGGTGTTGTTGCATATGATGTTAGTGTTGACTGGTGCATCGGTGACCGATGGCACTCTGTGTTTGTAGATGAAGAGGATCTGGGTGATTGCAGGGTCATCCTAGGTAGCCTATGTGGTGTCTGTAAAGGATGGTTTCTGACCCCCAGCCCTCTGAAAGGCAAGTTGAGAGGCCAATAGTATCTTTGTGTGGGTGGTCAGTTGGGTGGGGGAAACCCAGGTGGGGCAGGCAGGGGGTTTAAAATCAGAGTAGCAGAGAAGGCGGTTTGACATGGGGCACATATGGGCAGACAGAAGGCCTGGGGTCCTTAGCACAAAACATGAGCGTCTGCCGGGCAGGGCAGTGCCAGCCTTAGTGTTATTGTGTAGTTTTTGTAGTCTGTTTTCTGTGTCCCATATGATATCTTAATCAAGTCTTGATGTCTCCGTTGTCCCATGTGCGTGGCGGGCGCATCGGTAGCAATACCGAGGGTCTTGCGAGCCTCTGCTCATCAGAGTAATGCTAACTGAGCGTGTCCTTTCTTGCATTTTAAGTCTGATAGATGGATCTATCTTGAGTGTATCGCATATCAGAAGTTTATGGACGGTCATCTTTTTGTGGTGGTGATTAAGGTGGTGTCAGCATCAGCGCTCGAGAGCGGTCTGTTTTCCCTGATCCCGTTTCTGGGACTGCTTCCCTGTGTCTTTATGTTCTTAGGTGTTAAAGCCTGGCTTCTCGTGCATCCATCGTCCAAGTTGCAGACTTAGATTTTTATGATGGGTGATGGAGTCTGAATTTTCTGGGGCTGCCGTAGATTGTTTGTTGCAGCCCCGACTGTCTTGTAGCCTGATGGCATCTGTGGGCCGGAGTCGCTTTTCTTGCCGAGACTGTTTTGGTGAAGGCTGTAAAGCCGGTATCAGAGCCAGTAGCCCTTGGCAGCAGGCGACAACAGTAATTTGCTTAGTGTTTTGCGGGTGCCTAGGGGATGACTGGAGCCATCTGGGAGTGGCAGCTAAAGTGCTAGTCGAGCAGATAAAATCTCAAAGGTGTTAAAGCATGTCTGCTTGATAGATATATGTTGTTTAATGGCAGGCTGCAGTTGGACTCTAGATGGTGTTCCTAAATAGAAACAAGATCTCTGGAAATGTTAAGCTATTGCTCTGCACCCTGGTGCGTCATTCAATGTTACTGTTTATGCAGGTGGAGAGGGACGAGCCGCACACCACGGGGTGACGGAGGAGAGCGGAGCGCTGTAAGAAGATGGGTCGGCCTGTGGTGTCAGAGGCAAGATTTGACTGGTGGCTATACAACTAGAATGTGGTTTAGCTTTTTGGTTTTGTTCTGAAGGTGTGAAGTGATGTGGGATATAGGCACTGGAGCTGAGTCGGGCATAGTAAGCAATGAGTAGTAGGCTGAAGTAGCTGTTAGTTGTCAGATGTCATATTGTTAGTTAAGTCATAAGTGTCCCTAATTGTTTCACTTCCACAGGTGGTACCTGCATCTCAATACAGCAGCCTGAAAATGGCAGAGGCAGCGCAGGCAACTGGCTGAGGTAAAGGTGCGGGAGATGCGTATTGGTGCGCGTGCGCTCTTGTCTTGGGCAGTATCTCAGCATGTGTCATTGAGTTTTATTTTGGCAGGTGATGCACTTGGGGTCAGAGGAGCAAAACAGCACCTTGACAAGCGGTCCCAGAAAGCGAGGCGAGAGTCAGCCGGGTTGGCATCTGAGAGCGAAGTATCCTGCAGCAATTAAGCGAAGCTTTCACCTTCAGTTTTGTAGGTGCTGTGCGGGCTGCCTTTAGAATTGCGTAAGGATTTGAGGTGAGATGGGTAGTAGAGAGGAGGAGCACGGGACAGGTGATGTCTCACAAGCAGAATGGTATTTTTGTCTTTTGCAATCTTAGGTGCCACAAGTAATGTCAGCCGCAGCCTTGGACTCTGGAATTGGCGGGGAGCGGGCAAGCGGAACCCCATGACGTGACTGAGAATGAGGGTGTTATGCAAGATGTTGGCGTCTACAGTCATGATCCTTACTGCTGGTGTACTACAAAGCTAAGTTGGGGCTCCAGTGCCGGAGAGGGATTGCGGGAGCAAGGGGAGGGGGTTGGCGATTGCCCGAAGGGTTTTTACAGGTAGTGTAGGGCTGGGGCCTGTCCGGGCAGTGTCCCTTTTGGGCAGGTAAATGGAGGCAGCTCCTCTTGGGCGTGATGCTAGAGTGTGCCGGGCAGGGCGGTTCCAGCCTGCATGTGTTGTGTCATTTGTGTGGTCTGCCTTCTGTGTCTTAGGCCTTCCTTGGGTCTCGACGCCCACGTTACTCTTTGCGCTCGAGGAGCACGGCATGTGCCTGGGGCGCCACCTCTAGGGTCCCGAACACCTGTACTCATTGGCATAGCGCCCATCGGGCGCTTGTTTTCTTGTGTGACGAGCTTAAAGCGCGCATCTGTCTGGCTTCTTGGGAGTTTCCGCACGGCCCTCTTCTGCAGCGTCCCTCCCGGCTGCATGAGCAGCTCCGCTCTCTACGCGTTCATTTTTCATGGACTCGGGTTTCTTCCCCGCATCCTTAAGTTCTTAGGTCTCGCCGGCCGGCTTCTTGCGTGTACATCCTGTCAGTTCTGAGAGTAACTTCTCGTCGTGGGCCATGATGTTCTGCTCTTTCTCTGAGGTTGCCGTAGAGCCACCTCATGTCACCATCACAGTCCTGACGGTCGTCTTGCCTGATGGCGTCTTCTGTCCGGGTGTCTTTCTTCTCGCCGAGAGTTTTCTCTTGGCTTTGAGGTGCATCGTTTGTAGCATTCCGTGCAGTGTCAGTGTGTGCTTGTGTGTGTTTGGCTTGGAGCCGCCCTGCCCGGGGGCGTAGAGTCAGGGGTAGGTGGAATAGCCATAGGAGTTTGTGGTCAGTATGTTGGTATGCCTAGACGGTGGCCGCAAAGGTCGTATGGCCGTCTCAGACGCAGTAGCTGTTGGCGGGTTGTGTGGTCAGCTCTTTCAACAGTGTTTTATGGGGATGAGCCCAGGTGAGCAGGAGGGGCTCTTCAGGGGTAATAAAGCAGATAAAATCTGAAAGGCTTGTACGGGTGGGGCTTAAAGGTTGTGGGTTGGTGTGGGTTTTTTTAGTGGCGGGATGTATAGTGGGATTCTAGATGGCGTTCCTAAATGGAAAGGAGACTTCTGGACTTGGTCCCCTATCACTCTGCAACGGGGTGACTAGTTTGACACTTTTGTTTTTGCAGATGCAGAGGGACCAGCTGCCTGGCAAAGGGCGATGGAGGAGAAGGGGGGCGGATCGCTGTAAGAAGGTGGGTTGGTGTGTGGTATTAGAGGGAAGATGTGACTGGTGGCTATATGATTAATTTACGGTTTTGTGTTTTTGTTTTTTTTTTCCTTTTTTAATTTGAAGGTGCAAATCGAGGAGCGATGTGGGATATGGGCATGGGAGCTGACTTGGGCAGGGTGAGCGGGTGAGCACTGATTGGTGGGCTGAAGTAGTGGTTATTTTTCAGGTGTTGAATTGTTGGTGAAGTCATAAGCAACCCACGTTGTTTGGGCCTTACAGGTGGTGCACCAACCTTGGCGTGGTGCCCCAAGCTGATGGAGGCCAGGGGTGGCGAGCTGTTCAGGTAAAGGAGTGCAAGACAGGGATTGGTGCAGGTGGGCTGCGGTTTCAGGCCGTATCTCCTCATGTGCCTTTTTGCTTGGTTTTTTTGCAGGTGCTGCTCTATGAGGCCCCGCTGCTGCCAAGAGGTCCGAGCAGGTGAGGCAGTTGTGGGCCAGGTCGGTGTCTGATGGAAAAGTATTATATGGCGACTCATTGCAGAGTTTTGCTCTGGTTTTGCAGGTCCTGTTTGGGCTGCCTTTGGCATTGGAGGAGTGTTTGAGGTGAGCTGGGTAGTACAGGGGAGGAGCGCGGGGCTGGTGATTTCTGGCAAGCACAATGGTAACTTTTTGTCGGTATCCTAGGCATCAGAAGCGACAACGGCCGCGGCATCAGACTCTGGAATCGGCGGGGAGCGGGTGAGCGGAACCCCACGGCGTGTCTGAGGTGGGGAGTGTTGTGGGAAGGGTCCCTGTGGATCGATGTGCTGCTGACTGATGGCAGTGTTACGTGTGGATTGGCTTGTCTTTGCAGATGATGAAGAGGAACCTGGATTCATCCAGTGGGCTGGCTGTAGTTTTCCTTGTTGAGGATGGGTTCAGACTTCCGGCCCTCCTAAAGCTAAGTTGGGGCACCGGCAGGGCACCAAGGGAGGGTGGGGACTGGGTTGGTGATTGCCTAAAGAGGTTTTAAAGACAGTGTAGGGCAGGGGGCTGTCCAGGGACAGTCCCCCTTGGGCAGTTAAAGGGAGCAGGTTACTTATCAGCATGATGTTAGCGTGAACCGGGCAGGGCAGTTCCAGCCTGTGTCTGTTGTTGTGTAGTTTGTGTGGTCTGTCCTCTGTGTCTTAAACATTCCTGGGCCTCAATGTCCTAATTGCTCTTTGCACTCAAGGGGCACAGCATGTGCCTTGGCCACTATCCCTAGGGTCTCAAACACCCATACTCATTGGCTTAGTGCCCATCAGTTTCTTTTTTGTGTTAAGCTTAAAGCGTGGATCGTTCTCGTGTCTTGAAGTTTCCGGATGGTCATCTCTTGTGGCATCCTTCCTGGCTGCGTGAGCAGCTCTACTCTCTAGACATCCATTTTTGCAGACTGGGATTGTTTCCCTGCATTCTTATGCTCTCAAGTCTTGAGGCCAGGCTTCTTGTGCATCCATCTTCTCAGTTTTGAAAGCAACTCCTTGTCACGGGCCATGACATTCTACTCTTTCTGTGGTGTTGCCATAGAGCATCCTCACATCACAGCCCTGCAGGTCTTCTTGCCCGACAGCGTCTTCCGTTTAGGTGTCATTCTTCTTGCCAAGAGTTTTCTCTCCTCTTTGAGGCGCGTTGTTTGTAGGGTTCTGTATAGTGTTGGTCTGTGCATGTGTGTGTTTGGCTTGGAGCTGCCCTGCCCAGGGTTGTAGAGTCAGATATAGGTGGAATAGCCATAAGAGTCTATGGTTAATATGTTGATACGCCTAGACCGTTGAGGCAAAGGTTGTACAGTCATCTCGGATCGAGTAGCCATCGGCAGGTTGTGTGGACAGCTCTTTCAATGGTGTTTCATGGGGAGGTGCAGAGCCGTGTGGGAGGGGCTGGTCAGGGGTAGTGGTAGTAAAGCAGATTGAATCTCAAAGGTGTTAATGCTTATATGTTTGGGGCTTAAAGGTTGTGGGTCGTTTGGGTGTGGTTTTTATTAATGGCAGGATGTATTGTTGGATTCTTAGTGGTATTCCTAAATGGAAAGATGACTTCTCGAATTGTTAAGCTATTGCTCTGCAACTGGGTGACTTCTTCGACGTTATTGCTTTTTCAGATGCAGACGGACAAGCCACGCACCAAAGGGTGACGTAGGAGAGGCGAGTGGAGTGCCGTAAGAAGGTGGGTTGTTGCATGGTATTAGTGGGACGATGTGACTGGTGGCTATATGAGTACATTATGGTGTGGTGTTCTTTTTATTTGAAAGGTGCAAAGGGAGGAGGTATGTGGGATACGGGCACTGGAGCTGACTTGGGCAAGGCGAGTGGTGACTGGTGGGCCTAAGTAGTGGTTATTTTTCAGGTGCTGTACTGCTGGTGAAGTTATAAGCAACCCATGTTGTTTGGGTCTACAGGTGGTGCAGAAACCTTAACATGGCAACTGAAGCTGGGTGGGTGAGCTGTCAAGGTAAAGGAGTGAGAGACACGTATTGGTGTGAGCAGGCTGCAGTTTTGGGCAGTATCTCAGCATGTGCCTTTTTGCTTCCCTGCATCCTTAGGCTCTTTGGTCTTGAGGCCAGGCTTCTTGCTTGTACATCCTCTCAGTTTTGAGAGTATCTTCTTGTCACGGGCCGTGAGGTTCTGCTCCTTTTTCTGGGGTTGCCCCAGAGCCTTCTCATGTCACCGTTATGGTCCCACAGGTCGTCTTGCCTGACAGCGTCTTCTATCTGGCTGTCATTCTTCTTGCCGAGAGTTTTCTCTCCTCTTTGAGGTGCGTTTTTTGTAGGGTTCCATGTAGCGTCAGTCTGTGCGTGTGTGTGTGTGGCTTGGAGCTGCCCTGCCTGGGGGGCGTAGAGTCAGGGGGAGGTGGAATAGCCATAAGAGTCTATGGTTAATACGTTGATATGCGTAGACTGTTGAGGCAATGGTTGTACGGTCATCTAGGTCTCAGTGGCTGTTGGCAGGCTGTGTGGACAGCTCTTTCGATAATGTTTTATGGGGATGAGCTGAGCCATGTGGGAGGTGCTGTTCAGGGGTAGTGAAGCAGATTGAATCTCAAAGGCATTAAGGCTTGTATGTGTACGGCTTAATGTTTGATTTATAAAATTTGTTTAACGGCAGGAAGTATAGTTGGAATCTAGATGGTATGCTTACATGGACAGAAGTCCTCTGCAATTGCTAGGCTATCGCTCTGCGTCCGGGTGACTCATTCAATATCATTTTTGCAGATGCAGAGGAACGAGCGGAGCACTAGAAGCAGGAGGGTTGGTGCGTGGTATTAGAGGGAAGATGTGACTGGTGGCTATAGGACTACGTTATGGTATTTCTGTTTTTTAATTTGAAGGGGCAAAGGGAGGAGCAATATGGGATATGGGCACCGGAGCTGACTCGGCCAAGGTGAGTGGTGATTGGCGGGCTGAAGTAGCGGTTATGTTTCAGGTGGTGTATTGCTGGTGAAGTTGTAAGCAACCCTTGTTGTTTGTGTTTTCCAGGTGGTGCGCAAGCTTCAATGTGGCAACCCAAAATGACGGAGGCTGGACAGCTGAGTGGCCGAGGTCAATGAGAGGGTGATAGGAGTCACTGTGGGCAGGCTGCAGTTTTGGGCAGTATCTCTGCATGTGCTTTTTCGCTTGGGTTTTTGCAGGCGCCGCACGCAGGCTCGAAGGGGCGACGCTGCCGCGTGCTGACGAAGGGGTCTGAGAAGGCGAGGCGGTTGTGGGCCGGGTTGGCGTCTAATAGCGAAGTATTACATGGCAACGCAGTGAAGTGTTTCTCTGTGTGATCTTGCAGGTGCTGTGCGGGCCGCCTTTGGAATTGGATGAGCGTTTGAGGTGAGCTGGGTAGCAGAGAGGAGGAGCATGGGACTGGTGATTTCTCACAAATGCAATGTTAACCTTGTGTGTCTTTGGTATCTTACGTGCCACGAGTAATGGTGGCCGCAGCGTCCGACTCTGGAATTGGCGTGGAGCAGGCAAGTTCAATGCCACGGTTCTTGTGAGGATGAGGGTGTTGTGGAAGAGAGCGGTGTCTACTGTCATGATGCTTGCTGCTGGCATGCTGTTTTGTAGTTGGTTTTTTTTTTTCAGATACTGAAGAGGAACCCGGTGACTGCAGGAAAATATCAGCTAGCCAATGTGTGTTTTGTCAAGGATGGATTCAGACCCCCGGCCCTCTCAAAGCTAAGTTGAGGGACGATGGCTGGGGAGGGGGCAAGGAGACAAGGTTGGCAACTGTAGGGAGGTGCATTTAAAGTTTATGTAGGGCAAAGGGCTGTCCAGGAACAGTCTCCTTTGGGCAGTTAAAGGGAGCGGGTTACTCTTCAGCATGAGGCTAGGGCGGGGCAGTTCCAGCCTGTGTCTGTTGTTGTGTAGTTTGTGTGGTCTGTCTTCTGTGTCTTAGGCCTTCCTCAGGTCTTGATGTCCTCATGGCTGTTGGCGCTTGAGGGGCACAGGTGCCATCCCTAAGGTCTCGAATGCTTCCACTCATCAGCATAGCGCTCGAGAGGCACTTCTCTTCTTGCATTACAAGCTGAAAGCGTGGATTGGTCTTGTGTCTTGAAGTTTCCAGACGGTCATTTTTTGCGGCATCCTTCCCGGCTGTGTGAGCAGCTCTTCTCTCTAGCCATCTGTTTTCATGGAGTAGGATTGCTTCCCTGCATCCTTAGGCTCTTTGGTCTTGAGGCCAGGCTTCTTGCTTGTACATCCTCTCAGTTTTGAGAGTATCTTCTTGTCACGGGCCGTGAGGTTCTGCTCCTTTTTCTGGGGTTGCCCCAGAGCCTTCTCATGTCACCGTTATGGTCCCACAGGTCGTCTTGCCTGACAGCGTCTTCTATCTGGCTGTCATTCTTCTTGCCGAGAGTTTTCTCTCCTCTTTGAGGTGCGTTTTTTGTAGGGTTCCATGTAGCGTCAGTCTGTGCGTGTGTGTGTGTGGCTTGGAGCTGCCCTGCCTGGGGGGCGTAGAGTCAGGGGGAGGTGGAATAGCTATAAGAGTCTATGGTTAATACGTTGATATGCGTAGACTGTTGAGGCAATGGTTGTACGGTCATCTAGGTCTCAGTGGCTGTTGGCAGGCTGTGTGGACAGCTCTTTCGATAATGTTTTATGGGGATGAGCTGAGCCATGTGGGAGGTGCTGTTCAGGGGTAGTGAAGCAGATTGAATCTCAAAGGCATTAAGGCTTGTATGTGTACGGCTTAATGTTTGATTTATAAAATTTGTTTAACGGCAGGAAGTATAGTTGGAATCTAGATGGTATGCTTACATGGACAGAAGTCCTCTGCAATTGTTAGGCTATCGCTCTGCGTCCGGGTGACTCATTCAATATCATTTTTGCAGATGCAGAGGAACGAGCGGAGCACTAGAAGCAGGAGGGTTGGTGCGTGGTATTAGAGGGAAGATGTGACTGGTGGCTATAGGACTACGTTATGGTATTTCTGTTTTTTAATTTGAAGGGGCAAAGGGAGGAGCAATATGGGATATGGGCACCGGAGCTGACTCGGCCAAGGTGAGTGGTGATTGGCGGGCTGAAGTAGCGGTTATGTTTCAGGTGGTGTATTGCTGGTGAAGTTGTAAGCAACCCTTGTTGTTTGTGTTTTCCAGGTGGTGCGCAAGCTTCAATGTGGCAACCCAAAATGACGGAGGCTGGACAGCTGAGTGGCCGAGGTCAATGAGAGGGTGATAGGAGTCACTGTGGGCAGGCTGCAGTTTTGGGCAGTATCTCTGCATGTGCTTTTTCGCTTGGGTTTTTGCAGGCGCCGCACGCAGGCTCGAAGGGGCGACGCTGCCGCGTGCTGACGAAGGGGTCTGAGAAGGCGAGGCGGTTGTGGGCCGGGTTGGCGTCTAATAGCGAAGTATTACATGGCAACGCAGTGAAGTGTTTCTCTGTGTGATCTTGCAGGCGCTGTGCGGGCCGCCTTTGGAATTGGATGAGCGTTTGAGGTGAGCTGGGTAGCAGAGAGGAGGAGCATGGGACTGGTGATTTCTCACAAATGCAATGTTAACCTTGTGTGTCTTTGGTATCTTACGTGCCACGAGTAATGGTGGCCGCAGCGTCCGACTCTGGAATTGGCGTGGAGCAGGCAAGTTCAATGCCACGGTTCTTGTGAGGATGAGGGTGTTGTGAAAGAGAGCGGTGTCTACTGTCATGATGCTTGCTGCTGGCATGCTGTTTTGTAGTTGGTTTTTTTTTTCAGATACTGAGGAGGAACCCGGTGACTGCAGGAAAATATCAGCTAGCCAATGTGTGTTTTGTCAAGGATGGATTCAGACCCCCGGCCCTCTCAAAGCTAAGTTGAGGGACGATGGCTGGGGAGGGGGCAAGGAGACAAGGTTGGCAACTGTAGGGAGGTGCATTTAAAGTTTATGTAGGGCAAAGGGCTGTCCAGGAACAGTCTCCTTTGGGCAGTTAAAGGGAGCGGGTTACTCTTCAGCATGAGGCTAGGGCGGGGCAGTTCCAGCCTGTGTCTGTTGTTGTGTAGTTTGTGTGGTCTGTCTTCTGTGTCTTAGGCCTTCCTCAGGTCTTGATGTCCTCATGGCTGTTGGCGCTTGAGGGGCACAGGTGCCATCCCTAAGGTCTCGAATGCTTCCACTCATCAGCATAGCGCTCGAGAGGCACTTCTCTTCTTGCATTACAAGCTGAAAGCGTGGATTGGTCTTGTGTCTTGAAGTTTCCAGACGGTCATTTTTTGCGGCATCCTTCCCGGCTGTGTGAGCAGCTCTTCTCTCTAGCCATCTGTTTTCATGGAGTAGGATTGCTTCCCTGCATCCTTAGGCTCTTTGGTCTTGAGGCCAGGCTTCTTGCTTGTACATCCTCTCAGTTTTGAGAGTATCTTCTTGTCACGGGCCGTGAGGTTCTGCTCCTTTTTCTGGGGTTGCCCCAGAGCCTTCTCATGTCACCGTTATGGTCCCACAGGTCGTCTTGCCTGACAGCGTCTTCTATCTGGCTGTCATTCTTCTTGCCGAGAGTTTTCTCTCCTCTTTGAGGTGCATTTTTTGTAGGGTTCCATGTAGCGTCAGTCTGTGCGTGTGTGTGTGTGGCTTGGAGCTGCCCTGCCTGGGGGGCGTAGAGTCAGGGGGAGGTGGAATAGCCATAAGAGTCTATGGTTAATACGTTGATATGCGTAGACTGTTGAGGCAATGGTTGTACGGTCATCTAGGTCTCAGTGGCTGTTGGCAGGCTGTGTGGACAGCTCTTTCGATAATGTTTTATGGGGATGAGCTGAGCCATGTGGGAGGTGCTGTTCAGGGGTAGTGAAGCAGATTGAATCTCAAAGGCATTAAGGCTTGTATGTGTACGGCTTAATGTTTGATTTATAAAATTTGTTTAACGGCAGGAAGTATAGTTGGAATCTAGATGGTATGCTTACATGGACAGAAGTCCTCTGCAATTGCTAGGCTATCGCTCTGCGTCCGGGTGACTCATTCAATATCATTTTTGCAGATGCAGAGGAACGAGCGGAGCACTAGAAGCAGGAGGGTTGGTGCGTGGTATTAGAGGGAAGATGTGACTGGTGGCTATAGGACTACGTTATGGTATTTCTGTTTTTTAATTTGAAGGGGCAAAGGGAGGAGCAATATGGGATATGGGCACCGGAGCTGACTCGGCCAAGGTGAGTGGTGATTGGCGGGCTGAAGTAGCGGTTATGTTTCAGGTGGTGTATTGCTGGTGAAGTTGTAAGCAACCCTTGTTGTTTGTGTTTTCCAGGTGGTGCGCAAGCTTCAATGTGGCAACCCAAAATGACGGAGGCTGGACAGCTGAGTGGCCGAGGTCAATGAGAGGGTGATAGGAGTCACTGTGGGCAGGCTGCAGTTTTGGGCAGTATCTCTGCATGTGCTTTTTCGCTTGGGTTTTTGCAGGCGCCGCACGCAGGCTCGAAGGGGCGACGCTGCCGCGTGCTGACGAAGGGGTCTGAGAAGGCGAGGCGGTTGTGGGCCGGGTTGGCGTCTAATAGCGAAGTATTACATGGCAACGCAGTGAAGTGTTTCTCTGTGTGATCTTGCAGGCGCTGTGCGGGCCGCCTTTGGAATTGGATGAGCGTTTGAGGTGAGCTGGGTAGCAGAGAGGAGGAGCATGGGACTGGTGATTTCTCACAAATGCAATGTTAACCTTGTGTGTCTTTGGTATCTTACGTGCCACGAGTAATGGTGGCCGCAGCGTCCGACTCTGGAATTGGCGTGGAGCAGGCAAGTTCAATGCCACGGTTCTTGTGAGGATGAGGGTGTTGTGAAAGAGAGCGGTGTCTACTGTCATGATGCTTGCTGCTGGCATGCTGTTTTGTAGTTGGTTTTTTTTTTCAGATACTGAGGAGGAACCCGGTGACTGCAGGAAAATATCAGCTAGCCAATGTGTGTTTTGTCAAGGATGGATTCAGACCCCCGGCCCTCTCAAAGCTAAGTTGAGGGACGATGGCTGGGGAGGGGGCAAGGAGACAAGGTTGGCAACTGTAGGGAGGTGCATTTAAAGTTTATGTAGGGCAAAGGGCTGTCCAGGAACAGTCTCCTTTGGGCAGTTAAAGGGAGCGGGTTACTCTTCAGCATGAGGCTAGGGCGGGGCAGTTCCAGCCTGTGTCTGTTGTTGTGTAGTTTGTGTGGTCTGTCTTCTGTGTCTTAGGCCTTCCTCAGGTCTTGATGTCCTCATGGCTGTTGGCGCTTGAGGGGCACAGGTGCCATCCCTAAGGTCTCGAATGCTTCCACTCATCAGCATAGCGCTCGAGAGGCACTTCTCTTCTTGCATTACAAGCTGAAAGCGTGGATTGGTCTTGTGTCTTGAAGTTTCCAGACGGTCATTTTTTGCGGCATCCTTCCCGGCTGTGTGAGCAGCTCTTCTCTCTAGCCATCTGTTTTCATGGAGTAGGATTGCTTCCCTGCATCCTTAGGCTCTTTGGTCTTGAGGCCAGGCTTCTTGCTTGTACATCCTCTCAGTTTTGAGAGTATCTTCTTGTCACGGGCCGTGAGGTTCTGCTCCTTTTTCTGGGGTTGCCCCAGAGCCTTCTCATGTCACCGTTATGGTCCCACAGGTCGTCTTGCCTGACAGCGTCTTCTATCTGGCTGTCATTCTTCTTGCCGAGAGTTTTCTCTCCTCTTTGAGGTGCGTTTTTTGTAGGGTTCCATGTAGCGTCAGTCTGTGCGTGTGTGTGTGTGGCTTGGAGCTGCCCTGCCTGGGGGGCGTAGAGTCAGGGGGAGGTGGAATAGCCATAAGAGTCTATGGTTAATACGTTGATATGCGTAGACTGTTGAGGCAATGGTTGTACGGTCATCTAGGTCTCAGTGGCTGTTGGCAGGCTGTGTGGACAGCTCTTTCGATAATGTTTTATGGGGATGAGCTGAGCCATGTGGGAGGTGCTGTTCAGGGGTAGTGAAGCAGATTGAATCTCAAAGGCATTAAGGCTTGTATGTGTACGGCTTAATGTTTGATTTATAAAATTTGTTTAACGGCAGGAAGTATAGTTGGAATCTAGATGGTATGCTTACATGGACAGAAGTCCTCTGCAATTGCTAGGCTATCGCTCTGCGTCCGGGTGACTCATTCAATATCATTTTTGCAGATGCAGAGGAACGAGCGGAGCACTAGAAGCAGGAGGGTTGGTGCGTGGTATTAGAGGGAAGATGTGACTGGTGGCTATAGGACTACGTTATGGTATTTCTGTTTTTTAATTTGAAGGGGCAAAGGGAGGAGCAATATGGGATATGGGCACCGGAGCTGACTCGGCCAAGGTGAGTGGTGATTGGCGGGCTGAAGTAGCGGTTATGTTTCAGGTGGTGTATTGCTGGTGAAGTTGTAAGCAACCCTTGTTGTTTGTGTTTTCCAGGTGGTGCGCAAGCTTCAATGTGGCAACCCAAAATGACGGAGGCTGGACAGCTGAGTGGCCGAGGTCAATGAGAGGGTGATAGGAGTCACTGTGGGCAGGCTGCAGTTTTGGGCAGTATCTCTGCATGTGCTTTTTCGCTTGGGTTTTTGCAGGCGCCGCACGCAGGCTCGAAGGGGCGACGCTGCCGCGTGCTGACGAAGGGGTCTGAGAAGGCGAGGCGGTTGTGGGCCGGGTTGGCGTCTAATAGCGAAGTATTACATGGCAACGCAGTGAAGTGTTTCTCTGTGTGATCTTGCAGGCGCTGTGCGGGCCGCCTTTGGAATTGGATGAGCGTTTGAGGTGAGCTGGGTAGCAGAGAGGAGGAGCATGGGACTGGTGATTTCTCACAAATGCAATGTTAACCTTGTGTGTCTTTGGTATCTTACGTGCCACGAGTAATGGTGGCCGCAGCGTCCGACTCTGGAATTGGCGTGGAGCAGGCAAGTTCAATGCCACGGTTCTTGTGAGGTTGAGGGTGTTGTGGAAGAGAGCGGTGTCTACTGTCATGATGCTTGCTGCTGGCATGCTGTTTTGTAGTTGGTTTTTTTTTTCAGATACTGAGGAGGAACCCGGTGACTGCAGGAAAATATCAGCTAGCCAATGTGTGTTTTGTCAAGGATGGATTCAGACCCCCGGCCCTCTCAAAGCTAAGTTGAGGGACGATGGCTGGGGAGGGGGCAAGGAGACAAGGTTGGCAACTGTAGGGAGGTGCATTTAAAGTTTATGTAGGGCAAAGGGCTGTCCAGGAACAGTCTCCTTTGGGCAGTTAAAGGGAGCGGGTTACTCTTCAGCATGAGGCTAGGGCGGGGCAGTTCCAGCCTGTGTCTGTTGTTGTGTAGTTTGTGTGGTCTGTCTTCTGTGTCTTAGGCCTTCCTCAGGTCTTGATGTCCTCATGGCTGTTGGCGCTTGAGGGGCACAGGTGCCATCCCTAAGGTCTCGAATGCTTCCACTCATCAGCATAGCGCTCGAGAGGCACTTCTCTTCTTGCATTACAAGCTGAAAGCGTGGATTGGTCTTGTGTCTTGAAGTTTCCAGACGGTCATTTTTTGCGGCATCCTTCCCGGCTGTGTGAGCAGCTCTTCTCTCTAGCCATCTGTTTTCATGGAGTAGGATTGCTTCCCTGCATCCTTAGGCTCTTTGGTCTTGAGGCCAGGCTTCTTGCTTGTACATCCTCTCAGTTTTGAGAGTATCTTCTTGTCACGGGCCGTGAGGTTCTGCTCCTTTTTCTGGGGTTGCCCCAGAGCCTTCTCATGTCACCGTTATGGTCCCACAGGTCGTCTTGCCTGACAGCGTCTTCTATCTGGCTGTCATTCTTCTTGCCGAGAGTTTTCTCTCCTCTTTGAGGTGCGTTTTTTGTAGGGTTCCATGTAGCGTCAGTCTGTGCGTGTGTGTGTGTGGCTTGGAGCTGCCCTGCCTGGGGGGCGTAGAGTCAGGGGGAGGTGGAATAGCCATAAGAGTCTATGGTTAATACGTTGATATGCGTAGACTGTTGAGGCAATGGTTGTACGGTCATCTAGGTCTCAGTGGCTGTTGGCAGGCTGTGTGGACAGCTCTTTCGATAATGTTTTATGGGGATGAGCTGAGCCATGTGGGAGGTGCTGTTCAGGGGTAGTGAAGCAGATTGAATCTCAAAGGCATTAAGGCTTGTATGTGTACGGCTTAATGTTTGATTTATAAAATTTGTTTAACGGCAGGAAGTATAGTTGGAATCTAGATGGTATGCTTACATGGACAGAAGTCCTCTGCAATTGTTAGGCTATCGCTCTGCGTCCGGGTGACTCATTCAATATCATTTTTGCAGATGCAGAGGAACGAGCGGAGCACTAGAAGCAGGAGGGTTGGTGCGTGGTATTAGAGGGAAGATGTGACTGGTGGCTATAGGACTACGTTATGGTATTTCTGTTTTTTAATTTGAAGGGGCAAAGGGAGGAGCAATATGGGATATGGGCACCGGAGCTGACTCGGCCAAGGTGAGTGGTGATTGGCGGGCTGAAGTAGCGGTTATGTTTCAGGTGGTGTATTGCTGGTGAAGTTGTAAGCAACCCTTGTTGTTTGTGTTTTCCAGGTGGTGCGCAAGCTTCAATGTGGCAACCCAAAATGACGGAGGCTGGACAGCTGAGTGGCCGAGGTCAATGAGAGGGTGATAGGAGTCACTGTGGGCAGGCTGCAGTTTTGGGCAGTATCTCTGCATGTGCTTTTTCGCTTGGGTTTTTGCAGGCGCCGCACGCAGGCTCGAAGGGGCGACGCTGCCGCGTGCTGACGAAGGGGTCTGAGAAGGCGAGGCGGTTGTGGGCCGGGTTGGCGTCTAATAGCGAAGTATTACATGGCAACGCAGTGAAGTGTTTCTCTGTGTGATCTTGCAGGCGCTGTGCGGGCCGCCTTTGGAATTGGATGAGCGTTTGAGGTGAGCTGGGTAGCAGAGAGGAGGAGCATGGGACTGGTGATTTCTCACAAATGCAATGTTAACCTTGTGTGTCTTTGGTATCTTACGTGCCACGAGTAATGGTGGCCGCAGCGTCCGACTCTGGAATTGGCGTGGAGCAGGCAAGTTCAATGCCACGGTTCTTGTGAGGATGAGGGTGTTGTGGAAGAGAGCGGTGTCTACTGTCATGATGCTTGCTGCTGGCATGCTGTTTTGTAGTTGGTTTTTTTTTTCAGATACTGAAGAGGAACCCGGTGACTGCAGGAAAATATCAGCTAGCCAATGTGTGTTTTGTCAAGGATGGATTCAGACCCCCGGCCCTCTCAAAGCTAAGTTGAGGGACGATGGCTGGGGAGGGGGCAAGGAGACAAGGTTGGCAACTGTAGGGAGGTGCATTTAAAGTTTATGTAGGGCAAAGGGCTGTCCAGGAACAGTCTCCTTTGGGCAGTTAAAGGGAGCGGGTTACTCTTCAGCATGAGGCTAGGGCGGGGCAGTTCCAGCCTGTGTCTGTTGTTGTGTAGTTTGTGTGGTCTGTCTTCTGTGTCTTAGGCCTTCCTCAGGTCTTGATGTCCTCATGGCTGTTGGCGCTTGAGGGGCACAGGTGCCATCCCTAAGGTCTCGAATGCTTCCACTCATCAGCATAGCGCTCGAGAGGCACTTCTCTTCTTGCATTACAAGCTGAAAGCGTGGATTGGTCTTGTGTCTTGAAGTTTCCAGACGGTCATTTTTTGCGGCATCCTTCCCGGCTGTGTGAGCAGCTCTTCTCTCTAGCCATCTGTTTTCATGGAGTAGGATTGCTTCCCTGCATCCTTAGGCTCTTTGGTCTTGAGGCCAGGCTTCTTGCTTGTACATCCTCTCAGTTTTGAGAGTATCTTCTTGTCACGGGCCGTGAGGTTCTGCTCCTTTTTCTGGGGTTGCCCCAGAGCCTTCTCATGTCACCGTTATGGTCCCACAGGTCGTCTTGCCTGACAGCGTCTTCTATCTGGCTGTCATTCTTCTTGCCGAGAGTTTTCTCTCCTCTTTGAGGTGCGTTTTTTGTAGGGTTCCATGTAGCGTCAGTCTGTGCGTGTGTGTGTGTGGCTTGGAGCTGCCCTGCCTGGGGGGCGTAGAGTCAGGGGGAGGTGGAATAGCCATAAGAGTCTATGGTTAATACGTTGATATGCGTAGACTGTTGAGGCAATGGTTGTACGGTCATCTAGGTCTCAGTGGCTGTTGGCAGGCTGTGTGGACAGCTCTTTCGATAATGTTTTATGGGGATGAGCTGAGCCATGTGGGAGGTGCTGTTCAGGGGTAGTGAAGCAGATTGAATCTCAAAGGCATTAAGGCTTGTATGTGTACGGCTTAATGTTTGATTTATAAAATTTGTTTAACGGCAGGAAGTATAGTTGGAATCTAGATGGTATGCTTACATGGACAGAAGTCCTCTGCAATTGCTAGGCTATCGCTCTGCGTCCGGGTGACTCATTCAATATCATTTTTGCAGATGCAGAGGAACGAGCGGAGCACTAGAAGCAGGAGGGTTGGTGCGTGGTATTAGAGGGAAGATGTGACTGGTGGCTATAGGACTACGTTATGGTATTTCTGTTTTTTAATTTGAAGGGGCAAAGGGAGGAGCAATATGGGATATGGGCACCGGAGCTGACTCGGCCAAGGTGAGTGGTGATTGGCGGGCTGAAGTAGCGGTTATGTTTCAGGTGGTGTATTGCTGGTGAAGTTGTAAGCAACCCTTGTTGTTTGTGTTTTCCAGGTGGTGCGCAAGCTTCAATGTGGCAACCCAAAATGACGGAGGCTGGACAGCTGAGTGGCCGAGGTCAATGAGAGGGTGATAGGAGTCACTGTGGGCAGGCTGCAGTTTTGGGCAGTATCTCTGCATGTGCTTTTTCGCTTGGGTTTTTGCAGGCGCCGCACGCAGGCTCGAAGGGGCGACGCTGCCGCGTGCTGACGAAGGGGTCTGAGAAGGCGAGGCGGTTGTGGGCCGGGTTGGCGTCTAATAGCGAAGTATTACATGGCAACGCAGTGAAGTGTTTCTCTGTGTGATCTTGCAGGCGCTGTGCGGGCCGCCTTTGGAATTGGATGAGCGTTTGAGGTGAGCTGGGTAGCAGAGAGGAGGAGCATGGGACTGGTGATTTCTCACAAATGCAATGTTAACCTTGTGTGTCTTTGGTATCTTACGTGCCACGAGTAATGGTGGCCGCAGCGTCCGACTCTGGAATTGGCGTGGAGCAGGCAAGTTCAATGCCACGGTTCTTGTGAGGTTGAGGGTGTTGTGGAAGAGAGCGGTGTCTACTGTCATGATGCTTGCTGCTGGCATGCTGTTTTGTAGTTGGTTTTTTTTTTCAGATACTGAGGAGGAACCCGGTGACTGCAGGAAAATATCAGCTAGCCAATGTGTGTTTTGTCAAGGATGGATTCAGACCCCCGGCCCTCTCAAAGCTAAGTTGAGGGACGATGGCTGGGGAGGGGGCAAGGAGACAAGGTTGGCAACTGTAGGGAGGTGCATTTAAAGTTTATGTAGGGCAAAGGGCTGTCCAGGAACAGTCTCCTTTGGGCAGTTAAAGGGAGCGGGTTACTCTTCAGCATGAGGCTAGGGCGGGGCAGTTCCAGCCTGTGTCTGTTGTTGTGTAGTTTGTGTGGTCTGTCTTCTGTGTCTTAGGCCTTCCTCAGGTCTTGATGTCCTCATGGCTGTTGGCGCTTGAGGGGCACAGGTGCCATCCCTAAGGTCTCGAATGCTTCCACTCATCAGCATAGCGCTCGAGAGGCACTTCTCTTCTTGCATTACAAGCTGAAAGCGTGGATTGGTCTTGTGTCTTGAAGTTTCCAGACGGTCATTTTTTGCGGCATCCTTCCCGGCTGTGTGAGCAGCTCTTCTCTCTAGCCATCTGTTTTCATGGAGTAGGATTGCTTCCCTGCATCCTTAGGCTCTTTGGTCTTGAGGCCAGGCTTCTTGCTTGTACATCCTCTCAGTTTTGAGAGTATCTTCTTGTCACGGGCCGTGAGGTTCTGCTCCTTTTTCTGGGGTTGCCCCAGAGCCTTCTCATGTCACCGTTATGGTCCCACAGGTCGTCTTGCCTGACAGCGTCTTCTATCTGGCTGTCATTCTTCTTGCCGAGAGTTTTCTCTCCTCTTTGAGGTGCGTTTTTTGTAGGGTTCCATGTAGCGTCAGTCTGTGCGTGTGTGTGTGTGGCTTGGAGCTGCCCTGCCTGGGGGGCGTAGAGTCAGGGGGAGGTGGAATAGCCATAAGAGTCTATGGTTAATACGTTGATATGCGTAGACTGTTGAGGCAATGGTTGTACGGTCATCTAGGTCTCAGTGGCTGTTGGCAGGCTGTGTGGACAGCTCTTTCGATAATGTTTTATGGGGATGAGCTGAGCCATGTGGGAGGTGCTGTTCAGGGGTAGTGAAGCAGATTGAATCTCAAAGGCATTAAGGCTTGTATGTGTACGGCTTAATGTTTGATTTATAAAATTTGTTTAACGGCAGGAAGTATAGTTGGAATCTAGATGGTATGCTTACATGGACAGAAGTCCTCTGCAATTGCTAGGCTATCGCTCTGCGTCCGGGTGACTCATTCAATATCATTTTTGCAGATGCAGAGGAACGAGCGGAGCACTAGAAGCAGGAGGGTTGGTGCGTGGTATTAGAGGGAAGATGTGACTGGTGGCTATAGGACTACGTTATGGTATTTCTGTTTTTTAATTTGAAGGGGCAAAGGGAGGAGCAATATGGGATATGGGCACCGGAGCTGACTCGGCCAAGGTGAGTGGTGATTGGCGGGCTGAAGTAGCGGTTATGTTTCAGGTGGTGTATTGCTGGTGAAGTTGTAAGCAACCCTTGTTGTTTGTGTTTTCCAGGTGGTGCGCAAGCTTCAATGTGGCAACCCAAAATGACGGAGGCTGGACAGCTGAGTGGCCGAGGTCAATGAGAGGGTGATAGGAGTCACTGTGGGCAGGCTGCAGTTTTGGGCAGTATCTCTGCATGTGCTTTTTCGCTTGGGTTTTTGCAGGCGCCGCACGCAGGCTCGAAGGGGCGACGCTGCCGCGTGCTGACGAAGGGGTCTGAGAAGGCGAGACGGTTGTGGGCCGGGTTGGCGTCTAATAGCGAAGTATTACATGGCAACGCAGTGAAGTGTTTCTCTGTGTGATCTTGCAGGCGCTGTGCGGGCCGCCTTTGGAATTGGATGAGCGTTTGAGGTGAGCTGGGTAGCAGAGAGGAGGAGCATGGGACTGGTGATTTCTCACAAATGCAATGTTAACCTTGTGTGTCTTTGGTATCTTACGTGCCACGAGTAATGGTGGCCGCAGCGTCCGACTCTGGAATTGGCGTGGAGCAGGCAAGTTCAATGCCACGGTTCTTGTGAGGATGAGGGTGTTGTGGAAGAGAGCGGTGTCTACTGTCATGATGCTTGCTGCTGGCATGCTGTTTTGTAGTTGGTTTTTTTTTTCAGATACTGAAGAGGAACCCGGTGACTGCAGGAAAATATCAGCTAGCCAATGTGTGTTTTGTCAAGGATGGATTCAGACCCCCGGCCCTCTCAAAGCTAAGTTGAGGGACGATGGCTGGGGAGGGGGCAAGGAGACAAGGTTGGCAACTGTAGGGAGGTGCATTTAAAGTTTATGTAGGGCAAAGGGCTGTCCAGGAACAGTCTCCTTTGGGCAGTTAAAGGGAGCGGGTTACTCTTCAGCATGAGGCTAGGGCGGGGCAGTTCCAGCCTGTGTCTGTTGTTGTGTAGTTTGTGTGGTCTGTCTTCTGTGTCTTAGGCCTTCCTCAGGTCTTGATGTCCTCATGGCTGTTGGCGCTTGAGGGGCACAGGTGCCATCCCTAAGGTCTCGAATGCTTCCACTCATCAGCATAGCGCTCGAGAGGCACTTCTCTTCTTGCATTACAAGCTGAAAGCGTGGATTGGTCTTGTGTCTTGAAGTTTCCAGACGGTCATTTTTTGCGGCATCCTTCCCGGCTGTGTGAGCAGCTCTTCTCTCTAGCCATCTGTTTTCATGGAGTAGGATTGCTTCCCTGCATCCTTAGGCTCTTTGGTCTTGAGGCCAGGCTTCTTGCTTGTACATCCTCTCAGTTTTGAGAGTATCTTCTTGTCACGGGCCGTGAGGTTCTGCTCCTTTTTCTGGGGTTGCCCCAGAGCCTTCTCATGTCACCGTTATGGTCCCACAGGTCGTCTTGCCTGACAGCGTCTTCTATCTGGCTGTCATTCTTCTTGCCGAGAGTTTTCTCTCCTCTTTGAGGTGCGTTTTTTGTAGGGTTCCATGTAGCGTCAGTCTGTGCGTGTGTGTGTGTGGCTTGGAGCTGCCCTGCCTGGGGGGCGTAGAGTCAGGGGGAGGTGGAATAGCCATAAGAGTCTATGGTTAATACGTTGATATGCGTAGACTGTTGAGGCAATGGTTGTACGGTCATCTAGGTCTCAGTGGCTGTTGGCAGGCTGTGTGGACAGCTCTTTCGATAATGTTTTATGGGGATGAGCTGAGCCATGTGGGAGGTGCTGTTCAGGGGTAGTGAAGCAGATTGAATCTCAAAGGCATTAAGGCTTGTATGTGTACGGCTTAATGTTTGATTTATAAAATTTGTTTAACGGCAGGAAGTATAGTTGGAATCTAGATGGTATGCTTACATGGACAGAAGTCCTCTGCAATTGTTAGGCTATCGCTCTGCGTCCGGGTGACTCATTCAATATCATTTTTGCAGATGCAGAGGAACGAGCGGAGCACTAGAAGCAGGAGGGTTGGTGCGTGGTATTAGAGGGAAGATGTGACTGGTGGCTATAGGACTACGTTATGGTATTTCTGTTTTTTAATTTGAAGGGGCAAAGGGAGGAGCAATATGGGATATGGGCACCGGAGCTGACTCGGCCAAGGTGAGTGGTGATTGGCGGGCTGAAGTAGCGGTTATGTTTCAGGTGGTGTATTGCTGGTGAAGTTGTAAGCAACCCTTGTTGTTTGTGTTTTCCAGGTGGTGCGCAAGCTTCAATGTGGCAACCCAAAATGATGGAGGCTGGACAGCTGAGTGGCCGAGGTCAATGAGAGGGTGATAGGAGTCACTGTGGGCAGGCTGCAGTTTTGGGCAGTATCTCTGCATGTGCTTTTTCGCTTGGGTTTTTGCAGGCGCCGCACGCAGGCTCGAAGGGGCGACGCTGCCGCGTGCTGACGAAGGGGTCTGAGAAGGCGAGGCGGTTGTGGGCCGGGTTGGCGTCTAATAGCGAAGTATTACATGGCAACGCAGTGAAGTGTTTCTCTGTGTGATCTTGCAGGCGCTGTGCGGGCCGCCTTTGGAATTGGATGAGCGTTTGAGGTGAGCTGGGTAGCAGAGAGGAGGAGCATGGGACTGGTGATTTCTCACAAATGCAATGTTAACCTTGTGTGTCTTTGGTATCTTACGTGCCACGAGTAATGGTGGCCGCAGCGTCCGACTCTGGAATTGGCGTGGAGCAGGCAAGTTCAATGCCACGGTTCTTGTGAGGATGAGGGTGTTGTGAAAGAGAGCGGTGTCTACTGTCATGATGCTTGCTGCTGGCATGCTGTTTTGTAGTTGGTTTTTTTTTTCAGATACTGAGGAGGAACCCGGTGACTGCAGGAAAATATCAGCTAGCCAATGTGTGTTTTGTCAAGGATGGATTCAGACCCCCGGCCCTCTCAAAGCTAAGTTGAGGGACGATGGCTGGGGAGGGGGCAAGGAGACAAGGTTGGCAACTGTAGGGAGGTGCATTTAAAGTTTATGTAGGGCAAAGGGCTGTCCAGGAACAGTCTCCTTTGGGCAGTTAAAGGGAGCGGGTTACTCTTCAGCATGAGGCTAGGGCGGGGCAGTTCCAGCCTGTGTCTGTTGTTGTGTAGTTTGTGTGATCTGTCTTCTGTGTCTTAGGCCTTCCTCAGGTCTTGATGTCCTCATGGCTGTTGGCGCTTGAGGGGCACAGGTGCCATCCCTAAGGTCTCGAATGCTTCCACTCATCAGCATAGCGCTCGAGAGGCACTTCTCTTCTTGCATTACAAGCTGAAAGCGTGGATTGGTCTTGTGTCTTGAAGTTTCCAGACGGTCATTTTTTGCGGCATCCTTCCCGGCTGTGTGAGCAGCTCTTCTCTCTAGCCATCTGTTTTCATGGAGTAGGATTGCTTCCCTGCATCCTTAGGCTCTTTGGTCTTGAGGCCAGGCTTCTTGCTTGTACATCCTCTCAGTTTTGAGAGTATCTTCTTGTCACGGGCCGTGAGGTTCTGCTCCTTTTTCTGGGGTTGCCCCAGAGCCTTCTCATGTCACCGTTATGGTCCCACAGGTCGTCTTGCCTGACAGCGTCTTCTATCTGGCTGTCATTCTTCTTGCCGAGAGTTTTCTCTCCTCTTTGAGGTGCGTTTTTTGTAGGGTTCCATGTAGCGTCAGTCTGTGCGCGTGTGTGTGTGGCTTGGAGCTGCCCTGCCTGGGGGGCGTAGAGTCAGGGGGAGGTGGAATAGCCATAAGAGTCTATGGTTAATACGTTGATATGCGTAGACTGTTGAGGCAATGGTTGTACGGTCATCTAGGTCTCAGTGGCTGTTGGCAGGCTGTGTGGACAGCTCTTTCGATAATGTTTTATGGGGATGAGCTGAGCCATGTGGGAGGTGCTGTTCAGGGGTAGTGAAGCAGATTGAATCTCAAAGGCATTAAGGCTTGTATGTGTACGGCTTAATGTTTGATTTATAAAATTTGTTTAACGGCAGGAAGTATAGTTGGAATCTAGATGGTATGCTTACATGGACAGAAGTCCTCTGCAATTGCTAGGCTATCGCTCTGCGTCCGGGTGACTCATTCAATATCATTTTTGCAGATGCAGAGGAACGAGCGGAGCACTAGAAGCAGGAGGGTTGGTGCGTGGTATTAGAGGGAAGATGTGACTGGTGGCTATAGGACTACGTTATGGTATTTCTGTTTTTTAATTTGAAGGGGCAAAGGGAGGAGCAATATGGGATATGGGCACCGGAGCTGACTCGGCCAAGGTGAGTGGTGATTGGCGGGCTGAAGTAGCGGTTATGTTTCAGGTGGTGTATTGCTGGTGAAGTTGTAAGCAACCCTTGTTGTTTGTGTTTTCCAGGTGGTGCGCAAGCTTCAATGTGGCAACCCAAAATGACGGAGGCTGGACAGCTGAGTGGCCGAGGTCAATGAGAGGGTGATAGGAGTCACTGTGGGCAGGCTGCAGTTTTGGGCAGTATCTCTGCATGTGCTTTTTCGCTTGGGTTTTTGCAGGCGCCGCACGCAGGCTCGAAGGGGCGACGCTGCCGCGTGCTGACGAAGGGGTCTGAGAAGGCGAGGCGGTTGTGGGCCGGGTTGGCGTCTAATAGCGAAGTATTACATGGCAACGCAGTGAAGTGTTTCTCTGTGTGATCTTGCAGGTGCTGTGCGGGCCGCCTTTGGAATTGGATGAGCGTTTGAGGTGAGCTGGGTAGCAGAGAGGAGGAGCATGGGACTGGTGATTTCTCACAAATGCAATGTTAACCTTGTGTGTCTTTGGTATCTTACGTGCCACGAGTAATGGTGGCCGCAGCGTCCGACTCTGGAATTGGCGTGGAGCAGGCAAGTTCAATGCCACGGTTCTTGTGAGGATGAGGGTGTTGTGAAAGAGAGCGGTGTCTACTGTCATGATGCTTGCTGCTGGCATGCTGTTTTGTAGTTGGTTTTTTTTTTCAGATACTGAGGAGGAACCCGGTGACTGCAGGAAAATATCAGCTAGCCAATGTGTGTTTTGTCAAGGATGGATTCAGACCCCCGGCCCTCTCAAAGCTAAGTTGAGGGACGATGGCTGGGGAGGGGGCAAGGAGACAAGGTTGGCAACTGTAGGGAGGTGCATTTAAAGTTTATGTAGGGCAAAGGGCTGTCCAGGAACAGTCTCCTTTGGGCAGTTAAAGGGAGCGGGTTACTCTTCAGCATGAGGCTAGGGCGGGGCAGTTCCAGCCTGTGTCTGTTGTTGTGTAGTTTGTGTGGTCTGTCTTCTGTGTCTTAGGCCTTCCTCAGGTCTTGATGTCCTCATGGCTGTTGGCGCTTGAGGGGCACAGGTGCCATCCCTAAGGTCTCGAATGCTTCCACTCATCAGCATAGCGCTCGAGAGGCACTTCTCTTCTTGCATTACAAGCTGAAAGCGTGGATTGGTCTTGTGTCTTGAAGTTTCCAGACGGTCATTTTTTGCGGCATCCTTCCCGGCTGTGTGAGCAGCTCTTCTCTCTAGCCATCTGTTTTCATGGAGTAGGATTGCTTCCCTGCATCCTTAGGCTCTTTGGTCTTGAGGCCAGGCTTCTTGCTTGTACATCCTCTCAGTTTTGAGAGTATCTTCTTGTCACGGGCCGTGAGGTTCTGCTCCTTTTTCTGGGGTTGCCCCAGAGCCTTCTCATGTCACCGTTATGGTCCCACAGGTCGTCTTGCCTGACAGCGTCTTCTATCTGGCTGTCATTCTTCTTGCCGAGAGTTTTCTCTCCTCTTTGAGGTGCGTTTTTTGTAGGGTTCCATGTAGCGTCAGTCTGTGCGTGTGTGTGTGTGGCTTGGAGCTGCCCTGCCTGGGGGGCGTAGAGTCAGGGGGAGGTGGAATAGCCATAAGAGTCTATGGTTAATACGTTGATATGCGTAGACTGTTGAGGCAATGGTGGTACGGTCATCTAGGTCTCAGTGGCTGTTGGCAGGCTGTGTGGACAGCTCTTTCGATAATGTTTTATGGGGATGAGCTGAGCCATGTGGGAGGTGCTGTTCAGGGGTAGTGAAGCAGATTGAATCTCAAAGGCATTAAGGCTTGTATGTGTACGGCTTAATGTTTGATTTATAAAATTTGTTTAACGGCAGGAAGTATAGTTGGAATCTAGATGGTATGCTTACATGGACAGAAGTCCTCTGCAATTGCTAGGCTATCGCTCTGCGTCCGGGTGACTCATTCAATATCATTTTTGCAGATGCAGAGGAACGAGCGGAGCACTAGAAGCAGGAGGGTTGGTGCGTGGTATTAGAGGGAAGATGTGACTGGTGGCTATAGGACTACGTTATGGTATTTCTGTTTTTTAATTTGAAGGGGCAAAGGGAGGAGCAATATGGGATATGGGCACCGGAGCTGACTCGGCCAAGGTGAGTGGTGATTGGCGGGCTGAAGTAGCGGTTATGTTTCAGGTGGTGTATTGCTGGTGAAGTTGTAAGCAACCCTTGTTGTTTGTGTTTTCCAGGTGGTGCGCAAGCTTCAATGTGGCAACCCAAAATGACGGAGGCTGGACAGCTGAGTGGCCGAGGTCAATGAGAGGGTGATAGGAGTCACTGTGGGCAGGCTGCAGTTTTGGGCAGTATCTCTGCATGTGCTTTTTCGCTTGGGTTTTTGCAGGCGCCGCACGCAGGCTCGAAGGGGCGACGCTGCCGCGTGCTGACGAAGGGGTCTGAGAAGGCGAGGCGGTTGTGGGCCGGGTTGGCGTCTAATAGCGAAGTATTACATGGCAACGCAGTGAAGTGTTTCTCTGTGTGATCTTGCAGGCGCTGTGCGGGCCGCCTTTGGAATTGGATGAGCGTTTGAGGTGAGCTGGGTAGCAGAGAGGAGGAGCATGGGACTGGTGATTTCTCACAAATGCAATGTTAACCTTGTGTGTCTTTGGTATCTTACGTGCCACGAGTAATGGTGGCCGCAGCGTCCGACTCTGGAATTGGCGTGGAGCAGGCAAGTTCAATGCCACGGTTCTTGTGAGGTTGAGGGTGTTGTGGAAGAGAGCGGTGTCTACTGTCATGATGCTTGCTGCTGGCATGCTGTTTTGTAGTTGGTTTTTTTTTTCAGATACTGAAGAGGAACCCGGTGACTGCAGGAAAATATCAGCTAGCCAATGTGTGTTTTGTCAAGGATGGATTCAGACCCCCGGCCCTCTCAAAGCTAAGTTGAGGGACGATGGCTGGGGAGGGGGCAAGGAGACAAGGTTGGCAACTGTAGGGAGGTGCATTTAAAGTTTATGTAGGGCAAAGGGCTGTCCAGGAACAGTCTCCTTTGGGCAGTTAAAGGGAGCGGGTTACTCTTCAGCATGAGGCTAGGGCGGGGCAGTTCCAGCCTGTGTCTGTTGTTGTGTAGTTTGTGTGGTCTGTCTTCTGTGTCTTAGGCCTTCCTCAGGTCTTGATGTCCTCATGGCTGTTGGCGCTTGAGGGGCACAGGTGCCATCCCTAAGGTCTCGAATGCTTCCACTCATCAGCATAGCGCTCGAGAGGCACTTCTCTTCTTGCATTACAAGCTGAAAGCGTGGATTGGTCTTGTGTCTTGAAGTTTCCAGACGGTCATTTTTTGCGGCATCCTTCCCGGCTGTGTGAGCAGCTCTTCTCTCTAGCCATCTGTTTTCATGGAGTAGGATTGCTTCCCTGCATCCTTAGGCTCTTTGGTCTTGAGGCCAGGCTTCTTGCTTGTACATCCTCTCAGTTTTGAGAGTATCTTCTTGTCACGGGCCGTGAGGTTCTGCTCCTTTTTCTGGGGTTGCCCCAGAGCCTTCTCATGTCACCGTTATGGTCCCACAGGTCGTCTTGCCTGACAGCGTCTTCTATCTGGCTGTCATTCTTCTTGCCGAGAGTTTTCTCTCCTCTTTGAGGTGCGTTTTTTGTAGGGTTCCATGTAGCGTCAGTCTGTGCGTGTGTGTGTGTGGCTTGGAGCTGCCCTGCCTGGCGGGCGTAGAGTCAGGGGGAGGTGGAATAGCCATAAGAGTCTATGGTTAATACGTTGATATGCGTAGACTGTTGAGGCAATGGTTGTACGGTCATCTAGGTCTCAGTGGCTGTTGGCAGGCTGTGTGGACAGCTCTTTCGATAATGTTTTATGGGGATGAGCTGAGCCATGTGGGAGGTGCTGTTCAGGGGTAGTGAAGCAGATTGAATCTCAAAGGCATTAAGGCTTGTATGTGTACGGCTTAATGTTTGATTTATAAAATTTGTTTAACGGCAGGAAGTATAGTTGGAATCTAGATGGTATGCTTACATGGACAGAAGTCCTCTGCAATTGCTAGGCTATCGCTCTGCGTCCGGGTGACTCATTCAATATCATTTTTGCAGATGCAGAGGAACGAGCGGAGCACTAGAAGCAGGAGGGTTGGTGCGTGGTATTAGAGGGAAGATGTGACTGGTGGCTATAGGACTACGTTATGGTATTTCTGTTTTTTAATTTGAAGGGGCAAAGGGAGGAGCAATATGGGATATGGGCACCGGAGCTGACTCGGCCAAGGTGAGTGGTGATTGGCGGGCTGAAGTAGCGGTTATGTTTCAGGTGGTGTATTGCTGGTGAAGTTGTAAGCAACCCTTGTTGTTTGTGTTTTCCAGGTGGTGCGCAAGCTTCAATGTGGCAACCCAAAATGACGGAGGCTGGACAGCTGAGTGGCCGAGGTCAATGAGAGGGTGATAGGAGTCACTGTGGGCAGGCTGCAGTTTTGGGCAGTATCTCTGCATGTGCTTTTTCGCTTGGGTTTTTGCAGGCGCCGCACGCAGGCTCGAAGGGGCGACGCTGCCGCGTGCTGACGAAGGGGTCTGAGAAGGCGAGGCGGTTGTGGGCCGGGTTGGCGTCTAATAGCGAAGTATTACATGGCAACGCAGTGAAGTGTTTCTCTGTGTGATCTTGCAGGCGCTGTGCGGGCCGCCTTTGGAATTGGATGAGCGTTTGAGGTGAGCTGGGTAGCAGAGAGGAGGAGCATGGGACTGGTGATTTCTCACAAATGCAATGTTAACCTTGTGTGTCTTTGGTATCTTACGTGCCACGAGTAATGGTGGCCGCAGCGTCCGACTCTGGAATTGGCGTGGAGCAGGCAAGTTCAATGCCACGGTTCTTGTGAGGTTGAGGGTGTTGTGGAAGAGAGCGGTGTCTACTGTCATGATGCTTGCTGCTGGCATGCTGTTTTGTAGTTGGTTTTTTTTTTCAGATACTGAGGAGGAACCCGGTGACTGCAGGAAAATATCAGCTAGCCAATGTGTGTTTTGTCAAGGATGGATTCAGACCCCCGGCCCTCTCAAAGCTAAGTTGAGGGACGATGGCTGGGGAGGGGGCAAGGAGACAAGGTTGGCAACTGTAGGGAGGTGCATTTAAAGTTTATGTAGGGCAAAGGGCTGTCCAGGAACAGTCCCCCTTGGGCATTAAAGGGAGCTGTCTACTCTTCACTATGATGCTGGGCAGGGCAGTTCCAGCCTGTGTCTGTTGTTGTGTAGTTTGTGTGGTCTGTCTTCTGTGTCTTAGGCCTTCCTCAGGTCTTGATGTCCTCATGGCTGTTGGCGCTTGAGGGGCACAGGACAGAAGTCCTCTGCAATTGTTAGGCTATTGCTCTGCATCCGGGTGACTCATTCAATATCATTTTTGCAGATGCAGAGGAACGAGCGGAGCACTAGTAGCAGGAGGGTTGGTGCGTGGTATTAGAGGGAAGATGTGACTGGTGGCTATAGGACTACGTTATGGTATTTCTGTTTTTTAATTTGAAGGGGCAAAGGGAGGAGCAATATGGGATATGGGCACCGGAGCTGACTCGGCCAAGGTGAGTGGTGATTGGCGGGCTGAAGTAGCGGTTATGTTTCAGGTGGTGTATTGCTGGTGAAGTTGTAAGCAACCCTTGTTGTTTGTGTTTTCCAGGTGGTGCGCAAGCTTCAATGTGGCAACCCAAAATGACGGAGGCTGGACAGCTGAGTGGCCGAGGTCAATGAGAGGGTGATAGGAGTCACTGTGGGCAGGCTGCAGTTTTGGGCAGTATCTCTGCATGTGCTTTTTCGCTTGGGTTTTTGCAGGCGCCGCACGCAGGCTCGAAGGGGCGACGCTGCCGCATGCTGACGAAGGGGTCTGAGAAGGTGAGGCGGTCGTGGGCCGGGTTGGCGTCTAATAGCGAAGTATTACATGGCAACGTAGTGAAGTGTTTCTCTGTGATCTTGCAGGTGCTGAGTGGGCCGCCTTTGGAATTGGATGAGCGTTTGAGATGAGCTGGGTAGTAGAGAGGAGGAGCATGGGGCGGGGAGTTTCTCACAAGTGCAACGGTAATTTTGTGTCTCTTGGTATCCTAGGCATCAGAAGCGTTGACAGCCACAGCGTCCGAGTCTGGAATCGGCGTGGAGCAGTTGAGTGGAATGCAACGGTGTGTTTGACTGATGTGATGCTGACTGGCGGCACTGTTGTGCATGCATTGTTTGTTTTTTTTGCAGATGGTGAAGAGGAACCTGGTGACTGCAGGAATTACCCAGTGGGCTGATTGTGGTTTTTCTTGTAGAGGATGGATTCAGACTCCCGACCCTCTCAAAGCTAAGTTGAGGCATTGGTGCTGGAGATGGGTCGAGGGAGGGAGGGGACCACGTTGGCAATTGCATGAAGGGGTTTTAAAGACAGTGTAGGGTAGGGGCTGTCCAGGGACAGTCCCCCTTGGGCAGTTAAAGGGAGCTGGTTACTCTTCAGTGTGATGCTAGTGTGTGCCGGGCAGGGCAGTTCCAGCCTGTGTCTGTTGTGTAGTTTGTGTGGTCTGTCTTCTGTGTCTTAGGCCTTCCTCAGGTCTCGATGTCCTCTTTGTGCTCGAGGAGCACAGCATGCACCTCGGGTGCCATCCCTGGGATCTTGACTGTCTGTACTCATTGGTGTAGCACCCATTGGACGCTGCTTCTTTTGTGTTACAAGCTTAAAGTGTGGATTGGTCCTGCGTCTCAGAACTCCAGATGGTCATCTCTTGCGGCATCCTTCTTGGCTGCAGGAGCAGCTCTGCTCTCTAGCCGACCATTTTCACGGACTGGGATTGTTTCCCTGCATCCTTATGTTCTTAGGTCTTGAGGCCAGGCTTCTTGTGCATCCATCCTCTCAGTTTTGAGAGTATCTTCTTGTCACGGGGCATGATGTTCTACTCTCTTTCTGGGGTTGCCACAGAGCCTCCTCACGTCACTGTCATCGTCCCATGCGTCTTCTTGCCTGAACGGTGTCTTCCGTTTGGGTGTCATCATTCTTGCCGAGAGTTTTCTCTCCTCTTTGAGGCGCGTTGTTTGTAGGGTTCTGTATAGGGTTGGTCTGTGCGTGTGTGTGTGTGGCTTGGAGCTGCCCTGCCTGGAGGTGTAGAGTCAGGGGGAGGTGGAATAAGCCATAAGAGTGTATGGTTAATATGTTGATGTGCCTACACTGTTGAGGCAACAGTTGTACAGTCATCTCAGATTGAGTAGCCATCAGCAGGTTGTGTGGACAGCTCTTTCAATGGTGTTTTATGGGGAGGAGCAGAGCTGTGTGGGAGGGGCTGATCAGGTCTGTTGAAGCAGATTGATTCTTAAATGGAAAGAAGACTTCTGGAATTGTTAAGCTATTGCTCTGCAACTGAGTGGCTTGTTTGATATTATTTTTTTTGCAGATGCATAGGGATGAGCCACGCACCAAAGAATGACAGAGGAGGCAAGTGTAGCACCGTAAGAAGGTTGTGGTAAGGTTGCTTTCCATAATGTTTGAGAAGTTGTGGAGATTGGGTGATGTCCCAGAAGACTGGAAGAAGGCTAATGTCACCCTATCTACAAGAAGGGCATAAAGGAGCATCCAGGAAATTGTAGGCCCATCAGTCATACTTAAGTCCCTGGGAAAGCTGTGCAATGAATCTTCCTGTGTGATATCACAAGTCAAATGAAGCACATGATTGGGAAGAGCCAGCATGGATTCACCAAGGGTAAATCATGCATGACAAACCTGATCGCCTTCTATGACAAAGTAACCTGCTTGGTTGATGTGGGGCGAGCGGTGGACATGGTCTACCTGGATTTCTGCAAGGCTTTTGATATGATTTCCCACAGCCCCCTCCTAGAGAAACTGATGCGTTAGTCTAGAGAAGCTGTTCAGTGGGTGGAGAACTTGCTGACAGGCTACCCCCAGAGGGTGGTTGTAAATAGCTCCTTTTCAAATGGGCAACCTGTCGCAAGTGGGGTCCCCCCAGGGATTGATATTGGGCCCAGCACTGTTAAATATCTTCATAAGTGATGTGGATGATGGGATCGAGTGTACCCTGATGAAGCTTGATGTGATACCAAACTGAGTGGGGAAGCGGACACTTTGGATGAGAGAGCCACTCTGCAGGAAGACCTGCTGGATAGGCTGGAAGAATGGGCTAATGAGAACCTTATGAAGTTCAATGAAGTCAAAAGTTAGGTCTTGCACCTGGGAAAACATATCCAGGAGTGCAGTACAGGCTGGGATCTATCCAGCTGGGGAGCAGCTGTGGCAAAGGGACCCGGGGGTCCTGGTGCAGAACAAGCTCAATCTGAGCAAACCGCATGCTGCTGCAGCAAAGAAGGCCAACATCATGTTGGATTGCATCAACAAGGGTATTGCCAGCAGAGATATAGAAGTCGTCATCCCACTCTACTCAGCGCTTGCCAGGTCACACCTAGAATACTGTGTTAGGTGTTGGTCCCCACTCTACAAAAAAAGATGTGAACAGGCTGGAGAGGGCCCAGAGAAGGGCCACAAAGATGATCAAAAGACTGGGAACCCTGATGCATGAGGAAAAGCTGAGAGAACTGTGTTTGTGTACCCTTGAGAAAAGAAGGCTTAGGGGAGACCTCATCACCATGTTCCAGTAGGTAAATTGTGGTTACAAAGATGATGGAGACTCCCCTTTTACAAGGAGTCACATAAAAAAGATGAGGGGTAATGGGTGCAAGTTACTCTTGGGGAGATTCTAATTGGACACAAGAGGAAAACTTTTCACAATAAGAAGAATCAGCCATTGGGATAATATCCCCAGGGAAGCGGCAGATTCCTCAACATCGGACACTTGTAAGATTTGGCCAGACAGGGTGCTGGGCCATTTTGTCTAGACTGTGTTTTTGCCAAGAAAGGTTGGACCAGATAATCCTTGAGGTCCCTTGCAACTTGGTATTCTGTGATTAAAGTGGGTCAGCCTGTGGTGTTGGAGGGAAGGTGAGTCTTGTCGGCTATACGACTGCATAATGTTGTGGGTTTTTTTTTCCCAGAGAGACAAGTGGGATATGGGCACCGGAGTTGACTTGGGCAAGGTGAGCAATGACTAGTGGGCTGAAGTAGCAGTTATTTTTCAGGTGGTGTATTGTCAGTGAAGTTATAAGCATTACCTGTTGTTTGGGCTTCCCAAGTGGTACACAAGCTTCAACGCAGCAGCCCCAAATGACGGAGGCTGGATGCGCAGGTAAAGGCCAAGGTAAAAGAGGGGGAGATGAGAATTGCTGCAGGCAGACTGTGCTTTTAGCTTGGGTTTTTCCACACGCTGCAGGTAGCCTCAGAGGGGTGTAGCTGCCCACTGAGGAGCGGTCCGGGAAGGTGAGGAGGTTGTTGGCTGAGTCTCCATTTAATAGCTAAGTATTAAATGACATCTTGGTTAACCATTTATCTTTTGGTTTTGCGGGAGCTGTGCTGGCTGCCTTTTGAATTGGATGAGCATTTGAGGTGAGCTGGGGTAGTAGAGAGGAGGAGCGTGGGGCTGGTGATTTCTCCCAAGCGCAATGGTAACTTTGTGTCTCTTGACATCTTGGGTGCCACAAGTGACAGTTGCAGCATCTGACTTTGGAATCAGTGTGGAGAGCACTATGGTGCTTTTGAGGAGGAGGCTAGTGTGATGCTGAATACCAGCACTGTTTTGTGGTTTGGTTTTTTTTTTGGTGTGGGTGTAGTGGTTTGTTTTTTTTGCAGATAAAGAGGAACTGGGTGAGTGCAGCAACATCCCAGTTAGTGTTTTGGGTTTTGTGGTTTTTTGTTTTTAGGATGGATTCAGATCCCTGGCCTTCTGAAAACTAAGTTGAGGGAACAAGGTTGGGAATTGCAGGAATGTGTTATGAAGTTAGAGTAGGGGAGAGGACTGTCCAGGAACAGTCCCTTTTGGGAAGGTGTAAAGGGAGTGGGTTATTCTTTAGCATGATGCTAGCGTGTGCCGGGCTCGGCAGTTCCAGCCTGTGTCTGTGGTGTTGTGTAGTTTCTGTAGACTCTCTTCTGTGTCTTATACAATAGCTTTCTCAGGTCTTGAGGTCTCCATAGCTCTTCATGATCAGCAGGCACCTCAGTAGCCCTCCTGATGGTCTCAAATGCATTGCCTCATTAGCATAGTGCCTGTTGAGCCCTTCTTAGCTTGCTATTGTAGCTTCAAGCATGGACATGCCTGGTAAGCGTTGCATCGTAGATGTTTCTGAGGGGTCATCTCTTGCGGTGGCGAGCCAGGTGGTGCCAGCAGCTCTGCTCTCAGGAGTTCTGTTTCCACAGTTGCCTTTAGAGGTTTCACCCCTGTGTCCTTAATGGTCCTAAAGCCTGGCTTCTCACGCATCCATCGTTCTGGGTTTGATGGTAGTTTTCTCTCACGGGCCATGGCAGTTGCCTCTCTTTCCCAGGGGTGCTATAGAGCATTTGTGCCATTGTGGCACTGTAGGGCTTCTGTGCTGGAGGCGTTTTCCCTACGGGAGTCATTCTCGCTTGTGGTTTTCTCGTGTCTCATGGTCACATTGTTTGTGGCGTCTGCGTGTGGTCTCTGTCTGCGTGTTAGGGTTGAAGCTGTGCTGCCTGGGAGTGTAGCAATATTAAAGACAGGGGAAGCATAGCTTTATATGGTTATATGTTGATCTGGCCAGATTCTTTAAGCAAAGGCTGTACAGTCCATCTCTGGGCAAGTAGCTCTAGAGAGCTGCCACAGTTACTTTCATTGTGTTTTGTGGGTGCTAGAGGCTGTGCTCTGGCCTTTTGGGAGTGGCAGTTTGCAAGGTAGTCGAGTGGGTTGAAACTTGAATTTGCCTTAACTTGTCTATGTGGGGCTTAATATCTGGTGTGTTTTTTTTCCATCTGCAGTTAGAAGGCATATGCAAAAACAAGACAGGCTTTTAGTCTTCTCAAGCTATTGGTCAGCATCTAGGTGACTTGCTTTACATGGTTTGATTAGCACAGTCTGTTTGGGTGGAGGTTGTCTGGGCTGGTTTTTTGTATAGCCAGTAGGTATTGCTAACCAGGGTGTATAGTCCCTTTTGTAGTTTTTTGCAGGTGCCCCAGGATGATTTGGATCCCTGGAGAAAATTCTCAAGCGTGTCTTGCCAGAGTGTCCAAATCGAAGTGAAGAAAAATCAAAGTGAAGAAGGAGCAGGCCCGGTGAATGTAGTGAAGCATCTTCCCTGGCTTGCTCTTAAGAAGGCTGAAACTTTGGAGTCACACGGAATGGCAACGTTGCTTTGAGGTGTGTGGTGAGACAGTTCCAGGGATGGGTCTAGAATGGGGGCAATATGACATCGTGGCAGGTGGGTGGTGAAACAATGGTGTTATGAGTGAGGGGTTGGAGCAAGTGGTTGTTGAATGAGTGTTAGTTTTTGAATGTGCCTAACCTTGTATGTGTGAAGTTTTTTATTGCAGGTTGTATTTAATGTTGAGAGTAACTTTTTTTAATTATAATAAAAAAAACCCCAGCTGGGGGATTTCTTTTTTTTCCCCCTGGCTGAGTTTTTTCCCTTGGTCCCGGCCACTCTGCGAGGTGATGTTCATCGCCAACGTTTGGGCAGAGGTCAGGCTTGGGCCGGGGTTTTTGCAGGCAGGGTGATTTTTGAGGCCTCTGGGAATGCTGTTCCCGGTGAGCAGCGCAGACATGGGGTGATGTCCCGTTGTGGCAGGCTGGTCGCAGAATGGATCGGCGAGAGTGAGGGGTAGCTTGTGTGGTGGCTGAATGAGTGGTGTGTTTTGAATGTATAAACCTTGTTTGATTATGTGGTGTTTTTTTATGTTTCTCTGCAGGTTGTGTGTGGAGTTGAGATTTTTTTTTTTGTTCAGAGAGTTACAAAAAAATATAATAAAACCTAGACAGGGGATTTCCCCCCCCCCCGGCTGGGGGTGTGTGTGTTGGGTGTGTGTGCTGTATTCTCCCCCCACCCTGATCCCAGAAACACTGTAAGGGAGTTCATTGCCAATGTTTGGGTGGAGGTTGGGCTTGGGCTGAAGTTTTTGCAAGGAGGATGGTTTTTCTAGGCCTCTGGGAACACCAGTCCTGGGGAGCGCTGTCCTGGAATGTGGCATTTGCCTGTCATTGTATGTTGTGTAGGGAATGGTCATGGGAAGATGATTGATGATCATGCAGTTGAAGGGTGTGGGGAATCAGTGTTGAAGAGGACCAGCTTGTGAAGCAGGTGGGCTAAACTTTATTGTTTAGTGTTAGGATTGTAAATTCTTTTGAGGGGCTTTGTAGTTTCTAATGTAATGACGCTTTATGATTTTTTTTGTTTTTGTGTGCAGGCATGGAAGTAGGGGGCCCATTGAGATGAGTAGAGCGGGGTCACTTTCTGCCTAGGAATACAAATTGTGGAGATGATGTCACCTCGAAGAGGCAAACTTAGAAATATAAAGCAATAGACTGAGAATGTAGTGGGAGGGAGAAACGTGGAAAAGACTACTAGCTAGAGAATCACAGGTACTAAATACTTGCGCTGACTCTAAAGGTAATGATGAATTTTTGAGGTCAAATGCATTTTCAAAAATAATGAGTGAGAAGTGATTAAATGTAATTTGTAGGAAGTATTTGATCAACTTGAGAGTAATTTTTGTCTCTAGTAAAAGTATATTGTAGAATTAAAATGTAAAAAATGATATGGGAAAACTTACTGGAAATAGCAATGGACCAATTTAAACATAAAAATTAGTAAAAAAAAAATAACAGGCAGTAATGTATCCCTATTGGAATCGCAGTAAAAACTGAAATAACAAATGAAAGTACAAAACTAAGTGGGTGTTGTTAATACCTATGGTTAAAGATTGCCAATTGGAGGGTGCTGTGGTGGAGAATTGTTATAGGTATTGACAGCTCTTGCTTGAGGACTATTGTGGCAATAATGTTTGTATGTGATAATTTAAGTGAGAATTAGTCATTAGAGGGAGAGTTGTCATTACCTATAGATAAATGTAGCTCTTGACAGGTTAAAAGAAAGCATGTGCATTACCGGCTCCTAAGTATATTTAAACTATCTGTAATTGTGTAAAGGTTTTGTAATTACTTTGAGTAGTTTTGAAGAAATGTAGAATACTACTTGGGCATAAATGATGTCCAATTGAACCACTGATGTTAATGGGACACTAGCAGGCATGAATTGTGTCTGAGTAGTATCATAAGGAAAATATCAAACTAGGCAGTAAAGATGGAATGCTAATATGGCTGTGTTTAATTACCTTAATTGCAGCAAGAGCTAATTATAGTAGTTAAAAAACTCCTTAATAGGGTTCTAAGGTATCTTAAAAGAAAGTGATTGCAATAAAGTTTAAATAAAGTTTTCTTTGATCTGTTTTGTCTCCTGTGGTTTTTTTTTTGTCTGTTTTTGGTTTTTTTTCTGTCTGTAGGGTTTTTTTGTGTATCTGTCCGATGTCTCATGATTTGGTTGTCTCTCTGGTTTTTGTCATTGATGTAGTTTTGTCTTTGATTTTGTTGTGTCTCTCTTTTTGTTTTTGTGTGTTTTTTTTTTTTTGTTTCATGTGTGGTTAGAGGAGGGAGTTATCTCTATTGGTCTTTAGGGGTTGTGGTTTTCTTTTTTTGCATGCATTTAGTGTTGGTCTTGGTCTTTGGGGGTTTTGGTTTTATTGTGTGCATCAGTCTTGGTCTTTGGTGGTTGTGTGTGTTTTTTTTTGTATGCATGTTGGTATTGGTCTTTAGGGGTTGTGGGTTTTTTTGTGCACATCAGTCTTGGTGTTTGGGCTTGTGTAGGGTTTTTTTGTGTGTTTGCTATTTAAAATGAAAATAGCAGCAGTAGAAAATGGCATGCTTCCTGGGAGTAACAAACACAAATATATTACAAAATAATAGTATTTCTAAAAAATTACTCCCAGGGCATGTGCCACTTTCTACTGCTGCACCAGATGTATTATTATTAATTGTTTCTTATACCATGTCTATCAATTATTAGTATTCCAAGTGGGAGTAATCTCTGATTTGAATAATCAAAAAACTCCAAAGATCATGGTAACCATTCATTACTCTGACTTAGAATGCTAATTAATTAGTTATCATGCAGAATAAGCAGCAAATAAGATGCAAAATTTTTTTTTCCCACAACACACAAAGGCACACAAATAGAATGCACCTTCTGGGGGGAAAAAAAAGCTACCACTGCATGCATCTGGAGGACTTCGGGACCATAGAGAGCAACAGCAAGACGCATAGAGTATAGTCGGAGGACTTCGCGGACCATAGAGAGGAACGTCGGCACTATAGAGGACAGCCGGAGGACTTCCGGACCATAGAGACGAATGTCGGCACTATAGAGGACAGCCGGAGGACTTCCGGACCATAGAGACCGACTTCCGGACCATAGAGGACAGCCGGAGGACTTCCGGACCATAGAGACCGACTTCCGGACCATAGAGGACCGCCGGAGGACTTCCGGACCATAGAGACCGACT